>NC_091282.1:607676538-608016509 GCF_032444005.1 Ranitomeya imitator | reverse complement strand
TCCCTATTAGTGTTTTTCCACCCGTCTCCAGCTAAATAGTGGAAAAACACTACATAGGATAACCTAGAGGGGGTTTATTGGGCCTTGCAGCGCCGTTTACGGCTGTCTGCACGGTCTCTGTGTGAGCGCAGCTCGCCCTGTAGTCTGTGTGCAGCTCTAGCCGGTTGGATTCAGCTCAGGGTGCGTTACTGCCTCATACCTTGAAAAACAATTTCCTTTTTTTTCAAATAGTGCAGCCTGTTTAAAATTTAAAAAAAAAAAATCCTATTAGTGTCTTTCCACCCGTCTCCAGCTAAATAGTGGAAAAATACTACATAGGATAACCTAGAGGAGGGTTTTTTGGCCTTGCAGCGCCGTTTACGGCTGTCTGCACGGTCTCTGTGTGAGCGCAGCTCGCCCTGTAGTCTGTGTGCAGCTATAGCCGGTTGGATTCAGCTCAGGGTGCGTTACTGCCTCATACCTTGAAAAACAATTTCCTTTTTTTCAAATAGTGCAGCCTGTTTAAAATTTTTAAAAAAAAATTCCTATTAGTGTCTTTCCACCCGTCTCCAGCTAAATAGTGGAAAAACACTACATAGGATAACCTAGAGGAGGGTTTTTTGGCCTTGCAGCGCCGTTTACGGCTGTCTGCACGGTCTCCGTGTGATTTAAACTAGCTCTGTAGCCCGATCTGCACAAAAAAAAAAGTAAAGTTCACCAAACACAACTTAACACTTGTGTAGGCCACATTTGAAAAATAATAAAGTTTAGTCCACACTTTACAACATTAGTGTTTCTTACACCTGTTAGGAGGAGCATTTCAGGAATAAGCACGCTAAGGCCTTAGTACTTTTCTGCTTATCTTTATCTGTCAACCAAGATGAAGAGGGCAGGGAGTAAGGCACGTGGGCGTGGGCGCGGAGCAGGGAGAGGAGCAGGGAGAGGACGTGGTGATTCTGTGCCTGCTGCGGGCGCCGGTGACTCGTCGTCACTCAGTTTCAGCAGGGAACAGTCCTTCATGCGCAGCTTTGTCGGAGAGCGCCGTGCACCGCTGCTGCGTCAAGACCAAATTGAAGCCGTTGTCGGGTGGATGGCAGCTAACGCCTCGGCATCAACTTCAGTTAGTGCCACATCCTCTCAGGCACAGAGCACTGGAGAGCAGCCATCTGTCTCTTCACCACCTGCCAAATTGGCCAGGCAGTCAGAGAGCCCAGGACAGGAGCCGTCTCTACTTCTGTTCTCTGAATCTCTTGGCTTGGAAACAGGGGGCCAGCCAAGCAGCATTGGAGAAATGGAAGAAGAGGCAGTGTGCAGTGATGCCCAACAGCTTTTTCTCTCTGACTCTGAAGAGGCAGGTGGGCCAGTGCCTCCGGTGACCACAGCGCAGTACGCATCTGATGATGAAACTCAGGTGCCGCTTTCTGATGCGTACTGTGCTGCCGAGACTACCCAGGAGGAGCAGTTGGTGGCAGAGGGTAGTGGAGATGATGAGGTCCTTGACCCATCGTGGCGTGAGGAACAGGAAGGTGGTGGGAGCAGCTCTGAGGAAGAGCTTCCCCTTACGGGCCAAAGAGGGAGAGGGAGGGGGAAGACTGCGGAGCCTGTAGCCTCCACTTTGGCACCCGTTAGGAGCCTGTCTCTTTCCAAAGCCAAAAAGGGCGCTCCCAAGACTTGCAGTGCCTGGTCCTTTTTTGACACAGTTGCAGATGACATTTGTTTTGTCAAATGCAAGCTGTGTCATCAGAAAGTAAAAAGAGGTAAAAGTGTCAGCAACCTCAATACCACAAATATGTGGAAACATGTGCGGACCAGGCACGCGGTGGAGTTACAGAAACACAGTGAAGACGTAGGCCAACCAACAGTGGCAGCTACCACCTCTTCATCTCGTGTTGCCTCTTCCTCCACTGTTGTCCAGAGACCTAGTGTAATTCCACCCACAGCACCACCTTCCCAGTCATCCTCACACTCCCAGTCTACTCTACAGCCATCGGTAGTACAGGCATGGGAGAAAAGGCGGGCATTCTCGGCCAACCACCCCCGAGCACAGGCTCTGAATGCAGGCATTGCCAAACTGTTGTCCCTGGAAATGCTCTCGTTCAGGCTGGTGGAGACTGACAGCTTCCGTGACTTGATGGCATTGGCAGTCCCACAGTACAAGGTGCCCAGCCGCTTTTACTTCAGCAGGCAGGCTGTCCCTGCCCTGCACAGGCATGTTGAGGCAAACATAAAACATGCGCTACTGAACGCCGTCAGTAGCAAGGTCCACCTCAACACCGATGCGTGGACCAGTCAGCATGGACAGGGGCGATATGTTTCCCTCACTGCCCATTGGGTTAATGTTGTTGAGCCAGGTACAGATCGTGCGAGTGGCGCAGGACGTGTCCTGCCCATTCCAAGGATTGCAGGAATCCAGTCTGTACGCATCGACTCCTCCTCTTACACCAGTTCCTCAGATTCCTCTCTGCAGGATCCGTCACAGTCCACCTCCACATGGACCCGTTAACGTTTACCTATGACCGACATGAGCACAGCCGTGGCCAAACGTCAGCAGGCCGTCTTGAAACTAGTTTCATTGGGGCATCGAAGCCACATAGCGCAGGAGCTCTGGAATGCCATCAAGCAGGAGAGCGATGTGTGGTTACTGCCAGCGAATCTCCAGCCAGGCATGGTAGTGTGTGACAATGGCCGAAATCTGGTGGCAGCTTTGGCCCTTGGCAAACTCACTCACATCCCATGTCTGGCACATGTGCTCAATTTGGTTGTGCAGAGTTTTCTGAGGGACTATCCGGATCTTGATGCCCTGCTGCACAAGGTCCGCCTAGAGTGTGCTCACTTGCGGCGTTTCAGCTTGGCCAGATCCCGTATTGCTGCTCTGCAGCGCCGATTCCGCCTTCCGGAACACCGCATCATATGTGACCTACCTACCCGGTGGAATTCCACGTTACATATGTTGGAGCGGTTGTGTGAGCAGCAGCAAGCAGTTATGGAGTACCAGCTGCATCAGGCGCAAAGAAGTCGCAGTCAGCGCCGATCAGACTTCACAACCACAGAGTGGGCCACTATGAAGGACGTCTGCCAGGTTTTGCGTCCTTTTGATTATTCCACGCGGATGGCAAGTGCAGATGATGCACTAGTCAGCATGAATGTCCCCCTTATCTGCCTGCTTCAGCAAACTTTGCAAGGGTTAAGGGATGATGTTGTGGAAGAGGTGGAGGATGAGGAGTCACCTTTTCCATCAGCTTCTGGAGAGTCAGCGCCACGTGGTTCCTCACAAAGGGGTACGCAGGGGCCAATTTGTGAGGAGGATGAGGAGGAGTCAATGGAGGAGAAAGAGCTCCGTCCAGAGGAGGGAGCGACACAATTGTCCAGTGGTCAGTGTGTACAGCGAGGGTGGGGTGATGACGAGCGGGCAGAGATCATGTCTCAAGCAGGGGACAGCGTTTCTGGGCCAGTTGGCACTCTGCAGCACATGGTGGATTTCATGCTGCAGTGCCTGAGAAACGACCGCCGCATCGACCACATTCTCAACATGCCTGATTATTGGGTGTTCACCCTCCTCGATCCTCGCTACCGGGACAACGTCCAAAACCTCATCCCTGCGTTGACCCGGGAGCGTAAATTGCGGGAGTACCACGACACACTGGTGAATTCCATCATCTTCTCCTGTCCAACTGAGAGGAGTGCTGCTAGTGCTTTACAAAGCAGCTCAGTGCGTCGAGGCAGTGGGGGAGGCTCTGCCCAAAGAGGGAGCAGAAGCAGTGCCTCTGCCCAAGGCAAGCCCAGTATGGCACAACTCTGGCACACTTTTGTGTGCCCGCCCCAAATGTCTACACCATCACCGGCGGCTCCAGTCAGCAGGAGGCAACGGTTCCGTCAGATGGTGACAGACTACATGGCTTGCCCTCTTACTGTACTCCCAGACGGCTCTTCCCCGTTCAAGTTTTGGGTCTCTAAGCTGGATACATGGCCAGAGCTAAGCCAGTATGCATTGGAGGTGCTGGCTTGCCCTGCGGCTAGTGTCTTATCGGAACGTGTCTTTAGTGCCGCAGGTGGTGTACTAACAGACCGTCGCATGCGACTATCCTCCGATAACGTTGACCGGCTTACTTTCCTGAAAATGAACCAGGCCTGGATCTCACAGGAATTTGCCACTCCTCTGCCTGATTAAGTAATTGGGTGTTATCCAGGTCTCCTGCTGTGTTCATCTTTCTACCACCTGAACTGCTATTCCTGGGCTCCAACACCGCCAGTTGCGGCTCAGAAGTGCAGGCTGCACAGTAAAAACATACGACCCAGTGTTATTGGGTTTCAGTAACGTCAGCTGATCCCCAGCTGTGTAGCCGGCAATGTGTCCTGCGACCGCCACGCTGGCACAACAACCTAAATGTAAGGGAACCTGTCCCCCCCCCCCCCATCATTTGTTACTGAAAGAGCCATCTTGTGCAGCAGTAATGCTGCACAAGGAAAAGGTAGCTCTTTTTTTTTAGCTCCTTGCACACGCAGAACTTAACACTTATAAAATGTGTTCACTGATACCGTTATACTGTCCCGGAGCTGGGACTTTCCTTCGCAATGTGACGCAGCACAGCCGTCATTCCTACCCCCTTGGTGCCATGCGCTGCCTCCTCAGCGTTGTTTTAAGCTGTCACGGATCCTGCACTGTTCTGTTATCCCTTGGGCATGCCCTATTTGCGCTGCCTGTCTTCTGACATAATTTGGTGTCAGGCTGGCTGCGCCTGTGCGCCCGCGCTGCCCGAGATCCCGCCTCGCTGTGTCTTCTGATTGAGTCACACTGCGGGCCTGGGATCCATGGCCATGCGCAGTGCATATCTTCCCCTCGGGCTCTCGCTCATTTCCCTCCGCCTTCTTTAGACTGTGCGCCGTCAGCTGATCCCTAATAGCATGCCACGGCCGTGACACCGCACAGTCTGAAGAAGAGGGAAGGAGGGGAGTGAGAGTCGAGGATATGCACTGTGCATGTCCATGGTTCCAAGGCCCGCAGTGGGATTACGTTGGACGAGACTGCGAGGTGGGATCTGGAGCAGCGTGGACGCACAGGCAGTAACAGCCTGACACCAAATTATGTCAGAAGACAGGCAGCGCTAATTGGGCATGGCCAAGGGCTAACAGAACAGCGCAGGCTCCGTGACAGCTTAAAACAACGCTGAGGAGGCAGCGCACGGCACCAAGGGGATAGGAATGTCAGCTGTGCTGTGTCCCATTACGAAGGAAATTCGCACCTCCGGGACGGTTTAACGGTATAAGGGGACACATTTTTAGTGTTTACTTCGGTGTTTGCAAGGAGCATAATTAAAAGAACCACCTTTTCCTTTTGCATCGTTAGTGATGCACAAGATGGCTCTTTCAGCTACAAACGTCTTGGGGGGGGGTTAAAGGTTCCCTTTCAACTTGCTACAATCAGGCTTCGGCCTACACTCTGTTCCTCTGCTCCTCCTGCTGTCCCTGGGCTCTAACACCGCCAGTTGGTGCCTGGAAGTGCTGTGTGCACAGTCAACAGTCGCTCCTCTGTTATTGGGGTTCAGTAACGTCAGCTGATCCCCAGCTGTGTGTGCGGCAATACCTCCAATCTGCTCCTCCTGCTGTCCCTGGGCTCTAACACCGCCAGTTGGTGCCTGGAAGTGCTGTGTGCACAGTCAACAGTCGCTCCTCTGTTATTGGGGTTCAGTAACGTCAGCTGATCCCCAGCTGTGTGTGCGGCAATACCTCCAATCTGCTCCTCCTGCTGTCCCTGGGCTCTAACACCGCCAGTTGGTGCCTGGAAGTGCTGTGTGCACAGTCAACAGTCGCTCCTCTGTTATTGGGGTTCAGTAACGTCAGCTGATCCCCAGCTGTGTATCCGGCAACGTGTCATGCGACCGCCACGCTGGCACAACTAAAATGTAAGGGGACCTGTCCCCCCCCCCCCTAGGCGTTTGTTACTGAAAGAGCCACCATGTGCAGCACTAATACTGCACAAGGGAAAGGTCGCTCTTGAAATTATGCTCCTTGCAAACGCTGAACTACACACTCATGTAATGTGTCCCCTCACACCGTCCAACCGTCCCGGAGGTGGGACTTTCCTTTGTAATGTGACGCCACAGCCGTCATTGCTACCCCCTTGGCACCGTGCGCTGCCTCCTTAGCGTTGTTTGATTCCGTCATGGACCCTGCGCTGTTATGTTATCCCTTGGCAATGCACAGTTTGCGCTGCCCGTCCTCTGACATCATTTGTTGTCGTCCTGGCTGCGCCTGTGCGTCCACGCTGCCCGAAATCACACCTCGCAGTGTCGTCTAATGTGATCCCACAGTGGGCCTGGTATCCATGGCCATGCACAGTGCATCTACTAGCCTCTCACTCCCCTTCTTCACGCTTCTTCAGACTAGGCGGCGTCAGCTGATCCCTAATAGCATGCCACGGCCGTGACGCCGCACAGTCTGAAGAAGCAGGAAGGAGGTGAGTGAGAGGCGATGATATGCACTGCGCATGCCCATGGATCCCTGGCCCGCAGTGGGACTACATTAGATGACACTGCAAGGTTTGATCTCGGGCAGCTTGGACGCACAGGCACTGCCAGCCTGACACCTACATGATGTCAGAAGACGGCCACCGCTAACTGTGCATGGCCAAGGGATAACATTACAGCGCGGGCTCCGTGACAGAACCAAACAACGTTGAGGAGGTGGCGCCCGGCACCAAGGGGGTTGGAATGACGGCTGTGCTGTGTCACATTACAAAGGAAAGTCCCACTTCCGGGATGGTTTGACGGTGTGAGGGGACACATTATATGAGTGTGTACTTCAGCGTTTGCAAGGAGCATAATTTTCGGAGCCACAATTTTCCATGTGCAGTATTACTGCTGTACAAGATGGCTCTTTCAGCAACAAATGCCTGGGGGGGGGGGGGTTAAAGGTTCCCTTTCAACTTGCTCCACTGCAGGCTTCGGCCTACACTCTGCTCCTCTTTGATTCCCTGGGTTTCAACACTGTCAGTTGCCACCTGGAAGTGTTGTCTACACAGAAAAAACACTAGGTGATGTGTCAGTGGGGTTCAGCACCGCCAGCTGTTCCCCTGCTGTGTAGTCGGCAACGTGTCCAGCACAAGCCACGCTGGCACAACAGAACAAAAGCTGCCACCAGTGCAGGCTTCGGCCTACACTCTGCTCCTCTCCTCCTCCTGCTGACCCTGGGCTCAAACACCGCTAGTTTTTGCCCGGAAGTGCTAGCTGCACAGAGAAAAACACCAGCCAATGTGTTAGTGGGGTTCAGCAACGCCAGCTGTTCCCCTGCTGTGTAGCCGGCAACGTGACCTGCAAACGCCACGCAGGCACATGAACTGAAATTAAAGGGAACCTGGCCCCACCCCCCAGGTGTTTCTATGTATAACAGCCACCTAGTACAGCAGTACTGCTGCATTTGTACAAGGTGGCTGACTTTTTCTCCTTGCCCACGTTGAACTCAACACGTACAAAATGTGTCTCATTGAGACCATTCCACTGTCCCTGAGGTGTGACTTTCCTTTCTAATGATACGCAGCACCCCCCTTGGTAGCGTTTCCCATCTTTTGTCATCATGGTTAGCTGGCTGCGCCTGTGCATCCGCCCTGCTAGAAACAACGCCCCTCGTTGTCATATTTATTTTGTCAGCGAGGGTGTGGTTTATGGGCACGAGCAGTGCATATGTTCGCCTGTCTTAACTCATCTCCTTCCGCCTTCTTCAGACTGTGCGGCCTCCTGGCCGTGGTAGGCGATAAGGGATCAGCTGAGGCCGCCCAGTCTGAAGCAGGTGTAAGGACATGTGTGAGCGGCAAACCTATTTACTGCACAAGGCCACGAATCCCAGCCACGCAGTGTGATTTTTTGAAAACACACTGTGGGTCTGGGATTCATGTCCATCGCTAACCGCAACGGCCGACATGAAATGAGGTCAGAAGACAGGAAGCGCTCACAGCGCATGGCCAAGGGATCACAATAGCGCAGACTCCTGTACAGCAAATAACAACGCTCAGGAATCTGCGCCCAGCAGCTAGGTGTAAATTTTGACACCTGTGCTGCATCTCCTTAAAAAGACAAGTCACGCCTCCACTACTGTTTGACAGTATAGTGGGCTAAATAGTGTACGTGTTTTATTCAGTGTGTGCAAGGAGCAAATTAAATAGAGCAACCTTTTACTTGTGCAGCATTAATGCTGCACAAGGTGTGGCTCTTGTACCTTGCAACACCTGAGGGGGGGTTAAAGGTAACCTTTGAAATTGGTTCAACTAGGCTTCGGCCTACACTCTGCTCCTCTCCTGCTGACCCTGGGCTCAAACACCGCTAGTTTTTGCCCGGAACTGCTAGCTGCACAGAGAAAAACACCAGTCAATGTGTTAGTGGGGTTCAGCACCGCCAGCTGTTCCCCTGCTGTGTAGTCGGCATCGTGTCCAGCACAAGCCACGCTGGCACAACTGACCAAAAGCTGCCACCAGTGCAGGCTTCGGCCTACACTCTGCTCCTCTCCTCCTCCTGCTGACCCCGGGCTCAAACACCGCCAGTTTCTGCCCGGACATGCTAGCTGCACAGAGAAAAACACCCACCATTGTGTCAGTGGGGTTCAGCACCGCCAGCTGTTCCCCCGCTGTGTAGCCGGCATCGTGTCCAGCACAAGCCACGCTGGCACAACTGACCAAAAGCTGCCACCAGTGCAGGCTTCGGCCTACACTCTGCTCCTCTCCTCCTCCTGCTGACCCTGGGCTCAAACACCTCCAGTTTCTGCCCGGAAGTGCTAGCTGCACAGAGAAAAACACCAGCCAATGTGTTAGTGGGGTTCAGCACCGCCAGCTGTTCCCCTGCTGTGTAGCCGGCATCGTGTCCAGCACAAGCCACGCTGGCACAACCGACCAAAAGCTGCCACCAGTGCAGGCTTCGGCCTACACTCTGCTCCTCTCCTCCTCCTGCTGACCCTGGGCTCAAACACCGCTAGTTTTTGCCCGGAACTGCTAGCTGCACAGAGAAAAACACCAGTCAATGTGTTAGTGGGGTTCAGCACCGCCAGCTGTTCCCCTGCTGTGTAGTCGGCATCGTGTCCAGCACAAGCCACGCTGGCACAACTGACCAAAAGCTGCCACCAGTGCAGGCTTCGGCCTACACTCTGCTCATCTCCTCCTCCTGCTGACCCTGTGCTCAAACACCTCCAGTTTCTGCCCGGAAGTGCTAGCTGCACAGAGAAAAACACCAGCCAATGTGTTAGTGGGGTTCAGCACCGCCAGCTGTTCCCCTGCTGTGTAGCCGGCAACGTGTCCTGCAAACGCCACGCAGGCACATGAACTGAAATTGAAGGGAGCCTGCCCCCCACCCCCAGGTGTTTCTATGTATAACAGCCACCTTGTACAGCAGTACTGCTGCATTTGTACAAGGTGGCTGACTTTTTTCTCCTTGCCCACGTGGAACTCAACACGTACAAAATGTGTCTCATTAGAGACCATTCCACTGTCCCTGAGGTGTGACTTTCCTTTCTAATGACACGCAGCACCCCCATTGTTAGCGCTGCCCGTCTTCTGACATCATTGGTTGGCTGGCTGTGCCTGTGCGTCCGCCCTGCCCGACACAACGCCCCTCGTTGTCTCATATATTTTGACTGCGAGGGTGTGATTGATGGGCACGAGCAGTGCATATGTTCCCCTGTCTTCACTCCCCTCCTTCCGCCTTCTTCTGACTGTGCGGCCTCATGGCCGCGGCATGCGATAAGGGATCAGCTGAGGCCACCCAGTCTGAAGCAGGTGTAAGGACATGTGTGAGCGGCGAACATATTTACTGCACAAGGCCACGAATCCCAGCACCGCAGTGTGACTTTAGGAAAAGGCACTGTGGGTCTGGGATTTATGGCCATCGTTAACCGCACCGGCCAACATGAAATGAGGTCATAAGACGGGCAGCTCTAACAGGGCATTGCCAAGGGATAACACAAGAGTGCTGACTCCTGTACAGCAAATAACAACGCTCAGGAAGCTGCGCCAAGCACCAAGGCGTTATTTGGGACACCTGTGCTGCGTCTCCTTAAAAAGCCAAGTCACGCATCCACTACAGTTTGACTGTAGAATGGGCAAAATTGTGTACGTCTTTCATTCAGCGTGTGCAAGTAGACAAATTAATAGAGCAACCTTTCACTTGTGCAGCATTAATACTGCACAAGGTGTGTCTCTTGTACTTTGTAACACCTGAGGGGGGGTTAAAGGTTTCCTTTGAAATTGGTTCAACTAGGCTTCGGCCTACACTCTGCTCCTCTCCTCCTCCTCTTCCTGCTTCACCACGGGCTCTAACATCGCTAGTTTTTGCCCGCAAGTGCTAGCTGCACAGAGAAAAACACCCGCCATTGTGTTAGTGGGGTTCAGCAACGCCAGCTGTTCCCACACTGTGTAGTCGGCAAAGTGTCCTGCAAACGCAACGCTGACACAAAGCTGCCTCCAGTGCAGGCTTCGGCCTACACTCTGCTCCCCCTGCTTACCCTTTGCTCCAGCACCGCTAGTTGGGGCTCTAGGAAGACAATCTTTAATAGGCAACGCATCTGGGTTCCAGCACCGCCAGCTGGTTCTCGGCAGTGTTCTTGTCACAGGTACTCCCTCGTGCCAAGCCTGGTTTCAGCACCGTCAGCTGTTTCCGGGTTGTGTCAAGTTCACTGAGACACCTATGCTTGCCCCGTCGTGGTGCGGTCGGGTTAGCCAACTCCAGGGTGCCTCCAGTTTAGGAGCTTCCTATGTGGGCTGCGTGAACTGGTAGTCAAGGCTGGTTCTGTAGTGCCAGTAGGCCCAGCTCCCCCTGTAGGACTGTTGGGTTCGGTAACTGCGGCTGCCTCGCGGCCTAGCTGTTCTCTCCTCTCCTGTGGGCCTTCGGGTCCACCTCCTGGTTCCAGCACCGTCAGCTGGTTCCAGGCCGAGCCTTTGGCTTAGGTGCCTCCTCCTGGGTATCCGAGTTCCGCCAACGTCAGGCGGTCCTTGGTAGTGCTTTTAAGCGCGGGCACCTACAGCTTAGTAACCGGGTTCCAGCACCGCCAGCTGGTCCTCGGTCGTGCCATTGGCTCTTGCACACTGGGGCAACGCATCTGGGTTCCAGCAACGCCAGCTGGTTCTCGGCAGTGTTTTTGACACAGGTACTCCCTCGTGCCAAGCCTGGTTTCAGCACCGTCAGCTGTTTCCGGGTTGTGTCAAGTTCACTGAGACGCCTATGCTTGCCCCGTCGTGGTGCGGTCGGGTTAGCCAACTCCAGGGTGCCTCCAGTTTAGGAGCTTCCTATGTGGGCTGCGTGAACTGGTTGTCAAGGCTGGTTCTGTAGTGCCAGTAGGCCCAGCTCCCCCTGTAGGACTGTTGGGTTCGGTAACTGCGGCTGCCTCGCGGCCTAGCTGTTCTCTCCTCTCCTGTGGGCCTTCGGGTCCACCTCCTGGTTCCAGCACCGTCAGCTGGTTCCAGGCCGAGCCTTTGGCTTAGGTGCCTCCTCCTGGGTATCCGAGTTCCGCCAACGTCAGGCGGTCCTTGGTAGTGCTTTTAAGCGCGGGCACCTACAGCTTAGTAACCGGGTTCCAGCACCGTCAGCTGGTCCTCGGTCGTGCCATTGGCTCTTGCACACTGGGGCAACGCATCTGGGTTCCAGCAACGCCAGCTGGTTCTCGGCAGTGTTTTTGACAAAGGTACTCCCTCGTGCCAAGCCTGGTTTCAGCACCGTCAGCTGTTTCCGGGTTGTGTCAAGCTCACTGAGACGCCTATGCTTGCCCCGTCGTGGTGCGGTCGGGTTAGCAAACTCCAGGGTGCCTCCAGTTTAGGAGCTTCCTATGTGGGCTGCGTGAACTGGTAGTCAAGGCTGGTTCTGTAGTGCCAGTAGGCCCAGCTCCCCCTGTAGGACTGTTGGGGTTCGGTAACTGCGGCTGCCTCGCGGCCTAGCTGTTCTCTCCTCTCCTGTGGGCCTTCAGGTCCACCACCTGGTTCCAGCACCGTCAGCTGGTTCTCGGCAGTGTCTTTTGCTCTTGTACCTTCTGCTCCCCATCCTGGTTCCAGTACCGTCAGCTGGTTCCGGGCAGAGCCTTTGGCTTAGGTGCCTTCTTCTGGGTATCCAATTTCCACCAACGTCAGGTGGTCCTTGGTAGTGCTTTCAGGCACGGGTACCTCCTGCTTAGTAACCGGGTTCCAGTAACGTCAGCTGGTCCTCGGTAGTTTTCATTGGCTCTTGGACCTTCGGCTACCCATCCGGGTTCCAGTACCGTCAGCTGGTTCTCGGCAGTGTCTTTTGCTCTTGTACCTTCTGCTCCCCATCCTGGTTCCAGTACCGTTAGCTGGTTCCGGGCAGAGCCTTTGGCTTAGGTGCCTCCTTCTGGGTATCCGAGTTCCGCCAACGTCAGGCGGTCCTTGGTAGTGCTTTTTAGCACGGGTACCTCCTGCTTAGTAACCGGGTTCCAGTAACGTCAGCTAGTCCTCGGTAGTTCCATAGGCTCTTGAACCTTCGGGTAGCCATCCGAGTTCCAGTTCCATCAGCTGGTTCTTGGCATTTTCTCAGCCTTCTTGTACCTTCTGCTACATTTCCAAGTTGAAGACCCTAAAGTCGACGACCCGGAAGACCACCCCGATGCTGACGACGACGACCCGGAATACCACCCCGATGACGACGACGACGATGGCGGAGATGACGACGGCGGAGACGACGACGGCGGAGACGACGACGGCTGAGACGACGACGGCGGAGATGACGACACTGGAGACGACGACCCTGGAGACGACGACATGGAAGACCGAGAAGCAGAAGAACAAGAGGCTGCAGAACAAAGAGCAGAAGAACATTAAGCATAAGACTTAATATCAGAGCAAAAGATATTATCTAAATTATATGCAGAAGAAGACTAAGCAGTGTATGGGGGTGAGTCCGTTCCTCCTCGTGGTGCCCCTGGATAAAGCCTGATGCTGCAGGCCAAACTGATCGCGGACAAATGTAACTTTTGTGACTGGCAGAACGGAAGGTGTAATCTTCCAACTTTTATAGATAACAACTACGGGAATGCCTGTCACAAATGAGAATATGATGAAGAAGTAGAATAGGAAGAATAATAACAGTGGAATAAAAAGAATATGTAGAATAGGAAGAATAATAATAGTTGAATAAAATGAATATGAAGAATGTAATAAAAAAAAAAAAAAAAAAAAGGTAAAGGATGAAGAAGAAGATGAATAAGGTGAAGAAGAAGTTGATGTCAAAGATGCTGATGATGATGAAGATGAAAGTGTGGGAAAAGAAAAAAAAAAAGAAAAAAAAGAAGGGGAAGGGCGTGGAATAGTGAAACATCAATATCTGACAAAATAAAAAAAAAAATTTACATAGTCAATATCTTTGTCACTCCGAACGTCTTAAAAAAAAAAAAAAAACATGCTATTCTATTTGATTGGGATAAACCTCTATGACTTTAATGTCTCCGCCACCTCCCCAAATACATCCGGCATTATTCTTAGTTGTTTTCCTTCATGTAGAATGAACCTACAAGGCAAGAAAGGGTTTATTTTAATTCCGATATTTTGGTCCCATTGACTTGCATTGGGATCGGGTATCGGTATCGGCGATATCCGATATTTTTTGAATATCGGCCGATCCAATCCGATACCGATACTTTCCGATATCGGAAGGTATCGCTCAACACTACTCATATCATGTCGGGTTTAGGAAGGAGATAGCAAAAGCTAATATCTCCTTAAATATAGGTAAATATATATATATATATATTTTTTTTTTTTTGACACATGGATCCCTTGTATAGCCATATGTTGGTTTTGCAAGCCTGCGAGAAAAACACACAGTACGGATGCCATACGGATTACATACGGAGGATGCCATGCGCAAAATACGCTGACACACCCTGCCTACGGAGGAGCTGCGGACCACTTTTTTGGGGACTTTTCAGCGTATTACAGCCGTAATATACGGACCGTATTGTCTTACGCTGAGTGTGACTCCAGCCTTACTGTGATTTTTTTTTTTTACAGCAGAGTATTTTTGACCTCACTGTGCTATTTTTGTGTCTTCAAGTTTTTTGGTGGTGTGAACAGGTTCCTACAGACTTGTTCAATGTGCTAGTAGCCCATGTGTTTCTGGTTCTATAATTGTTCTCTTGTTTCTACAAGACTGGGGAGTCCATCACTCCTCTGTGGGTCATTTGCATTTCCTTCTCTGAACCCTGCTTATACAGGTACTATACAGATGATCAGGTTTTAAATACATTAGATAGAGATTATATACATTACAAAACCAAAAAACAAAAGGGTGGCATACTTAGGTAGAGGGGTGGGCTCCTCTGCTGAGTTTCAGACATAGTAATTTGGCGCTAAGTATTTACTGGTGTCAATATAGGACACTGACCCTGACTATTTTAACTAGCATCATACATGTCAACAAATTGGTATTGTCAGTGCCAGGCATTGAAGGATGTCAGCGCATAGACTAAACATTGTTGGAGCTGTGAGAGATAATTTTGCAAGTGGTAGAGCACTGTGTGAGCTGGGGGGGGGAACTCTCTTGTGGCCGGCGGTACAGGCCCAGGGCCCCTCATGTTACAAAGGTGTGTCTGACGTTGGGTGCGAGCCACCACCGCCAGAGACACTTTATTGTACTATGAGGGACCCAGTGGCCGTGCCGTCGACCAAAAGTGGGCACACCACCTCTTCAGACAAACGGCACTCTCACGGGTGCTTGTGCCAAGTGGCGAGACCACGGCCCCGTAGGGGGAGTTAGCCCATTTAGGGAGGTGTAAACATGTCATATGCTGGACAAACAGCTGCTGCACATAAAGAGATTGGAATAGTCAGTAAGACCAGTCCACAAGCAAGACCTTTTTATAGGAAAGCTAGGTGTCAGCCAGGAAAGGTGGGGCAAAATAATTCGAAATCCATGAGTGGTTCATTTTAATGAAGGTTAGCTCATCAACATTTTGGGTAGCCAGACGAGTCCTTTTTTCGGTCAATATTGAACCAGCAGCACTGAATACTCTTTCTGATAGCCAGGGCCGCCATCAGGGCATGACGGCCGTGACTGGCGTATGGGGCCCGGTGAGCAGAGAGGGCCCGCATCGGGCCCCCTCTTATCTGCTCACCGGGCCCCTACCGGCAGCCGCAGGCTAACCGAGCCCTTAGCGCCGACGCTGCAGCTGTTTAAAGCTATTGACGTGCGGGCGCAGGCCCGCACGTCAATAGTTAACAGCCGCGGCGCCGCCAGCCAATCTGAGGCTGGCAGGCGCTGACGTCAGCCGCAGCGTGCGTGCATGTCGCCGGCATCTGACATCATTGTCAGTCGCCGGCGAGTGCATGCACGCTGCAGCTGCGTGGAGACTTCGCCCGCCGCAGGAGCGCGGCAGGTAAGAAGAACTTCTTTTTTTTTTTTTTTAGAGCGGCGATCCGGGGGCCCAAGGAAGAACGCTGGACAGAGATGGGGCAGAGTGCTGGGAAGAGATGGGGCAGAGTGCTGGGAAGAGATGGGGCAGAGTGCTGGACAGAGATGGGGCAGAGTGCTGGACAGAGATGGGGCAGAGTGCTGGACAGAGATGGGGCAGAGTGCTGGACAGAGATGGGGCAGAGTGCTGGACAGAGATGGGGCAGAGTGCTGGACAGAGATGGGGCAGAGTGCTGGGAAGAGATGGGGCAGAGTGCTGGGAAGAGATGGGGCAGAGTGCTGGGAAGAGATGGGGCAGAGTGCTGGGAAGAGATGGGGCAGAGTGCTGGACAGAGATGGGGCAGAGTGCTGGACAGAGTGCTGGACAGAGATGGGGCAGAGTGCTGGACAGAGATGGGGCAGAGTGCTGGACACGGGCAAAACGCTGGACAGAGATGGGGCAGAGTGCTGGGAAGAGATGGGGCAGAGTGCTGGGAAGAGATGGGGCAGAGTGCTGGGCAGAGTGCTGGACACAGGGGCAAAACGCTGGGAAGAGATGGGGCAGAGTGCTGGGAAGAGATGGGGCAGAGTGCTGGGAAGAGATGGGGCAGAGTGCTGGGAAGAGATGGGGCAGAGTGCTGGGCAGAGTGCTGGACAGAGATGGGGCAGAGCGCTGGACAGAGATGGGGCAGAGCGCTGGACAGAGATGGGGCAGAGCGCTGGACAGAGATGGGGCAGAGCGCTGGACAGAGATGGGGCAGAGCGCTGGACAGAGATGGGGCAGAGCGCTGGACAGAGATGGGGCAGGATTGGACACAGATGGGGCAGAGTGCTGAACACAGATGGGGCAGGATTGGAAACAGATGGGGCAGAGTGCTGGACACAGATGGGGCAGAGTGCTGGACACAGATGGGGCAGGATTGGAAACAGATGGGGCAGAATGGAGACAAATGGGGCAGGATTGGAGACAGATGGGGCAGGATGGATACGATGGAGACAGATGGGGCAGGATGGGGAGATCATATGGGGCAGAATGGATACTCATGAGGGCAGGATGGGAGAACATATGGCTGGAGCCTGCAATGAGACACACGGGGGCTAGGATGGCGAATATTATCATAGGGGCTAATTAAGGGATATTATTATTGCAGTGATGTATTTATTTTATTTTTTGAGTATACTGTTTTAAATGGGGGGAGGTCCTGTTACTGTGCAGAGTGATACTATGTCACCTTCTTTATGTGGTGTAATGTAGAGGCTGTGAAAATTAAGTAATGTATTCTGCAAGTGGAACTCGAGATAACTGTGTTATTTCCTGCAGAGACGAGTCCTGGCTGGAAGAAATGATGGCGGTCTGTGCTGGATGAAAGATGAAGGACTTCACCTAGAGACGTCACTGGTGAGTCAGTGTTAACTATACACTGACACTATACACTGTATACTATATACAGAGCTCCTGTGTATAATGTCACCGGTGATCACTGTATTACCTGTACACAGACACTGCTTACTAATTACAGATCTCCTGTGTATAATGGCACTGATGGTGATAGTATTGTGGTTGTTTTTTTTTATTACTGATCAGTATTGTAGTATTCAGTCACTATGTGGTGGTAATATGCGGTCTGGTCATGGTGTTGTGGTATTTGTTCCTTGTATTTTATATTATTCGATCACTGTGGTGGTAATATGTCATCTGGTCATAGTGTTGTGGTATTTGTTCCTTGTATGTAGTATTATAGGTCATTTTAAAAATTGAAAAATAAATAAAAATATACCTAAATTGTATTGCATATTTTAACAAATATTTAGTAGGTTACAGTACAGTAGGGCCCGGCCAAAAGTGTCTACCGTGTTCTGGTGGCGGCTTAAAAAATCTTTTGGCCAAAACAAAAGCTGCCTGCTATATGTGTGATCTGGTGATGGGAACTGTTAATGTGTGATAGGTGAGAAGTGGAGATTTTCCAAGAGATAGCGGTGGGACTGTGGACAGTTCGAGGGGTGGAGCCTGGAGGCGGGGCTGGGGTGGAGCCTGGGCGGAGTCTCAAGGGGGCCCCGAAAATTTTGCCAGTATGGGGCCCCAAAATTTCTAGTGGCAGCCCTGCTGATAGCACACTAGCTGCTGGGCAAGCAAGCTCCTGCAATGCATATTCTGCCAATTCAGGCCAGGTGTCTATTTTGGATGCCCAGTAATCAAATGGGAATGACGGTTGAGGGAGAACATCGATAAGGGATAAAAATAGTTAGTAACCATACTGGACAAATGTTGTCTCCTGTCACTTTGAATTGATGCTGCAGTACCTGTCCTGTCTGCGGTCATTGCGAAATCACTCCACAACCTGGTCAGAAAACCCCTCTGTCCAATGCCACTTCTGATTTGTGCAACTCTAACACCTCTGCCCTGTTGCCCCCTGCAGCTCGTGTGAGAACCATCACCGGCGCTGTGTGCTGGGAATGCCTGAATCAAACGGTCTACAAGAGTTGCTTGTTTCGTTGCTAATATTTGTTCGAGGTTCTCATGTGGCATGATATTTTGCAATTTGCCTTTATAGCGAGGATCAAGGAGGCAGGCCAACCAGTAATCTTCATCGGTCATCATTTTAATAATGCGTGGGTCCCTTTTGATACGTAAGGCATAATCCGCCATGTGGGCCAAAGTTCCAGTTGTCAAGTCTGCGGTTGTGCTGGGTTGAGGGGCAGTTTCAGGCAAATCTACGTCACTTGTCTCCCTCAAAAAACCTGAACCCGGCCTTGCAACGCCACCAGTTGCTATTGGCCCCGGAGAAGCTTCCTCATTCAAAAAATACTCATCCCCATCATCCCCCTCGTCCTCCTCCTCTTCGCCCGCTACCTCGTCCTGTAGACTGCCCTGACCAGACAATGGCTGACTGTCATCAAGGCTATCCTCTTCCTCGGCTGCAGACGCCTGCTCCTTTTATGTGCGTCAAACTTTGCATCAGCAGACGCATTAGGGGGATGCTCATGCTTATTATGGCGTTGTCTGCACTAACCAGCCGTGTGCATTCCTCAAAACACTGAAGGACTTGACACAGGTCTTGTAACTTCGACCACTGCACACCTGACAACTCCATGTCTGCCATCCAACTGCCTGCCCGTGTATGTGTATCCTCCCACAAATACATAACAGCACGCCTCTGGTCGCACAGTCTCTGAAGCATGTGCAGTGTGGAGTTCCACCTTGTTGCAACGTCGATGATTAGGCGATGCTGTGAAGGTTCAAAGACCGCTGATGGTTCTGCATACGGCTGGAGTGCACGGGCAAAAGGCGGATATGCGAGCAAAGTCTGCGCACGTGGAGGAGCAGGTTGGGTAACCCCGGATAACTTTTCAGGAAGAACTGCACCACCAGGTTTAAGGTGTGAGCTGTTGTGAATTCTGCTCTTGGGTTCCCTCCAGTGGTTGTTGGTGGGAATGCAGTTGTCTCTGACTCGCAGTCCTGGCCAGGTGTATCGAATAATTACAATTCTGACTGGGATATTTAGGTGTGCAGGATCCTTTAGCCCTTTCCAGTTGTCAATGTTTCTTTGGAAGTGTTGGATCTCTGCCTGGCCTCTCCTGCTTATCTGCCAGTTCAGCAAAGATAAGTGTCTGTTTCTTTTCCTGTGGCACACATGCAGTGTGCTTGTTTTCAGTACTGTTCGTTTGTTTTTCTTTTGTCCAGATTAGACTGTGTCTGTGTTTTCTCAGTCTGGTTGGTTTCACTGGAGTTGCAGATTTACGCTCCTACATCTTTTAGTAGATGTAGGAAGGTTTTTGTATATTCTGCTGTGGATTTTTTGAAGGATTTTAATACTGACCGCACAGAACTCTGTCCTATTCTGTCCTATCTAGCTAGAGTGGCCTCCTGTGCTAAATCCTGTTTTTTCTGCCTGTGTGTTATTTTTTCCCCTCCGACTCACCGCCAATATTTGTGGGGGGCTGTCTATCCTTTGGGGATTTTCTCTGAGGCAAGATAGTATTCCGATTTCCATCTTTAGGGGTATTTAGTCCTCCGGCTGTGATGAGGTGTCTAGGTGTGTTAGGTACACTCCACGGCTACTTCTAGTTGCGGTGTTAAGTTCAGGGTTGCGGTCAGTATAGTGGCCACTTTCTCCAGTGAAGGTTCTCATGCAGCTCCAAGGTCACCGGATCATAACAGTACAACTGGCCAACAATGAGTTAAATGCATCTCAGAAGAAGGGAAGGAAGCTCTTGAGCCATTTTTTTTTCTCCAGTCTGTTTTGTGTTCTCTTCCCTCTTAATATCTGGGTGGCTGAGGAGCCTGGTGCAAGCATGAATGTTCAGGAATTAGCTTCTCGTGTAGACCAGCTTGCTGCTAGGGTGCAAGGTATTTCTGATTATATTGTTCAGACTCCTGCTTTAGAACCGAAGATTCCTACACCTGATTTGTTTTCTGGTGACAGGTCTAAATTTTTGAGTTTTAAAAACAACTGTAAACTGTTTTTTGACCTGAGACCTCGATCCTCTGGTGATTCCATTCAGCAGGTAAAAATCGTAATCTCCTTGCTGCGTGGCGACCCGCAGGATTGGGCGTTTTCCATGGAATCTGGGAATCCGGCTTTGCTTAATATTGACTCCTTTTTTCAGGCTTTAGGACTATTATATGATGAACCTAATTCTGTGGATCAAGCTCAGAAGACCTTGTTGGCCCTGTCTCAGGGTCAAGAGGCGGCAGAATTGTATTGTCAGAAATTCAGAAAATGGTCTGTATTGACTAAATGGAATAATGATGCTTTGGCGGCAATTTTCAGAAGGGGGCTTTCTGAATACGTTAAAGATGTTATGGTGGGGTTTCCCACGCCTTCCGGTCTGAGTGATTCTATGTCTCTGGCCATTCAGATTGACTGACACCTGCGGGAGCGCAGAACTGTGCGCGCTGTGGCGTTATCCTCAGAGCAAATTTCTGAGCCTATGCAATGTGATAGAATTCTGTCTAGAACGGAACGACAAGGTTTCAGACGTCAAAATAGGTTGTGTTATTATTGTAGCGACGCTTCTCATGTCATTTCTGTCTGCCCTAAGCGGACAAAGAGGATTGCCAGTTCAATTACCATCAGTACTGTACAGCCTAAATTTCTGTTATCTGTGTCCTTGATCTGCTCATTGTCATCATTTTCTGTCATGGCGTTTGTGGATTCAGGCGCCGCCTTGAATTTAATGGATTTTGAGTTTGCCAAGCGTTGTGGTTTTCCCTTGCAGCCTTTGCAGAACCCTATTCCTTTGAGGGGCATTGATGCTACACCCTTGGCTAGAAATAAGCCCCAGTATTGGACACAGGTAACCATGCGCATGGAGCTAGCCCATCAGGAAGATTGTCGATTTCTGGTGTTGCATAACTTGCATGATGTTATCGTGCTGGGTTTTCCATGGTTGCAGGTACATAATCCTGTGTCGGACTGAAAGTCCATGTCTGTGAGTAGTTGGGGTTGTCAGGGGGTTCATAATGATGTTCCTTTGATGTCAATCTCCTCTTCTTCACCTTCTGAGATTCCAGAGTTTTTGTCTGATTTTCAGAATGTATTCGATAAGCCCAAGTCCAGTTTTTTTCCATCGCACAGGGACTGTGATTGTGCTATTGACTTCATTCCAGGCTGTAAGTTTCCTAAGGTTCGACTTTTTAATCTATCTGTGCCTGAACATACCGCCATGCGGAACTATATTAAGGAGTCTTTGGAGAATGGGCATATTCGGCCATCTTCTTCACCGTTGGGAGCGGGGTTCTTTTTTGTTGCTAAAAAAGATGGTTCCTTGAGACCCTGTATAGATTATCGCCTCTTGAATAAAATCACGGTCAAGTTTCAATACCCTTTACCTTTGCTTTCCGATTTGTTTGCTAGGATTAAGGGAGCTAGTTGGTTTACCAAGATTGACCTTCGAGGGGCTTATAATCTTGTTCGTATTAAGCAGGGTGATGAATGGAAAACTGCGTTTAACACGCCTGAAGGCCATTTTGAATACCTTGTGATGCCATTCGGACTCTCTAATGCTCCATCTGTTTTTCAGTCCTTCATGCATGATATCTTCCGGACTTATCTTGATAAATTCTTGATTGTATATTTGGATGATATTTTGATTTTTTCCGATGATTGGAAGTCTCATGTGCAACAGGTCAGGATGGTATTTCAGATCATTCGTGACAATGTCCTGTTTGTGAAAGGGTCTAAGTGTTTCTTTGGGGTGCAGAAAGTCTCTTTTTTGGGCTTAATTTTTCTCCTTCATCTATAGAGATGGATCCGGTTAAGGTTCAGGCCATTCATGATTGGATTCAGCCTACATCCGTGAAGAGCCTTCAGAAATTTTTGGGTTTTGCAAATTTTTATCGCCGTTTCATTGCTAATTTTTCCAGCATGGTTAAACCCTTGACCGATTTGACGAAAAGGGGCGCTGATGTGGCAAATTGGTCCTCTGCGGCTGTCTCTGCCTTTCAGGAGCTTAAACGTCGATTTACTTCTGCTCCGGTGTTGCGCCAACCGGATGTTTCTCTTCCGTTTCAGGTTGAGGTTGACGCTTCTGAGATTGGGGCAGGGGCCGTTTTGTCTCAGAGGGATCCTGTTGGTTCCTTAATGAAACCGTGTGCCTTCTTTTCCCGTAAGTTTTCGCCTGCTGAACGCAATTATGATGTCGGCAATCGGGAGTTGTTGGCTATGTACTGGACGTTTGAGGAGTGGCGACATTGGCTTGAGGGAGCTAAGCACCGTATTGTGGTCTTGACCGATCATAAGAATTTGATTTACCTCGAGTCTGCTAAACGGCTGAATCCTAGATAGGCTCGATGGTCCTTGTTGTTTTCCCGTTTTGATTTCGTGGTCTCGTACCTTCCTGGTACTAAGAACATTAAGCCTGATGCCCTCTCTAGGAGTTTTTTGCCTGATTCTCCTGAGGTCTTAGAGCCGGTCGGTATTCTGAAAGAGGGGGTGGTCCTTTCTGCCATTTCTCCTGATTTACGACGGGTTCTTCAGGAATTTCAGGCTGACAAACCTGACCGCTGTCCTGTGGGGAAACTGTTTGTCCCGGACAGATGGACTAGTAGAGTGATTTCTGAGGTTCACTGTTCAGTGTTGGCCGGTCATCCTGGCATTTTTGGTACCAGAGATTTGGTTGGTAGGTCCTTTTGGTGGCCTTCTTTGTCACGTGACGTGATGTGCGTTCTTTTGTGCAGTCCTGTGGGACTTGTGCACGGGCCAAGCCTTGTTGCTCCCGTGCTAGTGGGTTGCTTTTGCCATTGCCAGTCCCTGAGAGGCCCTGGACGCATATTTCGATGGATTTTATTTCTGATCTTCCGGTCTCCCAGAATATGTCTGTTATCTGGGTTGTTTGTGACCGGTTCTCTAAGATGGTTAATTTGGTGCCCTTACCTAAATTGCCTTCCTCTTCTGATTTGGTTCCGTTGTTCTTTCAGCATGTGGTTCGTTTGCATGGTATTCCGGAGAATATTGTTTCCGACAGAGGTTCCCAGTTTGTTTCTAGGTTTTGGCGGGCCTTTTGTGCTAGGCTGGGCATTGATTTGTCTTTTTCTTCTGCATTTCATCCTCAGACAAATGGCCAGACCGAGCGTACTAATCAGACCTTGGAAACTTATTTGAGATGCTTTGTGTCTGCTGATCAGGATGATTGGGTGGCCTTCTTGCCATTGGCCGAGTTTGCCCTTAATAATCGGGCTAGTTCTGCTACCTTGGTTTCGCCTTTCTTTTGTAATTTTGGTTTTCATCCTTGTTTTTCTTCTGGGCAGGTTGAGCCTTCTGACTGTCCTGGTGTGGATTCTGTGGTGGACAGGTTGCAGCAGATTTAGGCTCATGTGGTGGACAAGTTGGTGTTGTCTCAAGAGGAGGCTCAACGTTTTGCTAATCGTCGTCGGTGTGTTGGTTCCCGGCTTCGGGTTGGGGATCTGGTCTGGCTGTCTTCCCGTCATGTTCCTATGAAGGTTTCTTCTCCTAAGTTGAAACCTCGGTTTATTGGTCCTTACAGGATTTCTGAGATTATTAATCCGGTGTCTTTTCGACTGGCGCTTCCGGCCTCTTTTGCTATCCATTATGTCTTCCATAGATCTTTGTTGCGGAAATATGTGGAGCCCGTTGTTCCCTCTGCTGATCCTCCGGCCCCTGTGTTGGTTGATGGGGAATTGGAATATGTTGTTGAGAAGATTTTGGATTCCCGTTTTTCGAGGCAGAAGCTTCAGTACCTGGTCAAATGGAAGGGTTATGGCCAGGAGGATAATTCTTGGGTTTTTGCCTCTGATGTCCATGCTGCTGATTTGGTCCGTGCCTTTCATCTGGCTCGTCCTGATCGTCCTGGGGGCCCTGGTGAGGGTTCGGTGACCCCTCCTCAAAGGAGGGGTACTGTTGTGAATTCTGCTCTTGGGTTCCCTCCAGTGGTTGTTGGTGGGAATGCAGTTGTCTCTGACTCACAGTCCTGGCCAGGTGTATCGGATAATTACAATTCTGACTGGGATATTTAGGTGTGCAGGATCCTTTAGCCCTTGCCAGTTGTCAATGTTTCTTTGGAAGTGTTGGATCTCTGCCTGGCCTCTCCTGCTTATCTGCCAGTTCAGCAAAGATAAGTGTCTGTTTCTGTTCCTGTGGCACACATGCAGTGTGCTTATTTTCAGTACTGTTCTTTTGTTTTTCTTTTGTCCAGATTAGACTGTGTCTGTGTTTTCTCAGTCTGGTTGGTTTCACTGGAGTGGCAGATTTACGCTCCTACATCTTTTAGTAGATGTAGGAAGTTTTTGGTCTATTCTGCTGTGGATTTTTTGAAGGGTTTTAATACTGACCGCACAGAACTCTGTCCTATTCTGTCCTATCTAGCTAGTGTGGCCTCCTGTGCTAAATCCTGTTTTTTCTGCCTGTGTGTGTTTTTTCCTCTCCTTTTCCATCTTTAGGGGTATTTAGTCCTCCGGCTGTGACGAGGTGTCTAGGTGTGTTAGGTACACTCCACGGCTACTTCTAGTGGCGGTGTTAAGTTCAGGGTTGCGGTCAGTATAGTGGCCACTTTCTCCAGTGAGGGTTCTCATGCAGCTCCAAGGTCACCGGATCATAACAGTGAGCCAGGCAAGGAATGTGTTTCAGTTGTGAAAGGGCTATGGCAGCCATAAAATTCCTTCCGTTATCACTCACTACCTTGCCTGCCTCAAGATGTACACTGCCCAGCCATGACTGAGTTTCTTTCTGCAAGAACTCGGACAGAACTTCCGTGGTGTGTCTGTTGTCGCCCAAGCACTTCATTGCCAATACAGCCTGCTGACGCTTGCCACTAGCTGTCCCATAATTTGACACCTCGTGTGCAACAGTGGGAGCTGCGGATGGAGTGCTCGTGCGACTGCGGTCTGTGGACAAGCTCTCGCTTCTGCAGGAGGAGGAGGAGGAGGAGGGGGGCGGCGAACGCCTACAGCCAACTGTTTCCTAGACCGTGGGCTAGGCAGAACTGTCCCAATAGTGCTGTCCCCTGTGGACCCTGCATCCACCACATTAACCCAGTGTGCCGTGATGGACACGTAACGTCCCTGGCCATGCCTACTGGTCCATGCATCTGTTGTCAGGTGCACCTTTGTACTCACAGATTGCCTGAGTGCATGGACGATGAGGTCTTTTACATGCTGGTGGAGGGCTGGGATGGCTTTTCTCGAAAGGAAGTGTCGACTGGGTAGCTCGTAGCGTGGTTCAGCATAGTCCATCAGGGCTTTGAAAGCGAAGCTTTCAACTAAAGGTACCTTCACACATAACGATATCGTTAACGATATCGTTGCTTTTTGTGACGTAGCAACGATATCGTTAATGAAATCGTTCTGTGTGACAGCGACCAACGATCAGGCCCCTGCTGGGAGATCGTTGGTCGCTGAACAAAGTCCAGAACTTTATTTCGTCGCTGGACTCCCTGGAGACATCGCTGGATCGGCGTGTGTGACACCGATCCAGCGATGTCTTCACTGGTAACCAGGGTAAACATCGGGTAACTAAGCGCAGGGCCGCGCTTAGTAACCCGATGTTTACCCTGGTTACCATGCTAAAAGTAAAAAAAAACAAACAGTACATACTTACCTACAGCCGTCTGTCCTCCAGCGCTGTGCTCTGCTCTCCTCCTGTACTGGCTGTGAGCCGGAAAGCAGAGCGGTGACGTCACCACTCTGCTTTCCGGCTCCCAGACAGTACAGGAGGAGAGCAGAGAAGCAGAGCGCAGCGCTGGAGGACAGACGGCTGTAGGTAAGTATCTAGTGTTTGTTTTTTTTTACTTTTAGCATGGTAACCAGGGTAAACATCGGGTTACTAAGCGCGGCCCTGCGCTTAGTTACCCGATGTTTACCCTGGTTACCGGCATCGTTGGTCGCTGGAGAGCGGTCTGTGTGACAGCTCTCCAGCGACCAAACAGCGACGCTGCAGCGATCCGGATCGTTGTCGGTATCGCTGCAGCGTCGCTTAATGTGAAGGGGCCTTAACCGGTAGGGCATCATCTCTAATGAGATTAGTCTAGCAATGTGGGCGTTCAAACCCTGTGTACGCGGATGCGAGGATGAGTACTTCCTGTCATGGTTTGTCTGTTTCAGTTCCTTTAGGGTTAACTCCTGTAGCCTCACACTGATCCTGGGTGGACTTTTTATAGCCTCCATCTGGGAGTTTCCTTTGTCAGTGATACTTCCGTCTTTGGCTAAGTGTGTTGACCCCTGAGTGTGTTTCGCGCTGTGTACCTGGTTTGCTTGATTTCTTGGCTCTTTGACTCGGTCGGTTCTCTGGACACTGTGTATTGGATTCCCTCTCTGTACTTTCTCTGCCCGTTCGGTATTGATCTCGGCTTGGCCCCTACACTCCTTTTGTCTTGTCCCTTGGTACCGTTATGCTATCCCGTGCTCTGACCCCAGCCTGATCTGTTTACGTCTCTGTCTGTGCCCCTAGGTAGCTCTGTTTGGTAGTTACCTTTCTAGGAGTTTTCCTTCAGCTTCTAGCTCCCTGAGCTTAGACCACGCCCATCACCAGTCAGGTGATTCAGGTCCTGACAGGACTGAAGCAGTGTCTCTCTCCAGTCTAGCTTGCCCTGCATTTCTGGGAGTCTGTGGCTATCTCCAGGTACTATTTCCCCAGGAATTAGCATCGGTGAGAGTTACTCATATCTCCCTGCCTGACATTATCACTGACCACTAAGTTATTTTTGTTTCACTGCTCTGTTTGGGGTGTGTGTTGTGGGGAGGGTTATGGATCCCATACAGTCTTTATCTGAACAGATGAAAAAACTGAGCCAGATGTTTCAGGCTTTGACTCTGGCGCAGCAGGCCCTTGCTCGTTCTCAGCGGCAGGTCACTGAGACTGTGCAGGGGGCATTGTCTTCTGGTTTTCAGGGGGCTATGGCGAGTGATGTTGCACTGGTGTCTCCAGAACCCCCTGTAAAATTGCCTGACCTTTTTTCTGGGAACAAGAAAGAGTTCAGGGTTTTCAAAGAGGGTTGTAAACTCTTTTTCAATTTGAGACCACGGTCCTCTGGGGTTGAAAGTCAGAGGGTAGGAGTTGGGCAGGCTTGGGCATTCTCCCTTCCTCCCACCGCTCCAGAGAGAATGTCGGTGAATGCGTTCTTTGAGGCCCTCGGGCATATATATGATGAGCCTGACCGAGTGCGATTGGCTGAGGACATGGTGATGAGTGTCTGTCAGGGGAAACACTCGGCCGAATGGTTCTGTACGGAGTTCCGCCGCTGGGCCGCGGAGGTTTCTTGGGATGATGCCGCGCTTCGAGGACTCTTTCGTAGAGGCTTGTCCGAGCGGTTGCAGGATGCCCTGGCATTACACCCCCCACCTAACACTCTCGAGGACGCCATGACTCAGGCCGTCCGAATGGACCGAAGGTTACGGGCCAGAGGGGTGATGCAGGTGGAGACTCCGTTGTTTTCCAGTGGAAAAGAGACTGTTTCTGAGCCTATGGAAGTAGGCGCTCTCACCTTAAAAGAAAAAGAGAGAAAATGCCGGCGGGAAAAGCAGTTATGTTTCTACTGTGGTGAAGCTGGACATTGGAAGAAGGAGTGTCCTTCCTGCCCATCATCGACCCGGTCGGCGGGAAACGACTAGGTCTGGGTAGTTATCGAGGAGACTACTCAGACCCCCAGGTACATTTGTCCTCATTTTCTAAGGTGTTGCTTCATGTGGAGCTGTTAGTGGACGGTTGTTCGTCTTTCTCGACAGCATTTGTGGACTGCGGCTCATCTATCAATCTGATTGACTCCCAATTGGTCACACGTTGCAAGATAGGGACAGTTAGGCTCAAGACTCCTGTCAAGGTGGTGGCCATTGACTCCTCCCCCCTTACAAAAGAGGGAATCCTCTTTATGTCTGATTTGTTTTCGCTCAGAGTGGACGCTGCTCACGAGGAAAAATTAAGTTGTTTAGTTATGGACAATCTGCCAGCGGGGTTGGTGTTGGGTATGCCCTGGTTACAACACCATAATCCAGTTATTAATTGGAAAATGGGGGAGATTGTTCAATGGGGGTCTAATTGTTCTAAGTTGTGTTATAAATCTGCATTGTTGCTTAAACCTGTCAAATCTGTGTCTGTATCATCTGTCGAGCTGGAAGGTATTCCGGAGTACCTGATAGACTTCGAAGATGTGTTCTCAGAAAGCGAGGCCGAGACGTTACCGCCACATAGACCTTTTGATTGCGCCATTGAGTTAGTCCCGGGGGCTTAACTGCCTAAAGCCCGTCTATTTAATTTGTCAGGCCCTGAGCGCTTAGCTATGAAAAATTACATTGCAGAAAGTCTTCGCAAGGGTCATATACGTCCCTCTGTCTCACCTGTGGCTGCAGGGTTCTTTTTTGTAAAAAAAAAAGATGGCAGTTTACGTCCCTGTCTCGACTTTCGGGAACTTAATAAAATAACGGTTCGGAATACGTATCCCCTCCCGTTGATTCCTGATTTGTGTAATCAATTATCTGGGGCTAAATGGTTCTCCAAACTGGATCTTCGGGGAGCTTATAATTTGATAAGAGTCCGGGAGGGGGACGAATGGAAAACTGCGTTCCTCACATCTGAGGGACTTTTTGAAAATTTAGTCATGCCATTTGGTCTTACCAACGCCCCCGCCATTTTTCAGAATTTCATCAATGTTGTGTTTGCTGATCTCATTGGTCGATTTGTTGTGATTTACTTAGATGATATCCTGATATACTCATCAGACAGTCAGTCTCATCTGATTCATGTACGAACCGTCCTTCAAAGACTTAGGGAAAATCATCTGTTTGCTAAGTTAGAGAAATGTTTGTTTTTTGTTCAAGAGTTATCTTTTTTGGGGTTGATTGTTTCCGGTGAGGGTTTTCGTATGGACCCCAAGAAAGTGCAGGCCATTGGGTGCAACCCCGAGATCTTAAGGGGCTCCAGCGCTTCTTGGGGTTCGCCAATTATTACCGTAAATTTATTCGGGGCTTTTCGCAGGTGGTCAAACCACTCACAGATTTAACATGCAAAGGTGCGGATGTGAAAAATTGGTCCTTGCCCGCAAAGGAGGCCTTTGCTGCTCTGAAGAAATGCTTTTCTACTGCCCCGGTTTTGGTACAGCCAGATCCGTCCAAACCTTTTATTGTGGAAGTGGATGCCTCTGAGGTGGGGGTTGGTGCTGTGTTGTCCCAAGGGCCCGCCACTCTGACCAATCTCAGGCCATGTGGGGGTTTTTCTAGGAAGTTCTCTGCTGCTGAAAGGAATTATGATGTTGGCAACAGAGAGCTCCTTGCAGTAAAATTGGCGTTTGAAGAGTGGAGGCACTTTTTGGAGGGGGCCAATCACCCGGTCACTGTGATTACCGATCATAAAAATTCATCGTATATCGAGTCTGCCAAAAGACTTACCCCCAGACAGGCCCGTTGGTCACTTTTTTTCTCTCGTTTTCAGTTTACTATAACGTTTCGTCCGGGGTCAAAAAATGTTAAGGCTGATGCCTTGTCTCGTAGTTTTCATCCGGTGTCTCCCCCTGAGCCACCGTCCTCCATTCTTCGCCCTGGGGTAGTGTTGGCAGGAGTCTCGTCTGAGTTAGAACGAGAGATTGAGGGGGCCCAGTCTCTGGCTCCTGTTGCCAAGCCGGCGGGTAAGTTGTTTGTCCCGTTGCAGCTTCGACTTAAACTCCTGCAGGAGTTTCATGAATCCAAGCTTACGGCTCACCCTGGTATTTTGGCCACACGTCTTGCGGTGGCTAAGATTTTTTGGTGGCCTACTCTTGGTTCTGATGTTAAAAAATTCATTTCTGGTTGTGGGGTCTGCGCTCGTTCTAAAAACTCACACAGCCGGCCGGCCGGAGAACTTATGCCCTTGGCAGTTCCTGAAAGGCCATGGACTCATTTGTCTATGGACTTTATTACCAATCTTCCCTTGTCTAGAGGCAATACAGTGGTATGGGTAGTGGTGGACAGGTTCTCTAAGCAGGCTCATTTTGTACCTTTGACCGCACTACCGTCAGCTGAGACTTTATCCAGATTATTTGTGCAGCATGTGGTCCGGTTGCATGGGGTACCCCTGAATGTGGTGTCTGATCGTGGGGTGCAGTTTGTGGCTAAGTTTTGGCGTGCTTTCTGTAAAAAATTGGGGATTTCTCTGTCTTTTTCATCTGCCTACCACCCAGAGAGCAATGGTCAGACAGAACGCACTAATCAGTCTCTGGAACAGATTCTCCGATGTCTGACTTCCGCAAGACAGAATGACTGGTGTGATGTACTGCCGTTGGCGGAGTTCGCCTTCAATAGTCGGGTGAGCCAAGCTACCAGTATGTCTCCTTTTATGATCAATTATGGTTTTATTCCACATTTCGGTGAGTTTTCTCGTTTGGATTCTGGATGTCCCGGGGCTGAGGGTTCTGTTCAAAGATTAAAGAATACATGGGCAGAGGTTCAGCGGAATATCTCCAGGTCTCAAGGGAGATATAAATTTTTCGCTGACAGGAAAAGAACCCCAGGTCCTGTGTTTCGGGTTGGGGACGAAGTTTGGCTCTCCACACGAAACATTAAGCTGAAGGTTCCATCAGCCAAGTTGGGCCCCAAGTTCATTGGCCCATACAAGATTGTGGAAAAGATCAATCCAGTAGCATACAGGTTGTTTCTACCAGTCTCATTCAAGATCCCTAATGTCTTCCATAAATCCCTACTGAAACCTTTTGTGCCAGTTCGGGGGGAGTCTGGGTCCGCTGCGCCTCCTGTTTTGGTTGAGGCTCACATGGAATATGAGATTGATCACATTGTGGATTCCAGGTTGGTGCGGCGGTCTGTACAGTATCTGGTTCATTGGAAGGGGTATGGTCCTGAGGACAGGTCCTGGGTTGCTGCCCGCTTGATACACGCAGAACGCTTAGTTCGTGCATTTCATTCTAGGTATCCGGGTAAGCCTGGGGGTCCAGTGGCCCCCCGTTGAGAGGGGGGTACTGTCATGGTTTGTCTGTTTCAGTTCCTTTAGGGTTAACTCCTGTAGCCTCACACTGATCCTGGGTGGACTTTTTATAGCCTCCATCTGGGAGTTTCCTTTGTCAGTGATACTTCCGTCTTTGGCTAAGTGTGTTGACCCCTGAGTGTGTTTCGCGCTGTGTACCTGGTTTGCTTGATTTCTTGGCTCTTTGACTCGGTCTGTTCTCTGGACACTGTGTATTGGATTCCCTCTCTGTACTTTCTCTGCCCGTTCGGTATTGATCTCGGCTTGGCCCCTACACTCCTTTTGTCTTGTCCCTTGGTACCGTTATGCTATCCCGTGCTCTGACCCCGGCCTGATCTGTTTACGTCTCTGTCTGTGCCCCTAGGTAGCTCTGTTTGGTAGTTACCTTTCTAGGAGTTTTCCTTCAGCTTCTAGCTCCCTGAGCTTAGACCACGCCCATCACCAGTCAGGTGATTCAGGTCCTGACAGGACTGAAGCAGTGTCTCTCTCCAGTCTAGCTTGCCCTGCATTTCTGGGAGTCTGTGGCTATCTCCAGGTACTATTTCCCCAGGAATTAGCATCGGTGAGAGTTACTCATATCTCCCTGCCTGACACTTCCTTTTCCTAACGAGAGTCTCATGTAGGGTGAGCTGGACTGGAGAGCTGCAGATCGTGGAACTAGCGGGGGTGCCGGTGGACATGGCAGACTGAGAGAGGGTTGGAGATGGTATTCTTGCTGGTGCCCTACATGCAGTGTTTCCTACTACGAAACTGGTGATTCCCTGACTGCTTTGGCCTGGCGACGAAATCTGCACATTTACTGCAGGTGGTGCGGGAAATGGTGGGCTTACAGTGAGGGAAGGGATGTAGTGTTGCTGACTAGCTTCATTGGACGAGGGTGCTACAATCTTAAGGGACGTTTGGTAGTGAGTCCAGGCTTGCAAATGCATGGTGGTTAAATGTCTACGCATGCAACTTGTATTTAGACTTTTAAGATTCTGACCTCTGCTTAAGGTAGTTGAACATTTTTGACAGATGACTTTGCGCTGATCATTTGGATGTTGTTTAAAAAAATGCCAGACTGCACTCTTTCTACTATCGGATATCTTTTCAGGCATTGCAGACTGAGCTTCTTTAACCGGATGTCCACGCTGTCCTACAACTGGTTTTGGTTTTGCCACGCGTTTTTGGCCAGATACAGGCCTGGCAGATGGAACCTGTTGCGATGTTGATGCCTTCTGCGGCTCCTCCTCCTCTGCTTCAGAGCTACTGCCGCCTGCACCCTGTTCCCCCAATGGCTGCCAATCGGGGTCAACAACTGGGTCATCTATGACCTCCTCTTCTATCTCGTGTGCAACTTCGTCTGTGTCACCGTGTAAGCCGGTGGTATAGCGTTCGTCACGGGGCACCATAGTCTCATCAGAGTCTGATTCTGGATCAGTACACTGCGAGGGCAATGTTCTGGTCTGAGTCAAAAGAACAGCATAGTAATCTGGCTGTGGCTGTGCATCTGTGCACTCTATGTCCGATTCAACTTGTAATGGGCATGGCCTGTTAACTGTTTCACTTTCTAACCCAGGAACGGTATGTGTAAAGAGCTCCATGGAGTAACCCGTTGTGTCGCCTGATGCATCCTTCTCTGTTGTTCTTGGTGAAGAAGACAAGGAAGCGACTTGTCCCTGACCGTGAACATCCACTAACGACGTGCTGCTTTTACATTTAGCAGTTTCAGAAGAGGAGGTGAAAGAGCTAGTGGCTGAGTCAGCAAGGAAAGCCAAAACTTGTTCTTGCTGCTCCGGCTTTAAAAGCGGTTTTCCTACTCTCAGAAAAGGGAGCGTTCAAGGCCTTGTGTAGCCAGACGACGAACCTGGCTCAACAACTCGAGACTTAGGTGCTATATTGCTTTTCCCACGACCACCTGATGCTCAACCACCACTACCATCATTACCAGCTGGCAATGACCGCCCACGGCCACAACCTCTTCCACCAGACTTCCTCATTGTTTGAAAAACGTAACCAAACTAACGGTATTTGTTACTGTTAAACCAGTTACAAGGTGAACTCAAACTTCTGTTGGATTTATATATCCCTTTATAGGTGGGTGAGACTGCAGGGAAAATCAGGCCCAATGTATAACAGTACACAGCTTCAGTGGCAGACAGATATGCCACTAACAGGACTGACGCTGATGCAGACACTAACAATTAAAATCTCGCCCTTTTTATTTTTTCTGGGAGATTTTGAAGAAATGTGGCCCACTCAAAATTGCCAATCTTAATCTCCCACTATTTTTTTTTTTTTATTTATGGGAGAATTGGCAAGAAATCAGGCCCACTGTTAGACTGTATGTTTTCTGTGCCAGAAAATGAGACACAGATGCCACACACAGGACTGCCACTGATACAGATTTGCCAATTTTAATCTGCACCCTTTTTTTTTTTTCTTCAGGGAGACTAGTGAATAAATCTGGGCCACTGTATTAGAGTATATTTTCTGTGGCAGAAAGTGGCTTGAAGAGATATAACGAAACAAAAAAAAAAGGGACTGTCCTACAATTACTATCTCCCTGCAGTAATCTCAGCAATGTATGGCAGGCAGCAATAACAAGGAGTGGACTGCTGCACAAAAAAAGTCAAAAGTGTGGACAAACAAGAAAGCTGTGCAGAAAGGAAGAAGAGGAGATTGACATCAAAGGAACATCATTATGAACCCCCTGACAACCCCAACTAGTCACAGACATGGACTTCCAGTCCAACACAGGATTATGTACCTGCAACCATGGAAAACCCAGCACGATAACATCATGCAAGCTATGCAACACCAGAAATCGACAATCTTCCTGATGGGCTAGCGCCATGAACATGGTTACCTGTGTCCAAAACTGGGGCTTATTTCTAGCCAAGGGTGTAGCATCAATGCCCCTCAAAGGAATAGGGTTCTGCAAAGGCTGCAAGGGAAAACCACAACGCTTGGCAAACTCAAAATCCATTAAATTCAAGGCGGCGCCTGAATCCACAAACGCCATGACAGAAAATGATGACAATGAGCAGATCAAGGACACAGATAACAAAAATTTAGGCTGTACAGTACTGATGGTAATTGAACTGGCGATCCTCTTTGTCCGCTTAAGGCAGACAGAAATGACATGAGAAGCGTCGCCACAATAATAACACAACCTATTTTGACGTCTGAAACCTTGTCGTTCCGTTCTAGACAGAATTCTATCACATTGCATAGGCTCAGAAATTTGCTCTGAGGATAACGCCACAGCGCACACAGTTCTGCGCTCCCGCAGGTGTCGGTCAATCTGAATGGCCAGAGACATAGAATCACTCAGACCGGAAGGCGTGGGAAACCCCACCATAACATCTTTAACGTATTCAGAAAGCCCCCTTCTGAAAATTGCCGCCAAAGCATCATTATTCCATTTAATCAATACAGACCATTTTCTGAATTTCTGACAATACAATTCTGCCGCCTCTTGACCCTGAGACAGGGCCAACAAGATCTTCTCAGCTTGATCCACAGAATTAGGTTCATCATATGATAGTCCTAAAGCCTACAAAAAAAGGAGTCAATATTAAGCAAAGCCGGATTCCCAGATTCCATGGAAAACGCCCAATCCTGCGGGTCGCCACGCAGCAGGGAGATTACGATTTTTACCTGCTGAATGGAATCACCAGACGATCGAGGTCTCAGGTCAAAAAACAGTTTACAGTTGTTTTTGAAACTCAAAAATTTAGACCCATCACCAGAAAACAAATCAGGAGTAGGAATCTTCGGTTCTAAAGCAGGAGTCTGAACAATATAATCAGAAATACCTTGCACCCTAGCAGCAAGCTGGTCTACACGAGAAGCTAATTACTGAACATTCATGCTTGCACCAGGCTCCTTAGCCACCCAGATATTTAGAGGGAAGAGAATACAAAACAGACTAGAGAAAAGAAATGGCTCAAGAGCTTCCTTCCCTTCTTCTGAGATGCATTTAACTCATTGTTGGCCAGTTGTACTGTTATGATCCGGTGACCTTGGAGCTGCATGAGAACTTTCACTGGAGAAAGTGGCCACTATACTGACCGCAACCCTGAACTTAACACCGCAACTAGATGTAGCCGTGGAGTGTACCTAACACACCTAGACACCTCATCACAGCCGGAGGACTAAATACCCCTAAAGATGGAAATCGGAATACTATCTTGCCTCATAGAAAATCCCCAAAGGATAGACAGCCCCCCACAAATATTGGCAGTGAGTCGGAGAGGAAAAAACATACAGAGGCAGAAAAAACAGGATTTAGCACAGGAGGCCACTCTAGCTAGATAGGACAGAATAGGACAGAGTTCTGTGCGGTCAGTATTAAAACCCTTCAAAAAATCCACAGCAGAATATACAAAAAACTTCCTACATCTAACTAAAGATGTAGGAGCGTATATCTGCAACTCCAGTGAAACCAACCAGACTGAGAAAACACAGACACAGTCTAATCTGGACAAAAGAAAAACAAACGAACAGTACTGAAAATAAGCACACTGCATGTGTGCCACAGGAAAAGAAACAGACACTTATCTTTGCTGAACTGGCAGATAAGCAGGAGAGGCCAGGCAGAGATCCAACACTTCCAAAGAAACATTGACATCTGGCAAGGGCTAAAGGATCCTGCACACCTAAATATCCCAGTCAGAATTGTAATTATCCGATACACCTGGCCAGGACTGCGAGTCAGAGACAACTGCATTCCCACCAACAACCACTGGAGGGAACCCAAGAACAGAATTCACAACACAGAACCTTAAAAATAAAAAATCATATTTTTTCACAAAAATTATCTTTTCGCCCCCAATTTTTTATTTTCCCAAGGGTAAGAGAAGAAATTGGACCCCAAAAGTTGTTGTACAATTTGTCCTGAGTACGCTGATACCCCATATGTGGGGGTAAACCACTGTTTGGGCGCATGGGAGAGCTCGGAAGGGAAGGAGCGCCGTTTGACTTTTCAATGCAAAATTGACAGGAATTGAGATGGGACGCCATGTTGCGTTTGGAGAGATACTGATGTGCCTAAACATTGAAACCCCCCACAAGTGACACCATTTTGGAAAGTAGACCCCCTAAGGAACTTATCTAGAGGTGTGGTGAGCACTTTGACCCACCAAGTGCTTCACAGAAGTTTATAATGCAGAGCCGTAAAAATAAAACAAAACTTTTTTCCCACAAAAATTATTTTTTTAGCCCCCCAGTTTTGTATTTTCCCGAGGGTAACAGGAGAAATTGGACCCCAAAATTTGTTGCCCAATTTGTCCTGAGTGCGATTATACACAATATGTGGGGGGAACCACTGTTTGGGCGCATGTGAGGGCTCGGAAGGGAAGGAGCTCCATTTGGAATGCAGACTTAGATGGATTAGTCTGCAGGCGTCACATTGCGTTTGCAGAGCCCCTAATGTACCTAAACAGTAGAAACCCCCCACAAGTGACACCATTTTGGAAACTAGACACCCTAAGGAACTCATCTAGATGTGTTGTTAGAGCTTTGAACCCCCAAGTGTTTCACTACAGTTTGTAACGCAGAGCCGTGAAAATTATTTTTTAGCCCCCAGTTTTGTATTTTCCCAAGGGTAACAGGATAAATTGGACCCCAAAAGTTGTTGTCCTATTTGTCCTGAGTACGCTGATACCCCATATGTTGGGGTAAACCCCTGTTTAGGCACACGGGAGAGCTCGGAAGGGAAGGAGCACTGTTTTACTTTTTCAAAGCAGAATTGGCTGGAATTGAGATCAGACGCCATGTCATATTTGGAGAGCCCCTGATGTGCCTAAACTGTGGAAACCCCCCAATTATAACTGAATCCCTAATCCAAACACACCCCTAACCCTAATTCCAACGGTAATTCTAACCACACCTCTAACCCTGACACACCCCTAACCCTAATCCCAACCCTATTCCCAACTGTAAATGTAATCTAAACCCTAACCCTAACTTTAGCCCCAACCCTAACTTTAGCCCTAACCCTAGCCCTAACCCTAACCCTAACCCTAGCCCTAATGGGAAAATGGAAATAAATACATTTTTTTAATTTTTCCCTAACTAAGGGGGTGATGAAGGGGGTTTGATTTACTTTTATAGCGAGTTTTTTAGCGGATTTTTATGATTGGCAGCCGTCACACACTGAAAGACGCTTTTTATCGCAAAAAATATTTTTTGCGTTACCACATTTTGAGAGCTATTATTTTTCCATATTTTGGTCCACAGAGTCATGTGAGGTCTTGTTTTCTGCGGGACGAGTTGACGTTTTTATTGGTAACATTTTCGGGTACGTGACATTTTTTGATCGCTTTTTATTCCGATTTTTGTGAGGAAGAATGACCAAAAACCAGCTATTCATGAATTTCATTTGGGGGAGGCGTTTATACCGTTCCGCGTTTGGTAAAATTGATAAAGCAGTTTTATTCTTCGGGTCAGTATGATTACAGTGACACCTCATTTATATCATTTTTTTATGTTTTGGCGCTTTTATATGATAAAAACTATTTTACAGAAAAAATAATTATTTTTGCATCATTTTATTCTCAGGACTATAACTTTTTTAATTTTTTGCTGATGATGCTGTGTGGCAGCTCGTTTTTTGCGGGACAAGATGACGTTTTCAGCGGTACCATGGTTATTTATATCTATCTTTTTGATCGTGTGTTATTCCACTTTTTGTTTGGCGGTATGATAAGAAAGCGTTGTTTTTTGCCTCGTTTTTTTTTTTTTCTTCTTATGGTGTTTACTGAAGGGGTTAACTAGTGGGCCAGTTTTATAGTTCGGGTCGTTACGGACGCGGCGATACTAAATATGTGTACTTTTATTGTTTTTTTTTTAATTTAGATGAAGAAATGTATTTATGGGAATAATATTTTTTTTTTCATTATTTAGAAATATTTTTTTTTATTTTTTTTTTTATACATTTGGAAAAATTTTTTTTTACTATTTTATTTTGTCCCGGGGGGGATATCACAGATCGATGATCTGACAGTTTGCCCAGCACTCTGTCAGATCACCGATCTGACTTAGAGCAGTGCACGCTTCACAGTGCCTACTCTGAGCAGACTCTGTGAAGCCACCTCCCTCCCTGCAGGACCAGGATCCGTGGCCATCTTGGATCCGGGGCTGGAGCAGGCAGGGAGGTGAGGAGACCCTCGCAGCAAAGCGATATGCGGGGGGCTCAGGGAAGCCCGCAGGGAGCCCCCTCCCTGCGCGATGCTTCCCTGTACCGCCGGGACATCGCAATCATCTTTGATCGCGGTGTGCCGGGGGTTAATGTGCCGGGGGCAGTCCGTGACTGCTCCTGGCACATAGTGCCGTATGTCAGCTGCGATAGGCAGCTGACACCCGGCCGCGATCGGCGGCGCTCCCCCCGTGAGCGCTGCCGATCGCATATGACGTACTATCCCATCGGTGGTCATAGGGGCCCACCCCACCTCAACGGGATAGTACATCTAATGTCAGAAAGGGGTTAAAGAATTATTGAATAAGCGTACACGCATCTGGTGGAACAAAGCATTCCTTGAGAGATATATATCATGCGGTCTGATACCGAGGGGGCTGAGAGTCCAACTGTTTCCCTCATTTACCGTGGAGGAGGAAGTGTTTAAAAATAAATGGGAGGAGATCACCACACAGTGCTCAAAAGGCTTTATGGAGCTTCTTATTAAATCAAATGAAGCGAAATTGATTGAATTGGATGCAGAATTAAACGCCATACAAAGTGACATTACTAAGCAAGCTTCGGCTGAGCTGGTCACTAAATTCAGTGGTGAGATGGATGCTGATTTAGAGAGATGGGAAAATGGCATTGTTACCAGGAAAACTAAAAAGTACCAGCGGGATCTGACAGATTTTAAAAATAATAGGATCTATAGATGGAGAAGAAATGTTCCCAATGTGAACCCACAAGTACGGGGGAGATCAGTATCCTTCTCCTCTATATCATCCAATGAGGAGAGAAATCAAATGGCGGAAACAGGGAGACCCTCAGTGGAGAGGAGGGATCCTCCAAGAGAGAACTGGCTGAGAAGTGGAAAAATATATAACAAACGAAAAGCCTTTAACTCCCCACAGAGGGAGAAGAAGGCGAAAACTAATAATCTTGAGGTAATAAACCTTTCAATTCAACCGTTGACCGCAGATCAAATTTCTGTCTTGCAATTGGGACTCTCCTTTGTACCTACTAACTCTTGATTTTTTTACAGTCTTAAAAGACCTTAATTTATTTTCAAGGAAGTTGGTACTTAAACGTTTACATTCTAAGCATGGGTCTTCCTCAGATTCAACTCCGATAACTGAACAAGAGACTCTCCACATCTTGGAGGAATTAGAGGCCGAGGCACTTCCAGAACTTTCAGATATTTCTCCTCTGCCTATCGCCCCCAGATCTGCCACATATCCTCCCTTGTCACTGGTACCACAGGTGGACATATTCACCAGATTGGTAACGGAGGATTTGAAAAAATTAAGTGGAATTAAGAGAGATAATAATCTTACTCATAACCAAAAACAGGCTCTTGTACAGTTACGAACTAGGAGTGACGTGGTTATCAAACCGACAGACAAGGGGGGAAATGTGGTAGTCTGGCCGGTTGAGAAATATGAGAGGGAGTTCTTTAGACAGTTGAGGGACAAGGAAACCTATATTATGTTGAAGGAGAACCCAATTAAAAATTTCCAGGCACAGGTGTGCAATATTTTGGAAATGGCATTTGAAAGAGGGGTCATTACTAAAAAGTTACGGGATGGCTTGACTGTAGAATTTCCACATGTACCCACTTTCTATCTTCTCCCCAAGGTCCACAAAGATGCTCAGAACCCTCTAGGGCGTCCGATTGTCTCTGGCATAAAAGGGCTTAACGAACCACTGTGTAAATATATTGATTACTATCTAAGATCACAGGTAGAGACGTTGCCCTCCTATGTCAGGGACACTACGGATGTCCTGAGACGTCTGGATGGCCTGCATATTGAGCCTGACATGCTCCTCGTGACAGTCGACGTGGAAACATTGTACACGTGTATCGATTACGAGGATGGCATGAGGGCTGCAGGCTTTTTTCTGGAGTCGAGGAATTTAGATCCTGATGTCAGAGATCTGGTGTTGGATTTGTTGCGGTTCATCCTGGAACACAATTTTTGTACGTTTAAAGACCGATTTTTCCTGCAGAAACGGGGGACCGCGATGGGGGCGGCATGTGCGCCCTCGTATGCAAATTTATTTTGGGGATTTTCGGAGAGGGAAATTTTTCCAGATGACGCACATGCCGCCCCCCAAATCTTCGGTTGGTACCGCTTCATAGATGACATCTTTTTTATTTGGCAGGGATCGGTCAATGATTTGGATTTATTTATATCTGGGTTGAACCACAACAACTTCAACATCAGACTCGCCTACTCTTGGCATCCTAAGGAAATTTCTTTCCTTGACCTTAAAATACAGGTACAGCCTGATGGTTCACTAGGTACGGATGTACATAGGAAAGAGACCTCAGTGAACGCATTACTTCATGCGTCTTCCGCGCACATGAGTTCAACCATCAGGGCTGTACCTGTGGGTCAATTTCTCCGTATGAGGAGAATATGTACTTCTGAAGAGGCTTTTGAGCGTCAGGCGGTGGACCTTGGGGAGAGATTCAGTGAACGTGGCTACAGTAAGAGATGTATCAAAAAAGGCTACAAGAGGGCCAAACGTACTAATAGGACCTCCTTGTTATCCCAGGACCAATACTATCATGTGTCTGGAAACAAAAATATGGGTAAAATGGACAGCAAGGGGTTACTAGATTTATTACCACCTCTAATTCAAATTGGGAAGAAATACGGTCAATTCTGTCAAAACACTGGTCTGTCCTGAAAACGGACCCAATTCTTAATCAGCATCTATCAAAAAATCCACTGTTGACGGCTAGGCGTAGCCAAAATCTGTGTGATATACTCGTCAAGAGTCATTATGTGGCGAGACCCCCTGAAAACTTTGGAGTAAATAAACCAAGGGTTGGTTTCTTCCCTTGCATGGATTGCATGGCTTGCAAAAACCATCAGAGAGCCATATCATTCACATCCTCGGATGGGTCACATGAGTTTAAAATCAAGGAGTTTATCTCTTGTAAGAGCACATTTGTTATATACTATGCAAGATGCACGTGTGACCTTATTTATATAGGGCTCACATCTAGGGAGCTGCGTGTGAGAACACGGGAGCACGTGAGAGAGATCAAAGCTGCAAGGGATGAGACTGACATTGGAAATTTAAAAACACTCCTGAGTCCTGAGACATTTTAGGGAAAAACATAAATGCAACCCTAATGATCTAAAAGTGTGGGGCATTGACAGGATCCACACTGGCATCAGAGGCGGAGATATGAAACGCCTGCTATTTCAGCGTGAATGCAGGTGTATTAAGGTCCTAAACACAATGGTTCCTTTTGGACTTAACGAGCAGAATAGCTTTGCCTCTTTCCTCTGGTATCATACATAAGTACAGTGGGGCAAAAAAGTATTTAGTCAGTCAGCAATAGTGCAAGTTCCACCACTTAAAAAGATGAGAGGCTTCTGTAATTTACATCATAGGTAGACCTCAACTATGGGAGACAAACTGAGAAAAAAAAATCCAGAAAATCACATTGTCTGTTTTTTTATCATTTTATTTGCATATTATGGTGGAAAATAAGTATTTGGTCAGAAACAAACAATCAAGATTTCTGGCTCTCACAGACCTGTAACTTCTTCTTTAAGAGTCTCCTCTTTCCTCCACTCATTACCTGTAGTAATGGCACCTGTTTAAACTTGTTATCAGTATAAAAAGACACCTGTGCACACCCTCAAACAGTCTGACTCCAAACTCCACTATGGTGAAGACCAAAGAGCTGTCAAAGGACACCAGAAACAAAATTGTAGCCCTGCACCAGGCTGGGAAGACTGAATCTGCAATAGCCAACCAGCTTGGAGTGAAGAAATCAACAGTGGGAGCAATAATTAGAAAATTGAAGACATACAAGACCACTGATAATCTCCCTCGATCTGGGGCTCCACGCAAAATCCCACCCCGTGGGGTCAGAATGATCACAAGAACGGTGAGCAAAAATCCCAGAACCACGCGGGGGGACCTAGTGAATGAACTGCAGAGAGCTGGGACCAATGTAACAAGGCCTACCATAAGTAACACACTACGCCACCATGGACTCAGATCCTGCAGTGCCAGACGTGTCCCACTGCTTAAGCCAGTACATGTCCGGGCCCGTCTGAAGTTTGCTAGAGAGCATTTGGATGATCCAGAGGAGTTTTGGGAGAATGTCCTATGGTCTGATGAAACCAAACTGGAACTGTTTGGTAGAAACACAACTTGTCGTGTTTGGAGGAAAAAGAATACTGAGTTGCATCCATTAAACACCATACCTACAGTAAAGCATGGTGGTGGAAACATCATGCTTTGGGGCTGTTTCTCTGCAAAGGGGCCAGGACGACTGATCCGGGTACATGAAAGAATGAATGGGGCCATGTATCGTGAGATTTTGAGTGCAAACCTCCTTCCATCAGCAAGGGCATTGAAGATGAAACGTGGCTGGGTCTTTCAACATGACAATGATCCAAAGCACACCACCAGGGCAACGAAGGAGTGGCTTCATAAGAAGCATTTCAAGGTCCTGGAGTGGCCTAGCCAGTCTCCAGATCTCAACCCTATAGAAAACCTTTGGAGGGAGTTGAAAGTCCGTGTTGCCAAGCGAAAAGCCAAAAACATCACTGCTCTAGAGGAGATCTGCATGGAGGAATGGGCCAACATACCAACAACAGTGTGTGGCAACCTTGTGAAGACTTACAGAAAACGTTTGACCTCTGTCATTGCCAACAAAGGATATATTACAAAGTATTGAGATTAAATTTTGTTTCTGACCAAATACTTATTTTCCACCATAATATGCAAATAAAATGTTAAAAAAACAGACAATGTGATTTTCTGGATTTTTTATTCTCAGTTTGTCTCCCATAGTTGAGGTCTACCTATGAGGTATTTGTGAGAGAGATGGCACGCTCAGGACTGGCACACAAGCCCAGATGCCAATATTAATCTCCCACTTTTTTTTTTTTTCCAGGGAAAATTTATAAACCCAATAAAATAATAAAAAAATAGGCTTTCTATGGCCCACTATCTGAGAGAGAGAGAGATGGCACGCTTAGGACTGGCACACAAGCCCAAAGGCCAATATTAATCTCCCACTGATTGATTTATTGATTTTTTCAGGTAGAATTTAGAACCCAAATCAAGCAAAAAAATTAATAGGCTTTCTATGGCCCACTGAGTGAGAGATGGCACACACAGGAGTAAGGAGTGGCACACAAGCCCTGAGGCCAATATTTTTCTCCCACTGATTGATGTTGTGATTTTTTCTGGTAGATTTTGGAACCCAAATCAAGCAAAAAAATAAATAGGCTTTCTATGGCCCACTGAGTGAGAGATGACACAGACAGAGATGGCACTCTAGCAGAAATGTCAATCTTAATCTCCCACAAAAAAAAAAAAAAAAAAAAAGGAACTGTCCTTCAATTACTATCTCCCTGCAGTAATCTCAGCCAGGTATGGCAGGCAGCAATAAGGAGTGGACTGATGCACAAATTAAATAAAAAGTGTGGACAAACAAACAAGATAGCTGTGCAGAAAGGAAGGAACAAGAGGATTTGTGCTTTGAAAAAAGCAGTTGGTTTGCACAGCGGCGTACACACAGCAATGCAGCTATCAGGGAGCCTTCTAGGGCAGCCCAATGAGCTACAGCGCTGAGGAAAAAAAAAAAAAAAGGAGCTTCCACTGTCCCTGCACACCGAAGGTGGTGTTGGGTAGTGGAAATCGCTACAGCACAAGCGGTTTTGTGGTTAATGGACCCTGCCTAACGCTATCCCTGCTTCTGACGAAGCGGCAGCAACCTCTCCCTAAGCTCAGATCAGCAGCAGTAACATGGCGGTCGGCGGGAACTCCCCTTTATAGCCCCTGTGACGCCGCAGACAGCAAGCCAATCACTGCAATGCCCTTCTCTAAGATGGTGGGGACCAGGACCTATGTCATCACGCTGCCCACACTCTGCGTTTACCTTCATTGGCTGAGAAATGGCGCTTTTCGCGTCATTGAAACGCGACTTTGGCGCGAAAGTCGCGTACCGCATGGCCGACCACGCACAGGGGTCGGATCGGGTTTCATGAAACTCGACTTCGCCAAAAGCCGGCGACTTTTGAAAATGTTCGACCCGTTTCGCTCAACCCTAATGGCGAGGAAACCTGGGGAACATCTTGGAGTGGAACACACCATCTCTCTACACCCCATACCCAATTTGTAGGCCTAATGCACTGTAGTTTCCAACAACTACTAAACGAGAGCATTAAGATCGCAGCAATGGCGAGGAAACCTAGGGAATACCTTGGAGTGGAACACACCATCTCTCTACACCCCATACCCAATTTGTAGGCCTAATGCACTGTAGTTTCCAACAACTACTAAACGAGAGCATTAAGATCGCAGCAATGGCGAGGAAACCTGGGGAACACCTTGGAGTGGAACACACCATCTCTACACCCCAGACCCAACTTGTAGGCCGAATGCATTGTTGTTTTCAACAACTACTTAAGAAGAGCCTGAAGATCAAAGCTTAGAAAAGGCAACCCGGGGAACACCTTGGAGCGGCAGACACTGATAGTAGGCTGTAAACCCCAAATTTTGGTCAATGGAGTTTATGAAATGTTCCAGGGGTACATAGGCAGCATTGGTGTGGTAAGCGGAGGACAATTTATATTTGGGACTGCAGACAGACTTTGTAGGCTGTCCCCTGTGGACCATGCATCCACAACATTAACCCAGTGCGCCGTAATGGACATCTAACCTTTCGTGGACATGCCTACTGGTCCATGCATCTGTTGTCAGGTGCACCTTTCTACTATTAGATAGCCATAGAGCATGGACAATGCAGATTTTTACATGATGCTGTAGTGCTGGGATGGCTTTTCTCGCAAAAGAAGTGACGACTGGGTAGCTCTTACCGTGGTACAGCGTAGTCCATCTGGGTTTTATAATTGTAAAATAGAGAATAAAAATTGGCTGTATGCACTTTAAAATAGGTTACAGGGGTACACGGGCGGCAGTGGTCTGGTCAGTGTAGTTGTAGTAGAAAGAAGGGACTGCAGACAGGCTTCGAAGGCCTAACATAACAAATTGGACAGGCTGTAGGCACTTTTACATTGGTTCCAGGGGTACACGGGCAGCAGTACAATGGTCAGTGGAGGCCAAGTGGAAGGAGGGACCGCAGACAGGCTTCGAAGGCCTAACATAAAAAAATAGGGCTGTTGGCAATTTACAATTGGTTCCAGGGGTACACGGGCATCAGTACAATGGTCAGTGGAGGCCTAGTGGAAGGAGGGAACGCAGACAGGCTTCGAAGGCCTAACATAACAAAAATAGGGGTGCAGGCAATTTAACATTGGTTCTAGGGGTACACGGGCAGCAGTGGTCTGGTCAGTGTAGTAGTAGTAGAAAGAAGGGACTGTAGACAGGCTTCGAAGGCCTAACATAACAAAATTGGGCTGTTGGCAATTTAAAATTGGTTCCAGGGGTACACGGGCAGCAGTACAATGGTCAGTGGAGGCCTAGTGGAAGGAGGGACCGCAGACAGGCTTCGAAGGCCTAACATAACAAAAATAGGGGTGCAGGCAATTTAACATTGGTTCCAGGGGTACACGGGCAGCAGTGGTCTGGTCAGTGTAGTAGTAGTAGTAGAAAGAAGGGACTGCAGACAGGCTTCGAAGGCCTAACATAACAAAATTGGGCTGTTGGCAATTTAAAATTGGTTCCAGGGGTACACGGGCAGCAGTACAATGGTCAGTGGAGGACTAGTGGAAGGAGGGACCGCAGACAGGCTTCGAAGGCCTAACATAACAAAAATAGGGGTGCAGGCAATTTAACATTGGTTCCAGGGGTACACGGGCAGCAGTGGTCTGGTCAGTGTAGTAGTAGTAGAAAGAAGGGACTGCAGACAGGCTTCGAAGGCCTAACATAACAAAATTGGGCTGTTGGCAATTTAAAATTGGTTCCAGGGGTACACGGGCAGCAGTACAATGGTCAGTGGAGGCCTAGTGGAAGGAGGGAACGCAGACAGGCTTCGAAGGCCTAACATAACAAAAATAGGGGTGCAGGCAATTTAACATTGGTTCCAGGGGTACACGGGCAGCAATGGTCTGGTCAGTGTAGTAGTAGTAGAAAGAAGGGACTGCAGACAGGCTTCGAAGGCCTAATATAACAAAATTGGGCTGTTGGCAATTTAAAATTGGTTCCAGGGGTACACGGGCAGCACTACAATGGTCAGTGGAGGCCTAGTGGAAGGAGGGACCGCAGACAGGCTTCGAAGTCCTAACATAACAAAAATAGGGGTGCAGGCAATTTAACATTGGTTCCAGGGGTACACGGGCAGCAGTGGTCTGGTCAGTGTAGTAGTAGTAGAAAGAAGGGACTGCAGACAGGCTTCGAAGGCCTAACATAACAAAATTGGGCTGTTGGCAATCTAAAATTGGTTCCAGGGGTACACGGGCAGCAGTACAATGGTCAGTGGAGGCCTAGTGGAAGGAGGGACCGCAGACAGGCTTCGAAGGCCTAACCTAACAAAAATGTCAATACAATGGTATTGTCAGTGCCAGGCATTGAAGGATGTCAGCGCATAGACTAAACATTGGTGGAGCTGTGAGAGATAATTTTGCAAGTGGTAGAGCACTGTTTGAGCTGGGGGGGGGGGGGGAACTGTCTTGTGGCCAGCGGTACAGGCCCAGGGCCCCTCATATTACAACGGTGTGTCTGACGTTGGGTGCGCACCACCACCGCCAGAGACACTTTATTGTACTATGAGGGACCCAGTGGCAGTGCCGTCGACCAAAAGCGGGCACACCCACCTCTTCAGAAAAAAAACAGCACTCTCACGGGTGCTGGCGCCAAGTGGCGATACCACGGCCCCGTGTGGGGAGTTTGGCCATTTAGGGAGGTGTAAACATGTCGTATGTTGGACAATCAGGTGCAGCAAATTACGATATTGGAAAAGTCATTCATAATAGTCCACAGGCAAGACCTTTTCATAGGAAAGCTAGGTGTCAGCCGGGCAAGGTGGGGCAAAAGATTTCGAAATCCAGTTGTGGTTCATTTTAATGAAGGTTAGATCCTCTACATTTTGGGTAGCCAGACAAGTCCTTTTTTCTGTTAGTATTGAACCTGCAGCACTTAATACTCTTTCTGATAGGACACTAGCTGCCGGGCAAGCAAGCTCCTGCAATGCATATTCTGCCAATTCTGGCCAGGTGTCTAATTTGGATGCCCAGTAATCAAATGGGAATGACGGTTGAGGGAGAACGTCAATAAGGGATGAAAAATAGTTTGTAACCATACTGGACAAATGTTGTCTCCTGTCACTTTGAATTGATGCTGCAGTACCTGTCCTGTCTGCGGTCATAGCAAAATCACTCCACAACCTGGTCAGAAAACCCCTCTGGCCAACGCCACTTCTGATTTCTGCCCCTCTAACACCTCTGGTCTGCTGGCCCCTGCAGCTCGTGTGAGAACGATCACGGGCGCTGTGTGCAGGGAATGCCAGAAGCAAACGGTCAACAAGAGTTGATTGTTTGGTTGCTAATATTAGTTCCAAGTTCTCATGTGGCATTATATTTTGCAATTTGCCTTTATAGCGAGGATCAAGGAGGCAGGCCAACCAGTAATCGTCATCGTTCATCATTTTAGTAATGCGTGTGTCCCTTTTGAGGATACGTAAGGCATAATCCGCCATGTGGGCCAAAGTTCCAGTTCTCAAATCTGCGGTTGTGCTTGGTTGAGGGGCAGTTTCAGGCAAATCCACGTCACTTGTGTCCCTCAAAAAACCAGAACCTGGCCTTGCCGCGCCAACAATTTCCAGTGGCCCCGGAAAAGCTTCCTCATTAAAAATATAATCATCCCCATCATCCTCCTCGTCCTCCTCCTCCTCTTCGCCCGCTACCTCGTCCTGTACACTGCCCTGGCCAGACAATGGCTGACTGTCATCAAGGCTTTCCTCTTCCTCAGCTGCAGACGCCTGATCCTTTATGTGCGTCAAACTTTGCATCAGCAGACACATTAGGGGGATGCTCATGCTTATTATGGCGTTGTCTGCACTAACCAGCCGTGTGCATTCCTCAAAACACTGAAGGACTTGACACATGTCTTGAATCTTCGACCACTGCACACCTGACAACTCCATGTCTGCCATCCTACTGCCTGCCCGTGTATGTGTATCCTCCCACAAAAACATAACAGCCCGCCTCTGTTCGCACAGTCTCTGAAGCATGTGCAGTGTTGAGTTCCACCTTGTAACAACGTCTATGATTAGGCGATGCTGGGGAAGGTTCAAAGAACGCTGATAGGTCTGCATACGGCTGGAGTGTACGGGCGAACGGCGGATATGTGAGCAAAGTCCACGCACTTTGAGGAGCAGGTCGGATAACCCCGGATAACTTTTCAGGAAGCACCTCACCACCAGGTTTAAGGTGTGAGCCAGGCAAGGAATGTGTTTCAGTTGGGAAAGGGAGATGGCAGCCATGAAATTCCTTCCGTTATCACTCACTACCTTGCCTGCCTCAAGATCTACAGTGCCCAGCCACGACTGCGTTTCTTTCTGCAAGAACTCGGACAGAACTTCCGCGGTGTGTCTGTTGTCGCCCAAACACTTCATAGCCAATACAGCCTGCTGACGTTTGCCAGTAGCTGCCCCATAATGGGAGACCTGGTGTGCAACAGTGGCAGCTGCGGATGGAGTGGTTGTGCGACTGCGGTCTGTGGACGAGCTCTCGCTTCTGCAGGAGGACGAGGAGGAGGAGGAGGGGGTGCGAACGGCTACAGCCATCTGTTTCCTAGACCGTGGGCCAGGCAGAACTGTCCCAAAATTGCTGTCCCCTGTGGACCCTGCATCCACAACATTCACCCAGTGTGCCGTGATGGACACGTAACGTCCCTGGCCACGCCTACTGGTCCATGCATCTGTTGTCAGGTGCACCTTTGTGCTCACAGATTGCCTGAGTGCATGGATGATGCGCTCTTTAACATGCTGGTGGAGGGCTGGGATGGCTTTTCTGGAAAAAAAGTGTCGACTGGGTAGCTCGTAGCGTGGTACAGCGTAGTCCATCAGGGCTTTGAAAGCTTCGCTTTCAACTAACCGGTAGGGCATCATCTCTAACGAGATTAGTCTAGCTATGTGGGCATTCAAACCCTGTGTACGCGGATGCGAGGCTAAGTACTTCCTTTTTCTAACCATAGTCTCATGTAGGGTGAGCTGGTCTGGAGAGCTGGAGATCGTGGAACTAGCAGGGGTGCCGGTGGACATGGCAGACTGAGAGACGGTGGGAGATGGTATTGTTGCCGCCGGTGCCCTAGATGCAGTGTTTCCTACTACGAAACTGGTGATTCCCTGACCCTGACTGCTTTGGCCTGGCAAAGAAACCTGCACAGATACTGCAGGTGGTGCGGAAAATGGTGGCCCTACACTGCCGGAAGGGATGTTGCGTTGATGACTAGCTTCATTGGCCGAGGGTGCTACAACCTTACGGGACGTTTGGTAGTTAGTCCAAGCTTGCAAATGCATGGTGGTTAAATGTCTATTCATGCAACTTGTATTGAGACTTTTCAGATTCTGACCTATGCTTAAGGTAGTTGAACATTTTTGACAGATGACTTTGCGCTGATCAATTGGATGTTGTTTAAAAAAATGCCAGACTGCACTCTTTCTAGCATCGGATACCTTTTCAGGCATTGCAGACTGAGCTTTAACCGGATGGCCACGCTGTCCTCCAACAGGTTTTGGCTTTGCCACGCGTTTTGGGCAAGATACGGGCCCGGCAGATGGAACCTGTTGCGATGTTGATGCCTGCTGCGGCCCCTCCTCCACCGCTTCAGAACTGCTGCCGCCTGCACCCTGTTCCCCCAATGGCTGCCAATCGGGGTCAAGAACTGGGTCATCTATTACCTCTTCTTGTAGCTCGTGTGCAACTTCGTCTGTGTCACCATGTCGGTCGGTGGTATAGCGTTCGTGATGGGGCAACATAGTCTCATCAGGGTCTGATTCTTGATCATTACCCTGCGAGGGCAATGTTGTGGTCTGAGTCAAAGGACCAGCATAGTAGTCTGGCTGTGGCTGTGCATCAGTGCACTCCATGTCAGATTCAACTTGTAATGGGCATGGACTGTTAACTGCTTCACTTTCTAAGCCAGGGACGGTATGTGTAAAGAGCTCCATGGAGTAACCCGTTGTGTCGCCTGCTGCATTCTTCTCTGTTGTTGTTTTTGCTGAAGAGGACAAGGAAGCGACTTGTCCCTGACCGTGAACATCCACTAACGACGCGCTGCTTTTACATTTACCAGTTTCACGAGAGGAGGCAAAAGAGCTAGAGGCTGAGTCAGCAAGATAAGCCAAAACTTGCTCTTGCTGCTCCGGCTTTAAAAGCGGTTTTCCTACTCCCAGAAAAGGGAGCGTTCGAGGCCTTGTGTAGCCAGACGACGAACCTGGCTCCACAGCTCCAGACTTAGGTGCAATATTTTTTTTCCCACGACCACCTGATGCTCCACCACTACCACTACCCTCATTACCAGCTGACAATGAACGCCCCCGGCCACGACCTCTTCCACCAGACTTCCTCATTGTTTTAAAAACGTAACCAAACTAACGGTATTTGTTGCTGTCACACAACTTACATGGTGAGCTATAACTTCAGTATGATTTAGCTACCCCTTTACAGGTGGGTGAGACCACAACGAAAATCAGGCACAATGTTACACACTCTGTTTTTGGTGGCACCAAATGAGAGAGATGCCACACACGCAGGACTGTCACTGAAGCACAAATGTAAATATTAATCTCCCACTGTTTTTTTTTATTTTTTATTTTTTTTTTTCACGGAGACTTTAGAAACAAAATAAAATAAAATGATTTCTTCAAGGAGAATTTAGAAAACAAATAAAAGAAAAAATAGGCTTTCTATGGCTCACTGAGTGAGAGATGACGCACACAGGAGTCAGGAGTGGCACACAAGCTCAGAGGCTAATATTTTTCTCCCAATGATTGATGTGATTTTTTCAGGTAGATTTTGGAACCCAAATCAAGCAAAAAAAATAATAGGCTTTCTATGGCCCACAATTGGAGAGAGAGAGAGAGAGATGGCACACCCAGGAGTCAAGACTGGCACACAAGCAGAAAGGGCAATATTAATCTCCCACTGTTTTTTTTTTTTTTTTCAGGGAGACTTTAGAAAAAAAAAATAATGGAATAAAAATGATTTTTTCAGGAAGAATTTAGAAACCAAATAAAATAAAATGATTTTTTCAGGGAGAATTTAGAAAACAAATAAAACAAAAAATAGGCTTTCTATGGCCCACTGAGTGAGAGATGACGCACACAGGAGTCAGGAGTGGCACACAAGCCCAAAGGCCAATATTAATCTCCCTTTTTTTTTTTTTTCAGGGAAAATTTATAAACCCAATAAAAAAAATAATAAATAGGCTTTCTATGGCCCACTATCTGAGAGAGAGGCTATGTTCACACATAGCGTCCTGTCCCTGCGGGTTCTCCCGCAGCGGATTTGATAAATCTGCAGGCAAAACAACTGCGGTTCTCCCTGCAGATTTATCGCGGTTTGTTCCGCGGTTTCCGCTGCGGGTTTCCGCCTATACTATTGATGCTGCATATGCAGCAATATGCAGCATCAATAGTAATGTTAAAAATAATAAAAATTGGTTATACTCACCCTCTGACGTCCCGATCCCTCGGCGCTGCACCCGGCGGTCCGGTTCCAGAGATGCTGTGCGAGAAGGACCCTTCGTGACGTCACGGTCATGTGACCGCGACGTCACCGAAGGTCCTGGTCGCACAGCAACTCTGACCGGACGGCCGCGTGCAGCGCTGACTTCAGAGGGTGAGTATAACATGATTTTTTATTTTTATTCTTTTTTTTAACCCCAAATATGGTTCCCGGGGCCTGGAGGAGAGTCTCCTCTCCTCCACCTCGGGTACCATCCGCACATTATCCGCTTACTTCCCGCAACGTGGGCACAGCCCCATGCGGGAAGTAAGCGGTTCAATGTATTCCTATGGGTGCAGAATCGCAGCGATTCTGCACAAAGAAGTGACATGCTGCGGGTTTTAAACCGCTGCGTTCCCGCGCGGTTTTTCCCGCAGCATGTGCACAGCGGTTTGCGGTTTCCATAGGGTTTACATGTAAATGGAAACGCTATGGAAACTGCAGCGGACCCGCAGCGGCAAAATCGCTGCGGTTCCGCGGTAAAAACCGCAACGTGTGAATATAGCCAGAGAGATGGCACGCTTAGGACTGGCACACAAGCCCAAAGGCCAATATTAATCTCCCACTTTTTTTTTTTCATTTTTTAAAGGAAGAATTTATAAAACCAAAAAAAAAAAAAAAAAAAGGCTTTCTATGGCCCACTATTTGTGAGACAGATGGCACTCTCAGGACTGGCACACAAGCCCAGAGGCCAATATTAATCTCCCACTTTTTTTTTTTTTTTTTTCAGGGAAAATTTATAAACCCAATAAAAAAAATAATAAATAGGCTTTCTATGGCCCACTATCTGAGAGAGAGAGATGGCACGCTTAGGACTGGCACACAAGCCCAAAGGCCAATATTAATCTCCCTTTTTTTTTTCAGGGAGAATTTATAAAACCAAAAAAAAAAAAATAAATAGGCTTTCTATGGCCCACTATTTGTGAGAGAGATGGCACGCTTAGGACTGGCACACAAGCCCAAAGGCCAATATTAATCTCCCACTGATTGATTTATTGATTTTTTTTCAGGTAGAATTTAGAACCCAAATAAAGCAAAAAAAAAAATAGGCTTTCTATGGCCCACTGAGTGAGTGATGGCACACACAGGAGTCAGGAGTGGCACACAAGCCCTGAGGCCAATATTTTTCTCCCACTGATTGATGTAGTGATTTTTTCAGGTAGATTTTAGAACCCAAATCAAGCAAAAAAATAAATAGGCTTTCTATGGCCCACTGAGTGAGAGATGGCACAGACAGGGATGGCACTCTAGCAGAAATGCCAATCTTAATCTCCCACAAAAAAAAAAAAAAAAAAAAAAAAGGAACTGTCCTTCAATTACTATCTCCCTGCAGTAATCTCAGCCAGGTATGGCAGGCAGCAATAAGGAGTGGACTGATGCACAAATTAAATAAAAAGTGTGGACAAACAAACAAGATAGCTGTGCAGAAAGGAAGGAACAAGAGGATTTGTGCTTTGAAAAAAGCAGTTGGTTTGCACAGCGGCGTACACACAGCAATGCAGCTATCAGGGAGCCTTCTAGGGCAGCCCAATGAGCTACAGCGCTGAGAAAAAAAAAAAAATGTAGCTTCCACTATCCCTGCACACCGAAGGTGGTGTTGGACAGTGCAAATCGCTACAGCACAAGCGGTTTGGTGGTTAATGGACCCTGCCTAACGCTATCACTGCTTCTGACGAAGCGGCAGCAACCTCTCCCTAAGCTCAGATCAGCAGCAGTAAGATGGCGGTCGGCGGGAACGCCCCTTTATAGCCCCTGTGATGCCGCAGACAGCAAGCCAATCACTGCAATGCCCTTCTCTAAGATGGTGGGGACCAGGACCTATGTCATCACGCTGCCCACACTCTGCGTTTACCTTCATTGGCTGAGAAATGGCGCTTTTCGCATCATTGAAACGCGACTTTGGCGCGAAAGTCGCGTACCGCATGGCCGACCCCGCACAGGGGTCGGATCGGGTTTCATGAAACCCGACTTTGCCAAAAGTCGGCGACTTTTGAAAATGAACGACCCGTTTCGCTCAACCCTACCCCTGACTATGTTAAGTACCATCATACATGTCAACACAATGGTATTGTCAGTGGCAGGAATGGAAGGATGTCAGCGCATAGACTAAACATTGGTGGAAGTGTGAGAGATAACTGTGGAAGTGGTAGAGCAATGTTTGACCTGGGGGTGGGTGAACTCTCTTGTGGCCGGCGGTACAGGCCCAGGGCCCCTCATGTTACAACAGTGTGTCTGACGTTGGGTGCGCACCACCACCGCCAGAGACACTTTATTGTACTATGAGGGACCCAGTGGCAGTGCCGTCAACCAAAAGCGGGCACAACCACCTCTTCAGACAAACAGCACTCTCACGGGTGCTTGCGCCAAGTCGCGATACCACGGCCCCGTGTGGGGAGTTTGGCCATTTAGGGAGGTGTAAACATGTCGTATGCTGGACAATCAGCTGCAGCAAATTAGACATTAGATAAGTAATTCACAGTAGTCCACAGGCAAGAGCTTTTCATAGGAAAGCTAGGTGTCTGCCGGGCAAGGTGGGGCAAAAGAATTCGAAATCCAGTTGTGGTTCATTTTAATGAATGTTAGATCATCAACATTTTGGGTAGCCAGACGAGTCCTTTTTTCGGTTAATATTGAACCTGCAGCACTGAATACTCTTTCTGATAGGACACTAGCTGCCGGGCAAGCAAGCTCCTGCAATGCATATTCTGCCAATTCTGGCCAGGTGTCTAATTTTGATGCCCAGTAATCAAATGGGAATGACGGTTGAGGTAGAACATCGATAAGGGATGAAAAATAGTTAGTAACCATACTGGACAAATGTTGTCTCCTGTCACTTTCAATTGATGCAGCAGTACCTGTCCTGTCTGCGGTCATAGCAAAATCACTCCACAACCTGGTCAGAAAACCCCTCTGTCCAACGCCACTTCTGATGTGTGCACCCCTAACACTCCTGGTCTGCTGCCCCCTGGAGCTCGTGTGAGAACGATCACGGGCGCTGTGTGCTGGGAATGCCTGAAGCAAACGGTCAACAAGAGTTGATTGTTTGGTTGCTAATATTAGTTCCAAGTTTTCATGTGGCATAATATTTTGCAATTTGCCTTTATAGCGAGGATCAAGGAGGCAGGCCAACCAGTAATCATCATCGTTCATCATTTTAGTAATGCGTGTGTCCCTTTTGAGGATACGTAAGGCATAATCCGCCATGTGGGCCAAAGTTCCAGTTGTCAAATCTGCGGTTGTGATTGGTTGAGGGGCAGTTTCAGGCAAATCCACGTCACTTGTGTCCCTCAAAAAACCAGAACCCGGCCTTGCCACGCCACCAATTTCCAGTGCCCCCGGGAAAGCTTCCTCATTAAAAATATACTCATCCCCATCATCCTCCTCGTCCTCCAGCTCCTCTTCGCCCGCTACCTCGTCCTGTACACTGCCCTGACCAGACAATGGCTGACTGTCATCAAGGCTTTCCTCTTCCTCTGGTGCAGACGCCTGATCCTTTATGTGCGTCAAACTTTGCATCAGCAGACACATTAGGGGGATGCTCATGCTTATTATGGCGTTGTCTGCACTAACCAGCCGTGTGCATTCCTCAAAACACTGAAGGACTTGACACATGTCTTGAATCTTCGACCACTGCACACCTGACAACTCCATGTCTGCCATCCTACTGCCTGCCCGTGTATGTGTATCCTCCCACAAAAACATAACAGCCCGCCTCTGTTGGCACAGTCTCTGAAGCATGTGCAGTGTTGAGTTCCACCTTGTTGCAACGTCTATGATTAGGCGATGCTGGGGAAGGTTCAAAGAACGCTGATAGGTCTGCATACGGCTGGAGTGTACAGGCGAACGTCGGATATGTGAGCAAAGTCCACGCACTTTGAGGAGCAGGTCGGAGAACCCAGGATAAGTGTTCAATAAGCACTGCACCACCAGGTTTAAGGTGTGAGCCAGGCAAGGAATGTGTTTCAGTTGGGAAAGGGAGATGGCAGCCATGAAATTCCTTCCGTTATCACTCACTACCTTGCCTGCCTCAAGATCTACTGTGCCCAGCCATGACTGCGTTTCTTGTTGCAAGAACTCGGACAGAACTTCCGCGGTGTGTCTGTTGTCGCCCAAACACTTCATAGCCAATACAGCCTGCTGACGCTTGCCAGTAGCTGGCCCATAATGGGACAACTGGTGTGCAACAGTGTCAGCTGCCGATGGAGTGGTTGGCCGACTGCGGTCTGTGGAAGAGCTGTCGCTTCTGCAGGAGGACGAGGAGGAGGGGGTGCGAACGCCTACAGCCAACTGTTTCCTAGACCGTGGGCTAGGCACAACTGTCCCGAAATTGATGTCCCCTGTGGACCCTGCATCCACCACATTCACCCAGTGTGCCGTGATGGACACGTAACGTCCCTGGCCATGCCTACTGGTCCATGCATCTGTAGTCAGGTGCACCTTTGTACTCAGATTGCCTGAGTGCATGGACGATACGCTGTTTAACATGCTGGTGCAGGGCTGGGATGGCTTTTCTGGAAAAAAAGTGTCGACTGGGTAGCTCGTAGCGTGGTTCAGCGTACTCCATCAGGGCTTTGAAAGCTTCGCTTTCAACTAACCGGTAGGGCATCATCTCTAACGAGATTAGTCTAGCTATGTGGGCATTAAAACACTGTGTACGCGGATGCGAGGATAAGTACTTCCTTTTTCTAACCAGAGTCTCATGTAGGGTGAGCTGGACTGGAGAGCTGGAGATCGTGGAACTTGCGGGTGTGCCGGTGGACATGGCAGACTGAGAGACGGTTGGAGACGGTATTGTTTCCGCCGGTGCCCTAGATGCAATATTTCCTCCTACAAAACTGGTGATTCCCTGACCCTGACTGCTTTTGGCTGGCAAAGAAACCTCCACAGATACTGCCGGTGGTGCGGAATATGGTGGCCTTACAGTGACGGAAGGGATGTTGCGTTGCTGACTAGCTTCATTGGCCGAGGGTGCTACAACCTTAAGAGACGTTTGGTAGTTAGCCCAGGCTTGAAAATGCATGGTGGTTAAATGTCTATGCATGCAACTTGTATTGAGACTTTTCAGATTCTGACCTCTGCTTAAGCTAGTTGAACATTTTTGACAGATGACTTTGCGCTGATCAATTGGATGTTGTTTAAAAAAATGCCAGACTGCACTCTTCCTAGCATCGGATCCCTTTTCAGGGATTGCAGACTGAGCTTTAACCGGATGGCCACGCTGTCCTCCAACAGGTTTTGGCTTTGACACGCGTTTTGGGCCAGATACGGGCCCGGCACATGGAACCTGTTGCGATGTTGATGCCTGCTGCGGCCCCTCCTCCACCTCCGCTTCTGAACTACTGCCGCCTGCACCCTGTTCCCCCAATGGCTGCCAATCGGGGTCAACAACTGGGTCATCTATTACCTCCTCTTCTAGCTCGTGTGCAACTTCGTCTGTGTCACCGTGTCGGTCGGTGGTATAGCGTTCGTGATGGGGCAACATAGTCTCATCAGGGTCTGATTGTGGATCAGTACCCTGAGAGGGCAATGTTGTGGTCTGAGTCAAAGGACCAGCATAGTAGTCTGGCTGTGGCTGTGCATCAGTGCACTCCATGTCAGAATCTACTTGTAATGGGCATGGCCTGTTAAGTGTTTCACTTTCTAAGCCAGGGACGGTATGTGTAAAGAGCTCCATGGAGTAACCCGTTGTGTCGCCTGCTGCATCCTTCTCTCTTGTTGTTGTTTTTGCCGAAGAGGACAAGGAAGCGACTTGTGCCTGACCGTGAACATCCACAAGCGACGCGCTGCTTTTACATTTACCAGTTTCAGAAGAGGAGGCAAAAGAGCTAGAGGCTGAGTCTGCAAGGTAAGCCAAAACTTGCTGTTGCTGCTCCGGCTTTAAAAGCGGTTTTCCTACTCCCAGAAAAGAGAGCGTTCGAGGCCTTGTGTAGCCAGACGACGAACCTGGCTCCACAGCTCCAGACTTAGGTGGAATATTTTTTTTCCCACGACCACCTGATGCTCCACTACCACTACCATCATTACCAGCTGACAATGAACGCTCACGGCGACGACCTCTTGCACCAGACTTCCTCATTGTTTTAAAAACTTAACCAAAGTAACTTTATTTGTTGCTGTCAAACAACTTACACGGTGACCTATAACTTCAGTATGATTTCAATATCCCTTTACAGGTTGGTGAGACCACAAGGAAAATCAGGCACAATGTTACACACTCTGTTTTCCGTGGCACCAAATCACAGAGATGCCACACACGCAGGACTGTCACTCAAGCACAAATGTCAATATTAATCTCCCACTGTTTTATTTTATTTATTTTTTTTCAGGGAGACTTTAGAAAGCAAATAAAAAAACAAAAAAAGGCTTTCTATGGCCCACTGAGTGAGAGATGGCACACACAGGAGTCAGGAGTGGCACACAAGCCCAGATGCCAATATTTTTCTCCCACTGATTGATGTAGTGATTTTTTCAGGTAGATTTTGGAACCCAAATCAAGCAAAAAAAAAAAAACAGGCTTTCTATGGCCCACAATTTGAGAGAGAGAGAGAGAGAGAGAGATGGCACACCCAGGAGTCAAGTCTGGCACACAAGCAGAAAGGGCAATATTAATCTCCCACCTATTTTTTTTTTTCAGGGAGACTTTAGAAACAAATTAAAATAAAATGATTTTTTCAGGAAGAATTTAGAAACCAAATAAAATAAAATGATTTTTTCAGGGACAATTTAGAAACCAAATAAAAAAACAAAAAAAGGCTTTCTATGGCCCACTGAGTGAGAGATGGCACACACAGGTGTTGTGAATTCTGTGGCAGAGTTCACTCCTGTGGTCACAAGTGGTACTTCGGCTGATTCTCTCTGGGAGCTTCCGTTTGTGGAGGAAAGTGGTACTGCAGCTTCTGAGTTTCCTCCCTCAGGTGATCTGGTGAGGTCGTTAGCTGCTTCTCTACTTAACTCTACCTGATGCTTTGATCCATGCTTCCTGTCAATCTTCCAGTGTTGGACTTGTGTTTCTCTGGATCATTCCTATGGCCTGCTGCTCTGCATAGCTAAGTGCTTCTTTGCTATTTGTTGCTATTTTTTCTGTCCAGCTTGTCTATTTGTTTTGCTGGAAGCTCTGGGACGCAAAGGGTGTACCTCCGTGCCGTTAGTTCGGTACGGAGGGTCTTTTTGCCCCTTTTGCGTGGTTTTCTTTAGGGTTTTGTGTAGACCGCAAAGTTATCTTTCCTATTCTCGTTCTGTCTAGAATATCGGGCCTCACTTTGCTGAATCTATTTCATCCCTACGTTTGTCTTTTCATCTTACTCACAGTCATTATATGTGGGGGGATGCCTTTTCCTTTGGGGTATTTCTCTGAGGCAAGGTAGGCTTATTTTTCTATCTTCAGGCTAGTTAGTTTCTCAGGCTGTGCCGAGTTGCATAGGGAGCGTTAGGCGCAATCCACAGCTGCCTCTAGTTGTGTTTGGAGAGGATCAGGAATTGCGGTCTACAGAGTTTCCACGTCTCAGAGCTCGTTCTATTATTTTGGGTTATTGTCAGATCACTGTATGTGCTCTGATCGCTATGTCCATTGTGTTACTGAATTGCCTATCATAACAGTACAGGAAGCCAAAAGTACTAATGATTCTCAATAGAGGGAAAAAAGAAGTTCTGAGACCATTTTTTTTCCTTTGCACTGTGATTTGTCTTTTTTTCCCCCTAGACATTTGGGTGGTTCAGGACACAGGTGTTACAATGGACATTAAAGGTCTGTCTTCATGTGTAGATCAGCTCACGGCAAGAGTTCAAGATATTCAAAATTTTGTGGTTCAGAATTCTTTGTTAGAACCGAGAATTCCTATTCCAGATTTGTTTTTTGGAGATAGAACTAAATTTCTGAGTTTCAAGAATAATTGTAAACTGTTTCTGGCTTAGAAACCTCGCTCCTCTGGTGACCCAGCGCAACAGGTTAGGATCGTCATTTCTTTTTTGCGTGGCGACCCTCAGGACTGGGCATTTTCTCTTGCGTCAGGAGATCCTGCATTGAGTGATATCGATGCGTTTTTCCTGGCGTTTGGATTGCTGTACGATGAGCCTAATTCAGTAGATCAGGCAGAAAAAAATTTGCTGGCTCTTTGTCAGGCTCAGGATGAGATAGAGCTATATTGCCAGAAATTTAGAAAATGGTCCGTGCTCACTCAATGGAATGAATCTGCGCTTGCAGCCATTTTCAGAAAGGGTCTCTCTGAAGCCATTAAGGATGTCATGGTGGGATTTCCTATGCCCGCTGGTTTGAATGAGTCTATGTCTTTGGCCATTCAGATCGGTCGACGCTTGCGTGAGCGTAAATCTGTGTACCATTTGGCGGTATTACCTGAGATTAAACCTGAGCCTATGCAGTGCGATAGGACTATGACCAGAGTTGAACGGCAAGAACACAGACGTCTGAATGGGCTGTGTTTCTACTGTGGTGATTCCACTCATGCTATCTCTGATTGTCCTAAGCACACTAAGCGGTTCGCTAGGTCTGCCGCCATTGGTACTGTACAGTCAAAATTTCTTCTGTCCGTTACCTTGATATGCTCCTTGTCGTCGTATTCTGTCATGGCGTTTGTGGATTAAGGTGCTGCCCTGAATTTGATGGACTTGGATTATGCTAAACGTTGTGGGTTTTTATTGGAGCCCTTGCAGTGTCCTATTCCATTGAGAGGAATTGATGCTACACCTTTGGCCAAGAATAAGCCTCAATACTGGACCCAGCTGACCATGTGCATGGCTCCTGCACATCAGGAGGTTATTCGCTTTCTGGTGTTGCATAATCTGCATGATGTGGTCGTGTTGGGGTTGCCATTAGGGTTGAGCGAAACGGGTCGAACATTTTCAAAAGTCGCCGACTTTTGGCGAAGTCGAGTTTCATGAAACCCGATCCGACCCCTGTGCGTGGTCGGCCGTGCGGTACGCGACTTTCGCGCCAAAGTCGCGTTTCAATGACGCGAAAAGCGCCATTTCTCAGCCAATGAAGGTAAACGCAGAGTGTGGGCAGCGTGATGACATAGGTCCTGGTCCCCACCATCTTAGAGAAGGGCATTGCAGTGATTGGCTTGCTGTCTGCGGCGTCACAGGGGCTATAAAGGGGAGTTCCCGCCGACCGCCATGTTACTGCTGCTGATCTGAGCTTAGGGAGAGGTTGCTGCCGCTTCGTCAGAAGCAGGGATAGCGTTAGGCAGGGTCCATTAACCACAAAACCGCTTGTGCTGTAGCGATTTCCACTGCCCAACACCACCTTCGGTGTGCAGGGACAGTGGAAGCTCCTTTTTTTTTTTTTTTTCCTCAGCGCTGTAGCTCATTGGGCTGCCCTAGAAGGCTCCCTGATAGCTGCATTGCTGTGTGTACGCCGCTGTGCAAACCAACTGCTTTTTTCAAAGCACAAATCCTCTTGTACCTTCCTTTCTGCACAGCTATCTTGTTTGTTTGTCCACACTTTTTATTTAATTTGTGCATCAGTCCACTCCTTATTGCTGCCTGCCATACCTGGCTGAGATTACTGCAGGGAGATAGTAATTGAAGGACAGTTCCTTTTTTTTTTTTTTTTTTGTGGGAGATTAAGATTGACATTTCTGCTAGAGTGCCATCTCTGTCTGTGTCATCTCTCACTCAGTGGGCCATAGAAAGCCTATTTATTTTTTTGCTTGATTTGGGTTCCAAAATCTACCAGAAAAAATCACAACATCAATCAGTGGGAGAAAAATATTGGCCTCAGGGCTTGTGTGCCACTCCTTACTCCTGTGTGTGCCATCTCTCACTCAGTGGGCCATAGAAAGCCTATTAATTTTTTTGCTTGATTTGGGTTCTAAATTCTAACTGAAAAAATCAATAAATCAATCAGTGGGAGATTAATATTGGCCTTTGGGCTTGTGTGCCAGTCCTAAGCGTGCCATCTCTCTCTCTCTCTCAGATAGTGGGCCATAGAAAGCCTATTTTTTTATTATTTTATTGGGTTTATAAATTTTCCCTGGAAAAAAAAAAAAGTGGGAGATTAATATTGGCATCTGGGCTTGTGTGCCAGTCCTGAGCGTGCCATCTCTCTCACAAATAGTGGGCCATAGAAAGCCTATTTATTTTTTTGGTTGATTTGGGTTCATAATTCTACCTGAAAAAATCAATCAATCAATCAGTGGGAGATTAATATTGGCCTCTGGGCTTGTGTGCCACTCCTGACTCCTGTGAGCGTCATCTGTCACTCAGTGGGCCCTAGAAAGCCTATTTTTTGTTTTATTTGTTTTCTAAATTCTCCCTGAAACAATCATTTTATTTTCTTTGGTTTCTAAATTATTCCTGAAAAAAATCATTTTTTTTGTATTTTTTTTTCTCTCAAGTCTCCCTGAAAAAAAAAAAAAAAAAAAAATCTGTGGGAGATTCATATTGCCCCTTCTGCTTGTGTGCCAGTCTTGACTCCTGGGTGTGCCATCTCTCTCTCTCTCCCCAATTGTGGGCCATAGAAAGCCTATTAATTTTTTTGCTTGATTTGGGTTCCAAAATCTACCAAAAAAAATAACTAAATCAATCGGTGGGAGATTAATATTGGCCTCTGGGCTTGTGTGCCACTCCTGACTCCTGTGTGCGTCCTCTCTCACTTAGTGGGCCCTACAAAGCCTTTTTTTTTTTTTTTTTTCCTAAATTCTCCCTGAAACAATCATTTCATTTTATTTGTTTTATAAATTCTTCTGTAAAAAATAATTTTTTTTTTATTTTTTTTTTTTCTGAAGTCTCCCTTTTAAAAAAAACAAACACAAATCAGTGGGAGATAAATATTTACATTTGCGCTTCAGTGACAGTCCTGCGTGTGTGCCATCTCATTTGTTGCCAACAACAACAGAGTGTGTAACATTGTGGCTGATTTTCGTTGTGGTCTCACCCACCTGTAAAGGGGTAGCTAAATCATACTGAAGTTATAGCTCACCGTGTAAGTTGTGTGACAGCAACAAATACCGTTCGTTTGGTAACGTTTTTAAAACAATGAGGAAGTCTGGTGGAAGAGGTCGTGGCCGGGGGCGTTCATTGTCAGCTGGTAATGAGGGTAGTGGTAGTGGTGGAGCATCAGGTGGTCGTGGGAAAAAAAATATTGCACCTAAGTCTGGAGCTGTGGAGCCAGGTTCGTCGTCTGGCTACACAAGGCCTCGAACCCTCCCTTTTCTGGGAGTAGGAAAACCGCTTTTAAAGCCGGAGCATCAAGAGCAAGTTTTGGCTTATCTTGCTGACTCAGCCTCTAGCTCTTTTGCCTCCTCTCGTGAAACTGGTAAAAGTAAAAGCAGCGCATCGTTAGTGGATGTTCACGGTCAGGGACAAGTCGCTTCCTTGTCCTCTTCAGCAAAAACAACAACAGAGAAGAATGCAGCAGGCGACACAACGGGTTACTCCATGGAGCTCTTTACACATACCGTCCCTGGCTTAGAAAGTGAAGCAGTTAACAGTCCATGCCCATTACAAGTTGAATCTGACATGGAGTGCACTGATGCACAGCCACAGCCAGACTACTATGCTGGTCCTTTGACTCAGACCACAACATTGCCCTCGCAGGGTGCTGATCAAGAATCAGACCCTGATGAGACTATGTTGCCCCATCACGAACGCTATACCACCGACCGACACAGTGACACAGACGAAGTTGCACACGAGCTACAAGAAGAGGTAATAGATGACCCAGTTCTTGACCCCGATTGGCAGCCATTGGGGGAACAGGGTGCAGGCGGCAGCAGTTCTGAAGCGGAGGAGGAGGGGCCGCAGCAGGCATCAACATCGCAACAGGTTCCATCTGCCGGGCCCGTATCTTGGCAAAAACGCGTGGCAAAGTCAAAACCTGTTGGAGGACAGCGTGGCCATCCGGTTAAAGCTCAGTCTGCAATGCCTGAAAAAGTATCCGATGCTAGAAAGAGTGCAGTCTGGCATTTTTTTAAACAACATCCAATTGATCAGCACAAAGTAATCTGTCAAAAATGTTCAACTACCTTAAGCAGAGGGCAGAATCTGAAAAGTCTCAATACAAGTTGCATGCATAGACATTTAACCACCATGCATTTGCAAGCTTGGACTAACTACCAAACGTCCCTTAAGGTTGTAGCACCCTCGGCCAATGAAGCTACTCATCAACGCAACATCCCTTCCGGCAGTGTAGGGCCACCATTTTCTGCACCACCTGCAGTATCTGTGCAGGTTTCTTTGCCAGGCCAAAGCAGTCAGGGTCAGGGAATCTCCAGTTTCGTAGTAGGAAACACTGCATCTAGGGCACCGGCGGCAACAATACCATCTCCCACCGTCTCTCAGTCTGCCATGTCCACCGGCACCCCCGCTAGTTCCACGATCTCCAGCTCTCCAGTCCAGCTCACCCTACATGAGACTATGGTTAGAAAAAGGAAGTACTTAGCCTCGCATCCGCGTACACAGGGTTTGAACGCCCACATAGCTAGACTAATCTCGTTAGAGATGATGCCCTACCGGTTAGTTGAAAGCGAAGCTTTCAAAGACCTGATGGACTACGCTGTACCACGCTACGAGCTACCCAGTCGACACTTTTTTTCCAGAAAAGCCATCCCAGCCCTCCACCAGCATGTTAAAGAGCGCATCGTCCATGCACTCAGGCAATCTGTGAGCACAAAGGTGCACCTGACAACAGATGCATGGACCAGTAGGCATGGCCAGGGACGTTACGTGTCCATCACGGCACACTGGGTAAATGTGGTTGATTCAGGGTCCACAGGGGACAGCAAGTTTGGGACAGTTCTGCCTAGCCCACGGTCTAGGAAACAGTTGGCTGTAGCCGTTCGCACCCCCTCCTCCTCCTCCTCGTCCTCCTGCAGAAGCGAGAGCTCGTCCACAGACCGCAGTCGCACAACCACTCCATCCGCAGCTGCCACTGTTGCACACCAGGTCTCCCATTATGGGGCAGCTACTGGCAAACGTCAGCAGGCTGTATTGGCTATGAAGTGTTTGGGCGACAACAGACACACCGCGGAAGTTCTGTCCGAGTTCTTGCAGCAAGAAACGCAGTCGTGGCTGGGCACTGTAGATCTTGAGGCAGGCAAGGTAGTGAGTGATAACGGAAGGAATTTCATGGCTGCCATCTCCCTTTCCCAACTGAAACACATTCCTTGCCTGGCTCACACCTTAAACCTGGTGGTGCAGTGCTTCCTGAAAAGTTATCCGGGGTTATCCGACCTGCTCTTCAAAGTGCGTGGACTTTGCGCCCATATCCGCCGTTCGCCTGTACACTCCAGCCGTATGCAGACCTATCAGCGTTCTTTGAACCTTCCCCAGCATCGCCTAATCATAGACGTTGTTACAAGGTGGAACTCAACACTGCACATGCTTCAGAGACTGTGCGAACAGAGGCGGGCTGTTATGTTTTTGTGGGAGGATACACATACACGGGCAGGCAGTAGGATGGCAGACATGGAGTTGTCAGGTGTGCAGTGGTCGAAGATTCAAGACATGTGTCAAGTCCTTCAGTGTTTTGAGGAATGCACACGGCTGGTTAGTGCAGACAACGCCATAATAAGCATGAGCATCCCCCTAATGTGTCTGCTGATGCAAAGTTTGACGCACATAAAGGATCAGGCGTCTGCACCAGAGGAAGAGGAAAGCCTTGATGACAGTCAGCCATTGTCTGGTCAGGGCAGTGTACAGGACGAGGTAGCGGGCGAAGAGGAGGTGGAGGATGAGGAGGATGATGGGGATGAGTATATTTTTAATGAGGAAGCTTTCCCGGGGTCATTGGAAATTGGTGGCGTGGCAAGGGCGGGTTCTGGTTTTTGAGGGACACAAGTGACGTAGATTTGCCTGCAACTGCCCCTCAACCAAGCACAACCGCAGATTTGACAACTGGAACTTTGGCCCACATGGCAGATTATGCCTTGCGTATCCTCAAAAGGGACACACGCATTACAAAAATGATGAACGATGACGATTACTGGTTGGCCTGCCTCCTTGATCCTCGCTATAAAGGCAAATTGCAAAATATTATGCCACACGAGAACTTGGAACTAATATTAGCAACAAAACAATCAACTCTTGTTGACCGTTTGCTTCTGGCATTCCCTGCACACAGCGCCCGTGATCGTTCTCACACGAGCTCCAGGGACCAGCAGACCAGAGGTGTTAGAGGGGCAGAAATCAGAAGTGGCGTTGGCCAGAGGGGTTTTCTGACCAGGTTGTGGAGTGATTTTGCTATGACCGCAGACAGGACAGGTACTGCAGCATCAATTCAAAGTGACAGGAGACAACATTTGTCCAGTATGGTTACAAACTATTTTTCATCCCTTATCGACGTTCTCCCTCAACCGTCATTCCCATTTGATTACTGGGCATCCAAATTAGACACCTGGCCAGAATTGGCAGAATATGCATTGCAGGAGCTTGCTTGCCCGGCAGCTAGTGTCCTATCAGAAAGAGTATTCAGTGCTGCAGGTTCAATACTAACAGAAAAAAGGACTCGTCTGGCTACCCAAAATGTAGATGATCTAACCTTCATTAAAATGAACCACAACTGGATTTCGAAATCTTTTGCCCCACCTTGCCCGGCTGACACCTAACTTTCCTATGAAAAGGTCTTGCCTGTGGACTCTTCTGAATGACTTTTCCAATCTCGTAATTTTCTGCACCTGATTGTCCAGCATACGACATGTTTACTCCTAACAAAATGGCCAAACTCCCCACACGGGGCCGTGGTATCGCCACTTTGCGCCAGCACCCGTGAGAGTGCTGTTTGTCTGAAGAGGTGGGTGTGCCCGCTTTTGGTCGACGGCACTGCCACTGGGTCCCTCATAGTACAATAAAGTGTCTCTGGCGGTGGTGGTGCGCACCCAATGTCAGACACACCATTGTAATATGAGGGGCCCTGGGCCTGTACCGCCGGCCACAAGACAGTTCCCCCCCCCAGCTCAAACAGTGCTCTACCACTAGCAAAATTATCTCTCACAGCTTCACCAATGTTTAGTCTACGCGCTGACATCCTTCAATGCCTGGCACTGACAATACCATTGTTTTGACATTTTTGTTATGTTAGGCCTTCGAAGCCTGTCTGCGGTCCGTTCTTTCTACAACTACTACACTGACCAGGCCACTGCTGGCCGTGTTCCCCTGGAACCAATTTAAACTTGCCTACAGCCAGCCCAATTTTGTTATGTTAGGCCTTCTTAGCCTGTCTGCCGTCACTCCTTCCACTAGACTTCCACTGACCAGACCACTGTTGCCCGTGTACCCCTGGAACCAATTTTAAATTGCCAACAGCCAAATGTTATTATGTTAGGCCTTTGATGCCTGTCTGCCGTCACTCCTTCCACTAGACTTCCACTGACCAGACCACTGTTGCCCGTGTACCCCTGGAACCAATTTTAAATTGCCAACAGCCCAATGTTATGATGTTAGGCCTTTGATGCCTGTCTGCCGTCACTCCTTCCACTAGGCCTCCACTGACCTGTCTACTGCTGCCCGTGTTCCCATGGAACCAATTGTAAATTGCCTACAGCCAGCCCATTTTATTACGTTAGGCCTTCGAAGCCTGTCTGCGGTCCCTCCTTCCACTAGGACTCCACTTACCTGTCTACTGCTGCCCGTGTTCCCCTGGAACCAATTTTAAATTGCCTACAGGCAGCCCAATTTATTATGTTAGGCCTTCGAAGCCTGTCTGCGGTCCCTCCTTCCACTAGGCCTCCACTTACCTGTCTACTGCTGCCCGTGTTCCCCTGGAACCAATTTTAAATTGCCTACAGCCAGCCCATTTTATTATGTTAGGCCTTCGAAGCCTGTCTGCGGTCCCTCCTTCCACTAGGCCTCCACTGACCTGTCTACTGCTGCCCGTGTACCCCTTGAACCAACATCATAAAATAAAAAAAAAAGTATTTTGCTTATAAAAAAGAAAATACTGGTGAGATATCAAATGCAGACATTTTAACATTAAAAACAAACACACAACTAAAATCTGGTACAGTACTAAAAATGGCCACCAGCTACAATTACTTTATCCTGCAAGTATTTAACTGAAAGGTTTTTTAAATTGAAAACACAGATATGGCATCCACCGAGTGTTGTCCTGTCGCGTCTTCTTTATATTATTGCCGAGAAGATGCAAAACAATGAAAATAATAAAATCATTAATTACCAAAATAATAGAGAAAGTCAACACCACATTGCAAATAAACATTCATTCCAAATAAAGAAGCAGGGCGCGTCCGAGGGTGAGTATATACCTAATAAGAATATAATCACCCTCGGACGCGCAATGCTTATTTCCAACAGCCTTCCTTCCTAAGAATCAGCCCTTCCGTGGTGTAGAGAGACGTTGTGTTACACTTCAAGGTGTTCCCCAGGTTGTCTTTCCTGAGCTTCGATCTTCTGGCTCTCGTTTAGTAGTTCTTGGAAACTACACTGCATTAGGCCTTCAAATTGGGTATGGGGTGTAGAGAGAGGGTGTGTTACACTCCAAGGTGTTCCCCAGGTTGCCTTTCCTGAGCTTCGATCTTCCGGCTCTCGTTTAGTAGTTGTTGGAAACTACGCTGCATTAGGCCTTCAAATTGGGTATGGGGTGTAGAGAGAGGGTGTGTTACACTCCAAGGTGTTCCCCAGGTTGCCTTTCCTGAGCTTCGATCTTCCGGCTCTCGTTTAGTAGTTCTTGGAAACTACACTGCATTAGGCCTTCAAATTGGGTATGGGGTGTAGAGAGAGGGTGTGTTACAATGCAAGGTGTTCCCCAGGTTGCCTTTCCTGAGCTTCGATCTTCATGCTCTCGTTTAGTAGTTGTCGGAAACTACGCTGCATTAGGCCTACAAATTGGGTATGGGGTGTAGAGAGAGGGTTTGTTACACTCCAAGGTGTTCCCCAGGTTGCCTTTCCTGAGCTTCGATCTTCCGGCTCTCGTTTAGTAGTTGTTGGAAACTACGCTGCATTAGGCCTTCAAATTGGGTATGGGGTGTAGAGAGAGGGTGTGTTACACTCCAAGGTGTTCCCCAGGTTGCCTTTCCTGAGCTTCGATCTTCCGGCTCTCGTTTAGTAGTTGTTGGAAACTACGCTGCATTAGGCCTTCAAATTGGGTATGGGGTGTAGGGAGAGGGTGTGTTACACTCCAAGGTGTTCCCCAGGTTGCCTTTCCTGAGCTTCGATCTTCCGGCTCTCGTTTAGTAGTTCTTGGAAACTACACTGCATTAGGCCTTCAAATTGGGTATGGGGTGTAGAGAGAGGGTGTGTTACACTCCAAGGTGTTCCCCAGGTTGCCTTTCCTGAGCTTCGATCTTCATGCTCTCGTTTAGTAGTTGTCGGAAACTACGCTGCATTAGGCCTACAAATTGGGTATGGGGTGTAGAGAGAGGGTTTGTTACACTCCAAGGTGTTCCCCAGGTTGCCTTTCCTGAGCTTCGATCTTCCGGCTCTCGTTTAGTAGTTGTTGGAAACTACGCTGCATTAGGCCTTCAAATTGGGTATGGGGTGTAGAGAGAGGGTGTGTTACACTCCAAGGTGTTCCCCAGGTTGCCTTTCCTGAGCTTCGATCTTCCGGCTCTCGTTTAGTAGTTCTTGGAAACTACACTGCATTAGGCCTTCAAATTGGGTATGGGGTGTAGAGAGAGGGTGTGTTACACTCCAAGGTGTTCCCCAGGTTGCCTTTCCTGAGCTTCGATCTTCCGGCTCTCGTTTAGTAGTTCTTGGAAACTACACTGCATTAGGCCTACAAATTGGGTATGGGGTGGAGAGAGATGGTGTGTTACACTCCAAGGTGTTCCCCAGGTTTCCTTGCCATTGCTTCGGTCTTCCGACTCTCGTTTAGTAGTTGTAGAAAAGTACACTGCATTAGGCCTACAAAATGGGTATGGGGTGGAGAGAGATGGTGTGTTACACTCCAAGGTGTTCCCCAGGTTGCCTTTCCTGAGCTTCTATCTTCAGGCTCTCATTAAATTGTGGTTAAATGGAACAACTGCATTTGGCGTACTAGTTGGTTTGGGGCCTACTATCGGTGTCTGCCACTCCTTGCTGTTCTCCTGGTTTCCTGTCCTGAAATTCCATTTTCAGGCTCTCGTTAAGTAGTTGTTAATGTTAGACTGCATTTGGCCTACTAGTTGGGTTGGGGCCTACTATCGGTGTCTGCCACTCCTTGCTGTTCTCCTCCACTGAACAAAGCTGTGCCGCCTGTTTACTACGGTTGCCAATTTTGAACTGCATTTCGACTACTTACTGATTTGGCCCTACTCTCTGTGTCAGCCTCTCATTCCAGTTGTCCTCCACTGCAATGCCCCCTGGTTATTCCTGTGTTACCAATTTTGAACTGCATTTAGCCCACTTTATTCTTTGGGCCTATATCTGTGTTTCCACTTCATCGTGCCCATTGCCCAGCCAGTGATAGATGAGTCTGCTGGTACATTGACCCATAACGCAACATTCCCCGTGCATGCTACACAACAACATTGTGACCCTGCTGAAAGTCAGGTTGCTCTTCCCGCATACCATACCACCTTACACGGGGACAAAGAGGAAGGTGCAGATGAAAGTGCAGGTTCCTTCATCAGGTGGGGGGAGGAATACTAGTTGGCGACGTCACTGGCACAGGGCCTCTCATAGTACGCAAAAGTGTTGCTGCCGGTGGGAGGCGCCCCCGCCGTGCAAACACACCGCTGTACTTTGAGGGGCCCTGTGCCAGTGCCAATGCCAACAAGTGGGCCCCCCCTGCTTGCTCAGGATCACAGCACTTGCAAAGTTGAAATACTTACCTCTCCCTGCTCCACTGCCGTGACGTGGTCCAGATTTCCTGGGCCCACTAATTACTTGAACCAGCCCTACCCCACACAACTTTAGCCAAATGACCCCCAATTTCAAATGCCTTCCAATTATTATAAGGTAAATTACGCTTGACAAGCTTCATTAAGAAGAATGGATGGTTTTGACATTAAAATGGGCACTCTAGGTGTTTTCCTGGCCCCCACTCACTGCCGACTATGCTGCCCCATTGACTTGCATTGGGTTTCGTGTTTCGGTCGATCCCGACTTTTCGCCATAATCGGCCGATTTCACTCGACCCAACTTTTGAGATAGTCGGGTTTCGCGAAACCCGGCTCAAATCTAAAAAGGTCAAGGTCGCTCAACTCTAGTTGCCATGGCTACAAGCCCATAATCCAGTATTGGATTGGAATTCCATGTTGGTGTCCAGCTGGGGTTGTCAGGGGGTACATGGTGATGTTCCATTTCTGTCAATTTCGTCATCCACCCCTTCTGAGGTTCCAGAGTTCTTGTCTGATTACCGGGATGTATTTGATGAGCCCAAGTCCGATGCCCTGCCTCCGCATAGGGATTGTGATTGTGCTATCAATTTGATTCCTGGTAGTAAATTCCCAAAAGGTCGACTGTTTAATTTATCCGTGCCTGAGCACACCGCTATGCGCAGTTATGTGAAGGAATCCCTGGAGAAGGGGCATATTCGCCCGTGATCGTCGCCATTAGGAGCAGGGTTCTTTTTTGTAGCCAAGAAGGATGGTTCGCTGAGACCGTGTATAGATTACCGCCTTCTTAATAAGATCACTGTTAAATTTCAGTACCCCTTGCCATTGTTATCTGATTTGTTTGCTCGGATTAAGGGGGCTAGTTGGTTCACTAAGATAGATCTTCGTGGTGCGTATAATCTGGTGAGAATCAGGCAAGGCGATGAATGGAAAACTGCATTTAATACGCCCGAGGGTCATTTTGAGTATCTAGTGATGCCGTTCGGACTTGCCAATGCTCCATCAGTCTTTCAATCCTTTCTGCATGACATCTTCCGAGAGTACCTGGATAAATTCCTGATTGTGTACTTGGATGACATTTTGATCTTCTCGGATGATTGGGAGTCTCATGTGAAGCAGGTCAGAACGGTTTTTCAGGTCCTGCGTGCTAATTCTTTGTTTGTGAAGGGATCAAAGTGTCTCTTTGGTGTGCAGAAGGTTTCATTTTTGGGGTTCATCTTTTCCCCTTCTACTATCGAGATGGATCCGGTTAAGGTCCAAGCCATCCATGATTGGACTCAGCCGACATCTCTGAAAATTCTGCAAAAGTTCCTGGGCTTTGCTAATTTTTATCGTCGCTTCATCTGCAATTTTTCTAGTGTTGCCAAACCATTGACCGATTTGACCAAGAAGGGTGCTGATTTGGTCAATTGGTCTTCTGCTGCTGTGGAAGCTTTTCAAGAGTTGAAGCGTCGTTTTTCTTCTGCCCCTGTGTTGTGTCAACCAGATGTTTCTCTTCCGTTCCAGGTCGAGGTTGATGCTTCTGAGATTGGAGCAGGGGCTGTTTTGTCCCAGAGAGGTTCTGGTTGCTCAGTGATGAAACCATGCGCTTTCTTTTCCAGGAAGTTTTCGCCTGCTGAGCGAAATTATGATGTGGGCAACCGAGAGTTGCTGGCCATGAAGTGGGCATTCGAGGAGTGGCGTCATTGGCTTGAAGGAGCTAAGCATCGCGTGGTGGTATTGACTGATCATAAGAACTTGACTTATCTCGAGTCTGCCAAGCGCTTGAATCCTAGACAAGCTCGTTGGTCGTTGTTTTTTGCCCGTTTTGACTTTGTGATTTCGTACCTTCCGGGCTCTAAAAATGTGAAGGCGGATGCTCTGTCTAGGAGTTTTGTGCCTGACTCTCCGGGTTTATCTGAGCCGGCGGGTATCCTCAAGGAAGGAGTAATTGTGTCTGCCATCTCCCCTGATTTGCGGCGGGTGCTGCAAAAATTTCAGGCTAATAAACCTGATCGTTGCCCAGCGGAGAAACTGTTTGTCCCTGATAGGTGGACGAATAGAGTTATCTCTGAACTTCATTGTTCGGTGTTGGCTGGTCATCCTGGAATCTTTGGTACCAGAGAGTTAGTGGCTAGATCCTTTTGGTGGCCCTCTCTGTCGCGGGATGTGCGTACTTTTGTGCAGTCCTGTGGGATTTGTGCTCGGGCTAAGCCCTGCTGTTCTCGTGCCAGTGGGTTGCTTTTGCCCTTGCCGGTCCCGAAGAGGCCTTGGACACATATCTCTATGGATTTTATTTCTGACCTTCCCGTTTCTCAAAAGATGTCAGTCATTTGGGTGGTCTGTGATCGCTTTTCTAAGATGGTCCATCTGGTACCCTTGTCTAAATTGCCTTCCTCCTCTGATTTGGTGCCTTTGTTCTTCCAGCATGTGGTTCGTTTGCATGGCATTCCAGAGAATATTGTTTCTGACAGAGGTTCCCAGTTTGTTTCGAGGTTTCGGCGAGCCTTTTGTGGTAGGATGGGCATTGACTTGTCTTTTTCCTCGGCTTTCCATCCTCAGACTAATGGCCAGACCGAACGAACCAATCAGACCTTGGAAACATATCTGAGATGCTTTGTTTCTGCTGATCAGGATGATTGGGTGTCCTTTTTGCCATTGTGGTGGATAGGTTGCAGCAGATTTGGACTCATGTGGTGGACAATTTGACATTGTCCCAGGAGAAGGCTCAACATTTCGCTAACCGCCGGTGTTGTGTGGGTCCCCGACTTCGTGTTGGGGATTTGGTTTGGTTGTCGTCTCGTTATGTTCCTATGAAGGTTTCCTCTCCTAAGTTTAAGCCTCGTTTCATTGGTCCGTTTAAGATTTCTGAGGTTATCAATCCTGTGTCATTTCGTTTGGCCCTTCCTGTTTCTTTTGCCATCCATAATGTGTTCCATAGGTCATTGTTGCGGAGATACGTGGCGCCTGTGGTTCCATCCGTTGATCCTCCTGCCCCGGTGTTGGTTGAGGGGGAGTTGGAGTATGTGGTGGAGAAGATTTTGGATTCTCGTATTTCGAGAAGGAAACTCCAGTACCTGGTCAAGAGGAAGGGTTATGGTCAGGAAGATAATTCCTGGGTTTTTGCCTCTGATGTTCATGCTGCCGATCTGGTTCGTGCCTTTCATTTGGCTCGTCCTGGTCGGCCTGGGGGCTCTGGTGAGGGTTCGGTGACCCCTCCTCAAGGGGGGGGTACTGTTGTGAGTTCTGTTGTCGGGCTCCCTCCTGTGGTCATGAATGGTACTTCGGCTGGTTCTGTCCATGGATTTTCTCTGGTGGCTGTGGGTGTTTTTGAGTTTCCTTCCTCAGGTGACGAGGTTAATTCGTTAGCTGGCTGCTCTATTTAACTCCACTTAGATCTTTGCTCCAGGCCACCTGTCTATGTTCCAGTATTGGTCTAGTTCACTCCTGGATCGTTCTTGTGACCTGTCTTCCCAGCAGAAGCTAAGTGACTGCTTGTTTTTCTCTGGTTTGCTATTTTTCTGTCCAGCTTGCTATTTCGATTGTTCTTGCTTGCTGGAAATTCTGGGACGCAGAGGGAGCGCCTCCGCACCGTGAGTCGGTGCGGAGGGTCTTTTTGCGCCCTCTGCGTGGTCTTTTTGTAGGTTTTTGTGCTGACCGCAAAGTAACCTTTCCTATCCTCGGTCTGTTCAGTAAGTCGGGCCTCACTTTGCTAAATCTATTTCATCTCTGTGTTTGTATTTTCATCTTTACTCACAGTCATTATATGTGGGGGGCTGCCTTTTTCTTTGGGAAATTTCTCTGAGGCAAGGTAGGCTTTATTTTTCTATCTTCAGGGCTAGCTAGTTTCTTAGGCTGTGCCGAGTTGCATAGGGAGCGTTAGGCGCAATCCACGGCTATTTCTAGTGTGGTTGATAGGATTAGGGATTGCGGTCAGCAGAGTTCCCACGTCCCAGAGCTCGTCCTATATTATCAGTAACTATCAGGTCATTCCGTGTGCTCTTATCCACCAGGTCCATTATTGTCCTGACCACCAGGTCATAACACATTGGCACTTGTACCTTCGGCTACCCATCTGGATTCCAGTACCGTCAGCTGGTTCTCGGCAGTTCCTCAGCCTTCTTGTACCTTCTGCTACATTTCCAAGATCAAGCTTTTTGAAATGGTTTTTGGTAATCACTCTGGTTCTCCCTGATGATGACCCTAAAGACGAAGACCCTGAAGACCACCCAGAAGAAGACGATGACCCTGGAGACGACGACCCTGGAGACCACCCTGAAGAAGATGACAACCCTGGAGACGACGACCCCGCAGACGACGACCCCGGAGATGACGACCCTGAAAACCACACCGAAGAAGACCAAGAATCAGAAGAACAAGAAGCTGCAGAACAAAAAGCAGAAGTACATTAAGCATATGACTAAAAATCAGAGCAAAAGATATTAGCAGAAGAAGACTAAGCAGTGTATGGGGGTGAGTCTGTTCCTCCTCATGGTGCCCCTGGAAAAAACCTGCTGCTGCAGGCAAAACTGAATGGGGACAAATCCTGTTGTAAATCTTTTGTGACAGGCAGAACGGAAGGCGTAATCTTCAAACTTTTATAGATAACAACTACAGGAATGCCTGTCACAAATAAGAATATGATGAAGAAGATGAAGAAGTAGAATATGAAAAGAATAATAGTTGAATAAGAAGAATATGTAGAATGTAAAAAAAAAGGAATAATAGGAAGAAGGTGAAGAAGAAGATGAATGAGGTTAAGAAGAAGTTGATCAAAAAGATGCTGCTGCTGAGGATGATGAAGGAGAAAGTGTGGGAGAAGTAAAAAAGAAGGTGAAGAGCATGGAAGTAGTGAAACATAAATATCTGACAAATTATTAAAAAGCTTAACATAGTCAAAATCTTTGTAACCCCGAACGTCTTAAAAAAAATGAATTCCTGCTTTTCCATTTGATTGGCCTAAACCTCTATGCCTTTAATGTCTCCTCCACCTCCCCCAATACATTCTACATTATTCTTAGTTGTTTTCCTTCATTCCGATATTTTTGTCACATTGACTTGCATTGGTTTCCGGTATCGGCGATATCTGATATTTTTGGGATATCGGCCGATCCAATCCGATACCAATATTTCCGGATATCGGAAGATATCGCTCAACACTACTCACCACACATCTAGATGACTTCCTTGGGGGGTCTAGTTTCCAAAATGGTGTCACTTGTGGGGGAGTTCAAATGTTTAGGTACTCAGGGGCTCTCCAAACGCGACATGGTGACCGCTAACGATTGGAGCTAAGTTTTCATTCAAAAAGTCAAATGGCGCTCCTTCCCTTCTGAGCCTTGCCGTGTGCCCAAACAGGGGTTTATACCCACATGTGAGGTATCAGTGTACTCAGGAGAAATTGCCCAACAAATTTTAGGATCCATTCTATCCTGTTTCCCATGTGAAAATGAAAAAATTGAGGCTAAAATAATTTTTTTGTGAAAAAAAAGTACTTTTTCATTTTTACGGATCAATTTGTGAAGGACCTGGGGGTTGAAAGTGCTCACTATGCATCTAGATAAGTTCCTTGGGGGGGTCTAGTTTCCAAAATGTGGTCACTTGTAGGGGAGGTCCAATGTTTAGGTACTGTAAGATTGCTCTCACTAAGTGTATTGGGGGACACTCACTTGGCACGGGACTGACGTAGTCAGGCATGATTTTTTAACACAAAAGTAGTCCATACAGTTTATTAAAGGGTCATAAACCGGGTTATGCACAGTTCACATTTCATAACTCAACAGGCACCAACTGGTGATAATAACTTGCAGCTTTATCTTGTACACTTCAAACACGGCTTTGTCTCACGGACACTAAACATGCTGGGCCTCTCACTTCGCCCAGTTACCATGGGTGTCCGTACGCCGTACACTTCACCAATGTCCATGGAGCACAACAGGCACCAACATACGACATTACGGTTTGCAGCAACTAAACACGATGGTCCTCTCCTGACCAGTTGCCGTGGGTTACCGCACAGTTCATATCACAAGCACCAACAGTCTGTACAAGTACCTGAAAGCTGCTTCACAGGAATCACCAACTTGCCTGTGCGGCATATCCTAGTCAGTCCTGACCCACCGAAGGACGGTACCTTCCCCAACAGTTTCACTGTGCGCTTTTCAGGGATCCGGTCCTACTCCCAGGACTTCCCAACACACCAGCATGTGACCTGTCCAGGTGCTATTCAGGACTCCGTCCAACACCCCAGGCCACCAGGTCTGAAGCCCCACCATGTGCTCTTCAGGAAGCCTCCTCCCAGGTCTTCCAACACAGGCTTCAAACAGAAACTTCACAGCCACCATACACAGTGACATGTGACCCACACCCTGGTCACATTATATATCCTTAACCACTCCCCTGGGTGGGAGTGTGGGTGTGTGTGGCTAGTTTGTCCCGCCCATCTCACATATCTAGCCCTGCCAAACATCCCATGACTATTACACAACATGCAACATACTTGTGGGACTATAGGTCCCAGAACACCACTTCTCCTCTGCGACACACATATCGTCCATTCATCACAATGCCGGACTTTGTCTTATGACCACAGCCATGCATGCAACTGCCATGCATTCTCATGGCCTCAATACACCTCTGTGTGCACACTGGGGAGACCATGCAGCGCCCCCTACCTGTTACAGGGGTCACTGCATCACAGTACACAGGGGCTCTCCAAACACGACATGGTGTCTGATAACGATTGGAGCCAATTTTTCATTCAAAAAGTCAAATGGCGCTCCTTCCCTTCCAAGCCTTGCCGTGTGCCCAAACAGTGGTTTACCCCCACATGTGAGGTATCAGTGTACTCAGGAGAAATTGCCCATCCATTTTATTCTGTTACCCATTTGAAAATGAAAAAATAGAGGCTAAATTATTTTTTTGGGAAAAAAAAAGTACTTTTTCATTTTTACGGATCAATTTGTGAAGTACCTGGGTGTTGAAAGTGCTTACTATGCATCTAGATAAGTTCCTTGGGGGGGTCTAGTTTCCAAAATGGGGTCACTTGTGGGGGAGCTCAAATCTTTAGGCACACAGGGGCTCTCCAAACGCGACATGGTGTTCGCTAAAGATTGGAGCCAATTTTTCATTCAAAAAGTCAAATGGCACTCCTTCCCTTCTGAGCCCTGTCGTGCACCCAAACAGAGATTCCTCCCACATATGGGGTATCGGCGTACTCAGGACAAATTGTACAACAACTTTCGGGGACCAGTTTCTCCTTTTACCCTTGGGAAAATAAAAAAATTGTTGCTAAAAGTTCATTTTTGTGACTAAAAAGTTAAATGTTCATTTTTTCCTTCCATGTTGCTTCTGCTGCTGTGAAACGCCTAAAGGGTTAATAAACTTCTTGAATGTGGTTTTGAGCACCTTGAGGGGTGCAGTTTTTAGAATGGTGTCACTTTTGGGTATTTTCAGCCATATAGACCCCTCAAACTGACTTCAAATGTGAGGTGGTCCCTAAAAAAATGGTTTTGTAAATTTTGTTGTAAACATGAGAAATCGCTGGTCAAATTTTAACCCTTATAACTTCCTAGGAAAAAAAATGTTTCCAAAATTGTGCTGATGTAAAGTAGACATGTGGGAAATGTTATTTATTAACTATTTTGTGTCACATAACTCTCTGGTTTAACAGAATAAAAATAAAAAAATTGAAAATTGCAAAAATTACAAAATTTTTGCCACATTTCCATATTTCCAAAAATTATCGACCTAAATTTACCATTAACATGAAGCTCAATATGTTACGAAAAAACAATATCAGAATCGCTAAGATCCGTTGAAGCGTTCTTGAGTTATTACCTCATAAAGGGACACTGGTCAGAATTGCAAAAAATGGCCAGGTCATTAAGGTCAAAATACGCTGGGACATGAAGGGGTTAAAAAATGAGGCCCTGACACCACTGAAGTTGAATAACTGTCACGAGAATAGAAATAGTATAATTTGGAATGACACTTCTTCCACTACAGCTAACCCTGCAGATGGAGACCAACCATGACTGTTCACAACATTTCCACAAATTTGTGTTAACATCGGCAACAGCAGCCACAGAAGCCCCACTGAAGATATCACAGAGTGCAGTTACATGACATTAATGCATCACACTAAAAATGCAACATTGCCTAGTGTCTAGGGTTGAGCGAAACGGGTCGTTCATTTTCAAAAGTCGCCGACTTTTGGCAAAGTCGGGTTTCATGAAATCCGATCCGACCCCTGTGCGTGGTCGGCCATGCGGTACACGACTTTCGCGCCAAAGTCGCGTTTCAATGACGCGAAAAGCGCCATTTCTCAGCCAATGAAGGTAAACGCAGAGTGTGGGCAGCGTGATGACATAGGTCCTGGTCCCCACCATCTTAGAGAAGGGCATTGCAGTGATTGGCTTGCTGTCTGCGGCGTCACAGGGGCTATAAAGAGGCGTTCCCGCCGACCGCCATCTTACTGCTGCTGATCTGAGCTTAGGGAGAGGTTGCTGCCGCTTCGTCAGAAGCAGGGATAGCGTTAGGCAGGGTCCATTAACCCCCAAACCGCTTGTGCTGTAGCGATTTCCACTGTCCAACACCACCTTTTGTTTGCAGGGACAGTGGAAGCTACATTTTTTTTTTCCTCAGCGCTGTAGCTCATTGGGCTGCCCTAGAAGGCTCCCTGATAGCTGCATTGCTGTGTGTACGCCGCTGTGCAAACCAACTGCTTTTTTTAAAGCACAAATCCTGTTGTTCCTTCCGTTCTGCACAGCTATCTTTTTTGTTTGTCCACACTTTTTATTTAATTTGTGCATCAGTCCACTCCTTATTGCTGCCTGCCATACCTGGCTGAGATTACTGCAGGGAGATAGTAATTGTAGGACAGTCCCTGTTTTTTTTTTTTTTTTGTGGGAGATTAAGATTGGCATTTCTGCTACAGTGCCATCCCTGTGTGTGCCATCTCTCACTCAGAGGGCCATAGAAAGCCTATTTATTTTTTTTGCTTGATTTGGGTTCTAAAATCTACCTGAAAAAATCACTACATCAATCAGTGGGAGAAAAATATTGGCCTCAGGGCTTGTGTGCCACTCCTGACTCCTGTGTGTGCCATCTCTCACTCAGTGGGCCATAGAAAGCCTATTTATTTTTTTGCTAGATTTGGGTTCTAAAATCTACCTGAAAAAATCACTACATCAATCAGTGGGAGAAAAATATTGGCCTCAGGGCTTGTGTGCCATTCCTGACTCCTGTGTGTGCCATCTCTCACTCAGTGGGCCATAGAAAGCCTATTTATTTTTTTGCTTGATTTGGGTTCTAAAATCTACCTGAAAAAATCACTACATCAATCAGTGGGAGATAAATATTGGCCTCTGGGCTTGTGTGCCACTCCTGATTCCTGTGTGTGCCATCTCTCACTCAGTGGGGCATAGAAAGCCTTTTTTTTTTTTTTTTTATTTGGTTTCTAAATTGTCCTTGAAAAAATCATTTTATTTTATTTGGTTTCTAAATTCTTCCTGAAAAAATCATTTTATTTTATTTTGTTTCTAAAGTCTCCCTGAAAAAAATAAATAAATAAAACAGTGGGAGATTAATATTGCCCTTTCTGCTTGTGTGCCAGTCTTGACTCCTGGGTGTGGCATCTCTCTCTCTCTCTCTCTCTCTCAAATTGTGGGCCATAGAAAGCCTATTTATTTTTTTGCTTGATTTGGGTTCCAAAATCTACCTGAAAAAATCACTACATCAATCAGTGGGAGATAAATATTGGCCTCTGGGCTTGTGTGCCACTCCTGACTCCTGTGTGTGCCATCTCTCACTCAGTGGGCCATAGAAAGCCTATTGATTTTTTTGCTTGATTTGGGTTCTAAAATCTACCTGAAAAAATCAGTACATCAATCAGTGGGAGAAAAATATTGGCCTCAGGGCTTGTGTGCCACTCCTGACTCCTGTGTGTGCCATCTCTCACTCAGTGGGCCATAGAAAGCCTATTTATTTTTTTGCTTGATTTGGGTTCCAAAATCTAACCTGAAAAAATCACTACATCAATCAGTGGGAGAAAAATATTGGCCTCTGGGCTTGTGTGCCACTCCTGACTCCTGTGTGTGCCATCTCTCACTCAGTAGGGCATAGAAAGCCTTTTTTTTTTTTTTTATTTGGTTTCTAAATTCTTCCTGAAAAAATCATTTTATTTTATTTTGTTTCTAAAGTCTCCCTGAAAAAAAAAAAAAAATAAATAAAACAGTGGGAGATTAATATTGCCCTTTCTGCTTGTGTGCCAGTCTTGACTCCTGGGTGTGGCATCTCTCTCTCTCTCTCAAATTGTGGGCCATAGAAAACCTATTTATTTTTATGCTTGATTTGGGTTCCAAAATCTACCTGAAAAAATCACTACATCAATCAGTGGGAGAAAAATATTGGCCTCTGGGCTTGTGTGCCACTCCTGACTCCTGTGTGTGCCATCTCTCACTCAGTGGGGCATAGAAAGCCTTTATTTTATTTTTTTATTTGGTTTCTAAATTCTTCCTGAAAAAATCATTTTATTTTATTTTGTTTCTAAAGTCTCCCTGAAAAAAAAAAAAAATAGGTGGGAGATTAATATTGCCCTTTCTGCTTGTGTGCCAGTCTTGACTCCTGTGTGTGCCATCTCTCACTCAGTGGGGCATAGAAAGCCTTTATTTTATTTTTTTATTTGGTTTCTAAATTGTCCTTGAAAAAATCATTTTATTTTATTTGGTTTCTAAATTCTTCCTGAAAAAATCATTTTATTTTATTTTGTTTCTAAAGTCTCCCTGAAAAAAAAAAAAAATAGGTGGGAGATTAATATTGCCCTTTCTGCTTGTGTGCCAGTCTTGACTCCTGGGTGTGCCATCTCTCTCTCTCTCTCTCTCTCAAATTGTGGGCCATAGAAAGCCTATTTATTTTTTTTGCTTGATTTGGGTTCCCAAATATACCTGAAAAAATCACTACATCAATCAGTGGGAGAAAAATATTGTCCTCTGGGCTTGTGTGCCACTCCTGACTCCTGTGTGTCATGATAGGCAATTCAGTAACACAATGTACATAGCGATCAGAGCACATACAGTGATCTGACAATAACCCAAAATAATAGAACGAGCTCTGAGACGTGGAAACTCTGTAGACCGCAATTCCTGATCCTCTCCAAACACAACTAGAGGCAGCTGTGGATTGCGCCTAACGCTCCCTATGCAATTCGGCACAGCCTGACAAACTAGCTAGCCCTGAAGATAGAAAAATAAGCCTACCTTGCCTCAGAGAAATTCCCCAAAGGAAAAGGCATCCCCCCACATATAATGACTGTGAGTAAGATGAAAAGACAAACGTAGGGATGAAATAGATTCAGCAAAGTGAGGCCCGATATTCTAGACAGAACGAGAATAGGAAAGATAACTTTGCGGTCTACACAAAACCCTAAAGAAAACCACGCAAAGGGGGCAAAAAGACCCTCCGTACCGAACTAACGGCACGGAGGTACACCCTTTGCGTCCCAGAGCTTCCAGCAAAACAAATAGACAAGCTGGACAGAAAAAATAGCAACAAATAGCAAAGAAGCACTTAGCTATGCAGAGCAGCAGGCCACAGGAATGATCCAGAGAAACACAAGTCCAACACTGGAACATTGACAGGAAGCATGGATCAAAGCATCAGGTGGAGTTAAGTAGAGAAGCAGCTAACGACCTCACCAGATCACCTGAGGGAGGAAACTCAGAAGCTGCAGTACCACTTTCCTCCACAAACGGAAGCTCCCAGAGAGAATCAGCCGAAGTACCACTAGTGACCACAGGAGTGAACTCTGCCACAGAATTCACAACAGTACCCCCCCTTGAGGAGGGGTCACCGAACCCTCACCAGAGCCGACCAGGATGAGCCACATGAAAGGCACAAACAAGATCGGGAGCATGGACATCAGAGGCAAAAACCCAGGAATTATCTTCCTGAGCATAACCCTTCCATTTAACCAGATACTGGAGTTTCCGTCTTGAAACACGAGAATCCAAAATCTTCTCCACAATATACTCCAATTCCCCCTCCACCAAAACCGGGGCAGGAGGCTCAACAGATGGGACCATAGGTGCCACTAGGGTTGAGCGACCTTGACCTTTTTAGAGTCGAGCCGTGTTTCGCGAAACCCGACTATCTTAGAAGTCGAGTTGAGTGGAATCGGCCAATTATCGCGAAAAGTCGGGTATCGCCCGAAACACGAAACCCAATGCAAGTCAATGGGGGAGCATAGTCGGCAGTGAGTGGAGGCCAGGAAAACACCTACACTGCCCATTTTAATGGCAAAAACATCCATTCTTATTAAAGAAGCTTGTCAATCGTAATTTACCTTATAATAATTGGAAGGCATTTGAAATTGGGGGTCATTTGGCTAAAGTTGTGGGGGGTAGGGCTGGTTCAAGTAATTAGTGGGCCCAGTAAATCTGGACCACGTCACGGCAGTGGAGCAGGGAGAGGTAAGTATTTCAACTTTGCAAGTGCTGTGATCCTGAGCAAGCAGGGGGGGCCCACTCGTTGGCATTGGCACTGGCACAGGGCCCCTCAAAGTACAGCGGTGTGTTTGCATGGCGGGGGCGCCTCCCACCGGCAGCAACACTTTTGCGTACTATGAGAGGCCCTGTGCCAGTGACGTCGCCAACTAGTATTCCTCCCCCACCTGATGAAGGAACCTGCACTTTCATCTGCACCTTCCTCTTTGTCCCCGTGTAAGGTGGTATGGTATGCGGGAAGAGGAACCTGACTTTCAGCAGCGTCACAATCTTGCTGTGTAGCGTGCACGGGGAATTTTGCGTTATGGGTCAATGTACCAGCAGACTCATCTATCACTGGCTGGGCAATGGGCAGGATGAGGAGGAAACACAGATATAGGCCCAAAGAATAAAGTTGGCTAAATGCAATTCAAAATTGGTAACACAGGACTAACCAGGGGGCATTGCAGTGGAGGACAACTGGAATGAGAGGCTGACACAGAGAGTAGGCCCAAATCAGTAAGTAGTCGAAATGCAGTTCAAAATTGGCAACCGTAGTAAACAGGCGGCACAGCTTTGTTCAGTGGAGGAGAACAGCAAGGAGTGGCAGACACCGATAGTAGGCCCCAACCCAACTAGTAGGCCAAATGCAGTCTAACATTAACAACTACTTAACGAGAGCCTGAAAATGGAATTTCAGGACAGGAAACCAGGAGAACAGCAAGGAGTGGCAGACACCGATAGTAGGCCCCAAACCAACTAGTACGCCAAATGCAGTTGTTCCGTTTAACCACAATTTAATGAGAGCCTGAAGATAGAAGTTCAGGAAAGGCAACCTGGAGAACACCTTGGAGTGGAACACACCATCTCTCTACACCCCATACCCAATTTGTAGGCCTAATGCAGTGTAGTTTCCAAGAACTACTAAACGAGAGCCGGAAGATCGAAGCTCAGGAAAGGCAACCTGGAGAACACCTTGGAGTGGAACACACCATCTCTCTACACCCCATACCCAATTTGTAGGCCTAATGCAGTGTAGTTTCCAAGAACTACTAAACGAGAGCCGGAAGATCGAAGCTCAGGAAAGGCAACCTGGAGAACACCTTGGAGTGGAACACACCATCTCTCTACACCCCATACCCAATTTGTAGGCCTAATGCAGTGTAGTTTCCAAGAACTACTAAACGAGAGCCGGAAGATCGAAGCTCAGGAAAGGCAACCTGGAGAACACCTTGGAGTGGAACACACCATCTCTCTACACCCCATACCCAATTTGTAGGCCTAATGCAGTGTAGTTTCCAAGAACTACTAAACGAGAGCCGGAAGATCGAAGCTCAGGAAAGGCAACCTGGAGAACCCGTTGGAGTGGAACACACCATCTCTCTACACCCCATACCCAATTTGTAGGCCTAATGCAGTGTAGTTTCCAAGAACTACTAAACGAGAGCCGGAAGATCGAAGCTCAGGAAAGGCAACCTGGAGAACACCTTGGAGTGGAACACACCATCTCTCTACACCCCATACCCAATTTGTAGGCCTAATGCAGTGTAGTTTCCAAGAACTACTAAACGAGAGCCGGAAGATCGAAGCTCAGGAAAGGCAACCTGGAGAACACCTTGGAGTGGAACACACCATCTCTCTACACCCCATACCCAATTTGTAGGCCTAATGCAGTGTAGTTTCCAAGAACTACTAAACGAGAGCCGGAAGATCGAAGCTCAGGAAAGGCAACCTGGAGAACACCTTGGAGTGGAACACACCATCTCTCTACACTCCATACCCAATTTGTAGGCCTAATGCAGTGTAGTTTCCAAGAACTACTAAACGAGAGCCGGAAGATCGAAGCTCAGGAAAGGCAACCTGGAGAACACCTTGGAGTGGAACACACCATCTCTCTACACCCCATACCCAATTTGTAGGCCTAATGCAGCGTAGTTTCCAACAACTACTAAATGAGAGCATGAAGATCGAAGCATTGGCGAGGAAACCTGGGGAACACCTTGGAGTGGAACACACCATCTCTCTACACCCCATACCCAATTTGTAGGCCTAATGCAGCGTAGTTTCCAACAACTACTAAACGAGAGCCGGAAGATCGAAGCTCAGGAAAGGCAACCTGGAGAACACCTTGGAGTGGAACACACCATCTCTCTACACCCCATACCCAATTTGTAGGCCTACTGCAGTGTAGTTTCCAAGAACTACTAAACGAGAGCCGGAAGATCGAAGCTCAGGAAAGGCAACCTGGAGAACACCTTGGAGTGGAACACACCATCTCTCTACACCCCATACCCAATTTGTAGGCCTAATGCAGTGTAGTTTCCAAGAACTACTAAACGAGAGCCGGAAGATCGGAGCTCAGGAAAGGCAACCTGGAGAACACCTTGGAGTGGAACACACCATCTCTCTACACCCCATACCCAATTTGTAGGCCTAATGCAGTGTAGTTTCCAAGATCTACTAAACGAGAGCCGGAAGATCGGAGCTCAGGAAAGGTAACCTGGAGAACACCTTGGAGTGGAACACACCATCTCTCTACACCCCATACCCAATTTGTAGGCCTAATGCAGTGTAGTTTCCAACAACTACTAAACGAGAGCATTAAGATCGAAGCAATGGCGAGGAAACCTGGGGCACACCTTGGGGAGGCAGACACCGTTAGTAGGCCCTACCAAAGTTGTACCCCCAATGCAGTTTTAAAATTCCTAGAGGCTGAAAACAAGACTATTGACGCTCAGCTTTTTTCAAAGGAACACAGCTGAATTGAGTGGCGCAGACAGACACAGGTAGTAGGACTTAACCCAAAAATGTGGCTCACTGCAGCTTAAAAAAGTTACAGGGGTACACAAGCAGCAGTGCTCTGGGCAGTGGAGGACAATTTCAATAGTGGACCGCAGACAGACTTTGTACGCCTACTATTAAAAAAAGGATGCTCAATGCAATTAAAAATAGGTTCCAGGGGTCCACGGGCAGCAGTGGTGTGGTCAGTGGACGAGTATTGGAAGGAGGGACCGCAGACAGGCGTAGTAGGCCTAACATAACAAAATTAGGCTGTAGACACTGTAAAATTGGTTCCAGGGGTACACGGGCAGCAATGGTGTGGTCAGCGGAGGAAAATTGGAATTAGGGACTGCAGACAGACTTTGTAGGCTGTCCCCTGTGGACCATGCATCCAACACATTAACCCAGTGCGCCGTAATGGACACGTAACTTTTTGTGGACATGCCTACTGGTCCATGCGTCTCTTGTCAGGTGCACCTTTCTACTGTTTGATTGCCTGAGTGCTATGACAATGCAGACTTTTTCATGCCGGTGGAGGGCTGGGATGGCTTTTCTCGCAAAAGAAATGTCGACTGGGTAGCTTGAACCGTTGCACAGCGTAGTTCATCTGGGCTTTCTAAATATAAAACAAAGAAAAAAAGGAGGCTACATGCACTTTCAGCTGGGTTCCAGGGGTACACGGCCAGCATTGGTCTGGTCAGTGGAGAACTATTGGAAGGAGTGACCGCAAACAGGCATCGAAGGCCTAACATAATAACACATTGCTGTTGGCAATTTTAAATTGGTTCCAGGGGAACACGGGCAGCAGTGGCCTGGTCAGTGTAGTAGTAGTAGAAAGAACGGACCGCAGACAGGCATCGAAGGCCTAAAATAAAAAAATTGGGCTGGCTGTAGGTAATTTTAAATTGGTTCCAGGGGTATACGGGCAGCAGTGGTGTGGTCAGTGGAGGCCTAGTGGAAGGAGTGACCGCAGACAGGCATCGAAGGCCTAACAATAATAACACATTGCTGTTGGCAATTTTAAATTGGTTCCAGGGAAACACGGGCAGCAGTGGCCTGGTCAGTGTAGTAGTAGTAGAAAGAATGGACCGCAGACAGGCATCGAAGGCCTAAAATAAAAAAATTGGGCTGGCTGTAGGCAATTTTAAATTGGTTCCAGGGGTACACGGGCAGCAGTGGTGTGGTCAGTGGAGGCATATTGTAAGGAGTGACCGCAGACAGGCATCGAAGGCCTAAAATAATAACACATGGCTGTAGGCAATTTTAAATTGGTTCCAGGGGTACACGGGCAGCAGTGGTGTGGTCAGTGGAGGCCTAGTGGAAGGAGTGACCGCAGACAGGCATCGAAGGCCTAAAATAATAACACATGGCTGTAGGCAATTTTAAATTGGTTCCAGGGGTACACGGGCAGCAGTGGTGTGGTCAGTGGAGGCCTAGTGGAAGGAGTGACCGCAGACAGGCATCGAAGGCCTAAAATAATAACACATGGCTGTAGGCAATTTTAAATTGGTTCCAGGGGTACACGGGCAGCAGTGGTGTGGTCAGTGGAGGCCTAGTGGAAGGAGTGACCGCAGACAGGCATCGAAGGCCTAAAATAATAACACATGGCTGTAGGCAATTTTAAATTGGTTCCAGGGGTACACGGGCAGCAGTGGTGTGGTCAGTGGAGGCCTAGTGGAAGGAGTGACCGCAGACAGGCATCGAAGGCCTAAAATAATAACACATGGCTGTAGGCAATTTTAAATTGGTTCCAGGGGTACACGGGCAGCAGTGGCCTGGTCAGTGTAGTAGTAGTAGAAAGAATGGACCGCAGACAGGCATCGAAGGCCTAAAATAAAAAAATTGGGCTGGCTGTAGGCAATTTTAAATTGGTTCCAGGGGTACACGGGCAGCAGTGGTGTGGTCAGTGGAGGCATATTGTAAGGAGTGACCGCAGACAGGCATCGAAGGCCTAAAATAATAACACATGGCTGTAGGCAATTTTAAATTGGTTCCAGGGGTACACGGGCAGCAGTGGTGTGGTCAGTGGAGGCCTAGTGGAAGGAGTGACCGCAGACAGGCATCGAAGGCCTAAAATAATAACACATGGCTGTAGGCAATTTTAAATTGGTTCCAGGGGTACACGGGCAGCAGTGGTGTGGTCAGTGGAGGCCTAGTGGAAGGAGTGACCGCAGACAGGCATCGAAGGCCTAAAATAATAACACATGGCTGTAGGCAATTTTAAATTGGTTCCAGGGGTACACGGGCAGCAGTGGTGTGGTCAGTGGAGGCCTAGTGGAAGGAGTGACCGCAGACAGGCATCGAAGGCCTAAAATAATAACACATGGCTGTAGGCAATTTTAAATTGGTTCCAGGGGTACACGGGCAGCAGTGGCCTGGTCAGTGTAGTAGTAGTAGAAAGAACGGACCGCAGACAGGCATCAAAGGCCTAAAATAAAAAAATTGGGCTGGCTGTAGGCAATTTTAAATTGGTTCCAGGGGTACACGGGCAGCAGTGGTGTGGTCAGTGGAGGCATAGTGGAAGGAGTGACCGCAGACAGGCTTCGAAGGCCTAACATAACAAAAATGTCAATACAATGGTATTGTCAGTGGCAGGCATTGAAGGATGTCAGCGCATAGACTAAACATTGGTGGAGCTGTGAGATAATTTTGCAAGTGGTAGAGCACTGTTTGAGCTGGGGGGGGGGGGAACTGTCTTGTGGCCGGCGGTACAGGCCCAGGGCCCCTCATATTACAACGGTGTGTCTGACGTTGGGTGCGCACCACCACCGCCAGAGACACTTTATTGTACTAGGAGGGACCCAGTGGCAGTGCCGTCGACCAAAAGCGGGCACACCCACCTCTTCAGACAAACAGCACTCTCACGGGTGCTGTCGCCAAGTGTCGATACCACGGCCCCGTGTGGGGAGTTTGGCCATTTAGTGAGGTGTAAACATGTCGTATGCTGGACAATCAGGTGCAGAAAATTACGAGATTGGAAAAGGCATTCAGAATAGTCCACAGGCAAGACCTTTTCATAGGAAAGCTAGGTGTCAGCCGGGCAAGGTGGGGTAAAAGATTTCGAAATCCAGTTGTGGTTCATTTTAATGAAGGTTAGATCATCTACATTTTGGGTAGCCAGACGAGTCCTTTTTTCTGTTAGTATTGAACCTGCAGCACTGAATACTCTTTCTGATAGGACACTAGCTGCCAGGCAAGCAAGCTCCTGCAATGCATATTCTGCCAATTCTGGCCAGGTGTCTAATTTGGATGCCCAGTAATCAAATGGGAATGACGGTTGAGGGAGAACGTCAATAAGGGATGAAAAATAGTTTGTAACCATACTGGACAAATGTTGTCTCCTGTCACTTTGAATTGATGCTGCAGTACCTGTCCTGTCTGCGGTCATAGCAAAATCACTCCACAACCTGGTCAGAAAACCCCTCTGGCCAACGCCACTTCTGATTTCTGCCCCTCTAACACCTCTGGTCTGCTGGCCCCTGCAGCTCGTGTGAGAACGATCACGGGCGCTGTGTGCAGGGAATGCCAGAAGCAAACGGTCAACAAGAGTTGATTGTTTGGTTGCTAATATTAGTTCCAAGTTCTCATGTGGCATTATATTTTGCAATTTGCCTTTATAGCGAGGATCAAGGAGGCAGGCCAACCAGTAATCGTCATCGTTCATCATTTTAGTTATGCGTGTGTCCCTTTTGAGGATACCTAAGGCATAATCCGCCATGTGGGCCAAAGTTCCAGTTCTCAAATCTGCGGTTGTGCTTGGTTGAGGGGCAGTTTCAGGCAAATCCACGTCACTTGTGTCCCTCCAAAAACCAGAACCCGGCCTTGCCGCGCCACCAATTTCCAGTGGCCCCGGAAAAGCTTCCTCATTAAAAATATAATCATCCCCATCATCCTCCTCGTCCTCCTCCTCCTCTTCGCCCGCTAACTCGTCCTGTACACTGCCCTGGCCAGACAATGGCTGACTGTCATCAAGGCTTTCCTCTTCCTCAGCTGCAGACTCCTGATCCTTTATGTGTGTCAAACTTTGCATCAGCAGACGCATTAGGGGGATGCTCATGCTTATTATGGCGTTGTCTGCACTAACCAGCCGTGTGCATTCCTCAAAACACTGAAGGACTTGACACATGTCTTGAATCTTCGACCACTGCACACCTGACAACTCCATGTCTGCCATCCTACTGCCTGCCCGTGTATGTGTATCCTCCCACAAAAACATAACAGCCCGCCTCTGTTCGCACAGTCTCTGAAGCATGTGCAGTGTTGAGTTCCACCTTGTTGCAACGTCGATGATTAGGCGATGCTGGGGAAGGTTCAAAGAATGCTGATAGGTCTGCATACGGCTGGAGTGTATGGGCGAACGGCGGATATGTGAGCAAAGTCCACGCACTTTGAGGAGCAGGTCGGATAACCAGGATAACTTTTCAGGAAGCACTGCACCACCAGGTTTAAGGTGTGAGCCAGGCAAGGAATGTGTTTCAGTTGGGAAAGGGAGATGGCAGCCATGAAATTCCTTCCGTTATCACTCACTACCTTGCCTGCCTCAAGATCTACAGTGCCCAGCCACGACTGCGTTTCTTTCTGCAAGAACTCGGACAGAACTTCCGCGGTGTGTCTGTTGTCGCCCAAACACTTCATAGCCAATACAGCCTGCTGACGTTTGCCAGTAGCTGCCCCATAATGGGAGACCTGGTGTGCAACAGTGGCAGCTGCGGATGGAGTGGTTGTGCGACTGCGGTCTGTGGACGAGCTCTCGCTTCTGCAGGAGGACGAAGAGGAGGAGGAGGGGGTGCGAACGGCTACAGCCAACTGTTTCCTAGACCGTGGGCTAGGCAGAACTGTCCCAAACTTCCTGTCCCCTGTGGACCCTGCATCCACAACATTCACCCAGTGTGCCGTGATGGACACGTAACGTCCCTGGCCATGCCTACTGGTCCATGCATCTGTTGTCAGGTGCACCTTTGTGCTCACAGATTGCCTGAGTGCATGGACGATGCGCTCTTTAACATGCTGGTGGAGGGCTGGGATGGCTTTTCTGGAAAAAAAGTGTCGACTGGGTAGCTCGTAGTGTGGTACAGCGTAGTCCATCAGGGCTTTGAAAGCTTCGCTTTCAACTAACCGGTAGGGCATCATCTCTAACGAGATTAGTCTAGCTATGTGGGCGTTCAAACCCTGTGTACGCGGATGCGAGGCTAAGTACTTTCTTTTTCTAACCAGAGTCTCATGTAGGGTGAGCTGGACTGGAGAGCTGGAGATCGTGGAACTAGCGGGGGTGCCGGTGGACATGGCAGACTGAGAGACGGTGGGAGATGGTATTGTTGCCGCCGATGCCCTAGATGCAGTGTTTCCTACTACGAAACTGGTGATTCCCTGACCCTGACTGCTTTGGCCTGGCAAAGAAACCTGCACAGATACTGCAGGTGGTGCGGAAAATGGTGGCCCTACACTGCCGGAAGGGATGTTGCGTTGCTGACTAGCTTCATTGGCCGAGGGTGCTACAACCTTAAGGGACGTTTGGTAGTTAGTCCAGGCTTGCAAATGCATGGTGGTTAAATGTCTATGCATGCAACTTGTATTGAGCCTTTTCAGATTCTGTCCTCTGCTTAAGGTAGTTGAACATTTTTGACAGATGACTTTGCGCTGATCAATTGGATGTTGTTTAAAAAAATGCCAGACTGCACTCTTTCTAGCATCGGATACCTTTTCAGGCATTGCAGACTGAGCTTTAACCGGATGGCCACGCTGTCCTCCAACAGGTTTTGGCTTTGCCACGCGTTTTGGGCAAGATACGGGCCTGGCAGATGGAACCTGTTGCGATGTTGATGCCTGCTGCGGCCCCTCCTCCTCCGCTTCAGAACTGCTGCCGCCTGCACCCTGTTCCCCCAATGGCTGCCAATCGGGGTCAAGAACTGGGTCATCTATTACCTCTTCTTGTAGCTCGTGTGCAACTTCGTCTGTGTCACCGTGTCGGTCGGTGGTATAGCGTTCGTGATGGGGCAACATAGTCTCATCAGGGTCTGATTCTTGATCATTACCCTGCGAGGGCAATGTTGTGGTCTGAGTCAAAGGACCAGCATAGTAGTCTGGCTGTGGCTGTGCATCAGTGCACTCCATGTCAGATTCAACTTGTAATGGGTATGGACTGTTAACTGCTTCACTTTCTAAGCCAGGGACGGTATGTGTAAAGAGCTCCATGGAGTAACCCGTTGTGTCGCCCGCTGCATTCTTCTCTGTTATTGTTTTTGCTGAAGAGGACAAGGAAGCGACTTGTCCCTGACCGTGAACATCCACTAACGACGCGCTGCTTTGACATTTACCAGTTTCACGAGAGGAGGCAAAAGAGCTAGAGGCTGAGTCAGCAAGATAAGCCAAAACTTGCTCTTGCTGCTCCGGCTTTAAAAGCGGTTTTCCTACTCCCAGAAAAGGGAGCGTTCGAGGCCTTGTGTAGCCAGACGACGAACCTGGCTCCACAGCTCCAGACTTAGGTGCAATATTTTTTTTCCCACGACCAGCTGATGCTCCACCACTACCACTACCCTCATTACCAGCTGACAATGAACCCCCCCGGCCACGACCTCTTCCACCAGACTTCCTCATTGTTTTAAAAACGTAAACAAACTAACGGTATTTGTTGCTGTCACACAACTTACACGGTGAGCTATAACTTCAGTATGATTTAGCTACCCCTTTACAGGTGAGTGAGACCACAACGAAAATCAGGCACAATGTTACACACTCTGTTGTTGGTGGCAACAAATGAGAGAGATGCCACACACGCTGGACTGTCACTGAAGCACAAATGTAAATATTAATCTCCCACTGATTTTTTTTTTTTTTTTTTTTTTTTTCAGGGAGACTTTAGGAAAAAAAAATAATAGAATAAAATGATTTTTTCAGGAAGAATTTAGAAAACAAATAAAACAAAAAAAGGCTTTCTATGGCCCACTGAGTGAGAGATGACGCACACAGGAGTCAGGAGTGGCACACAAGCCCAGAGGCCAATATTTATCTCCCACTGATTGATGTAGTGATTTTTTCAGGTAGATTTTGGAACCCAAATCAAGCTAAAAAAATATTAGGCTTTCTATGGCCCACAATTGGAGAGAGAGAGAGAGATGGCACACCCAGGAGTCAAGACTGGCACACAAGCAGAAAGGGCAATATTAATCTCCCACTGATTTTTTTTTTTTTTTTTTTTCAGGGAGACTTTAGGAAAAAAAAATAATAGAATAAAATGATTTTTTCAGGAAGAATTTAGAAACCAAATAAAATAAAATGATTTTTTCAGGGAGAATTTAGAAAACAAATAAAACAAAAAAAGGCTTTCTATGGCCCACTGAGTGAGAGATGACGCACACAGGAGTCAGGAGTGGCACACAAGCCCAGAGGCCAATATTTATCTCCCACTGATTGATTTATTGTTTTTTTCAGGTAGAATTTAGAACCCAAATCAACCAAAAACATAAATAGGCTTTCTATGGCCCACTATTTGTGAGAGAGATGGCACGCTCAGGACTGGCACACAAGCCCAGAGGCCAATATTAATCTCCCACTTTTTTTTTTTTTTCAGGGAAAATTTATAAACCCAATAAAAAAAATAATAAATAGGCTTTCTATGGCCCACTATCTGAGAGAGAGAGATGGCACGCTTAGGACTGGCACACAAGCCCAAAGGCCAATATTAATCTCCCACTGATTGATTTATTGATTTTTTCAGGTAGAATTTAGAACCCAAATAAAGCAAAAAAAAAAAAAAAATGGGCTTTCTATGGCCCACTGAGTGAGTGATGATGCACACAGGAGTCAGGAGTGGCACACAAGCCCTGAGGCCAATATTTTTCTCCCACTGATTGATGTAGTGATTTTTTCAGGTAGATTTTAGAACCCAAATCAAGCAAAAAAATAAATAGGCTTTCTATGGCCCACTGACTGAGAGATGGCACACACAGGGATGGCACTCTAGCAGAAATGTCAATCTTAATCTCCCACAAAAAAAAAAAAAAAAACAAAACAGGGAGTGTCCAACAATTACTATCTCCCTGCAGTAATCTCAGCCAGGTATGGCAGGCAGCAATAAGGAGTGGACTGATGCACAAATTAAATAAAAAGTGTGGACAAACAAAAAAGATAGCTGTGCAGAAAGGAAGGAACAAGAGGATTTGTGCTTTGAAAAAAGCAGTTGGTTTGCACAGCGGCGTACACACAGCAATGCAGCTATCAGGCAGCCTTCTAGGGCAGCCCAATGAGCTACAGCGCTGAGGGGAAAAAAAAATGTAGCTTCCACTGTCCCTGTACACCGAAGGTGGTGTTGGGCAGTGGAAATCGCTACAGCACAAGCGGTTTGGTGGTTAATGGACCCTGCCTAACGCTATCCCTGCTTCTGACGAAGCGGCAGCAACCTCTCCCTAAGCTCAGATCAGCAGCAGTAACATGGCGGTCGGCGGGAACGCCCCTTTATAGCCCCCGTGACGCCGCAGACAGCAAGCCAATCACTGCAATGCCCTTCTCTAAGATGGTGGGGACCAGGACCTATGTCATCACGCTGCCCACACTCTGCGTTTACCTTCATTGGCTGAGAAATGGCGCTTTTCGCGTCATTGAAACGCGACTTTGGCGCGAAAGTCGCGTACCGCATGGCCGACCCCGCACAGGGGTCGGATCGGGTTTCATGAAACCCGACTTTGCCAAAAGTCGGCGACTTTTGAAAATGAACGACCCGTTTCGCTCAACCCTAGGTGCCACGTATCTCCGCAACAATGACCTATGGAATACGTTATGTATGGAAAAAGAATCTGGAAGGGTCAGACGAAAAGACACAGGATTAAGAACCTCAGAAATCCTATACGGACCAATAAAACGAGGTTTAAACTTAGGAGAGGAAACCTTCATAGGAATATGACGAGAAGATAACCAAACCAGATCCCCAACACGAAGTCGGGGACCCACACGGCGTCTGCGATTAGCGAAAAGTTGAGCCTTCTCCTGGGACAAGGTCAAATTATCCACTACCTGAGTCCAAATCTGCTGCAACCTGTCCACCACAGTATCCACACCAGGACAGTCCGAAGACTCAACCTGTCCTGAAGAGAAACGAGGATGGAACCCAGAATTGCAGAAAAGCGGCGAAACCAAGGTAGCCGAGCTGGCCCGATTATTAAGGGCGAACTCAGCCAAAGGCAAAAAGCCCGAGCACAAGTCCCACAGGACTGCACAAAAGAATGCACATCCTGTGACAAAGACTGCCACCAAAAGGATCTAGCCACCAAATCTCTGGTACCAAAGATTCCAGGATGCCCAGCCAACACTAAACAATGAATCTCAGAGATAACTCTACTAGTCCATCTATCAGGGACAAACAGTTTCTCTGCTGGGCAACGGTCAGGTCTATCAGCCTGAAATTTTTGCAGCACCCGCCGCAAATCAGGGGAGATGGCAGACAAAATTACCCCCTCTTTGAGAATACCCGCCGGCTCAGGAACACCCGGAGAGTCAGGCACAAAACTCCTTGACAGGGCATCAGCCTTCACATTCTTAGAGCCCGGAAGGTACGAAACCACAAAATCAAAACGGGAGAAAAATAACGACCATCGAGCCTGTCTAGGATTCAACCGTTTGGCAGACTCGAGATAAGTCAAGTTCTTGTGATCTGTCAAGACCACCACGCGATGCTTGGCTCCTTCAAGCCAATGACGCCACTCCTCGAATGCCCACTTCATGGCCAACAACTCTCGATTACCAACATCATAATTGCGCTCAGCAGGAGAAAACTTTCTAGAAAAGAAAGCACATGGCTTCATCACCGAGTCATCAGAACTTCTTTGCGACAAAACAGCCCCAGCTCCAATCTCAGAAGCATCAACCTCAACCTGAAACGGGAGCGAAACATCTGGCTGGCACAGCACAGGGGCAGAAGAAAAACGACGCTTCAACTCCTGAAAAGCCTCTACAGCTGCAGAAGACCAATTGACCACATCAGCACCCTTCTTGGTCAAATCAGTCAACAGTTTAGCAACACTAGAAAAATTAGCAATGAAGCGCCGATAAAAATTAGCAAAGCCCAGGAACTTTTGCAGGCTCTTCACAGATGTCGGCTGAGTCCAATCGTAAATGGCTTGTACTTTAACAGGGTCCATCTCGATAGTAGAAGGGGAAAAAATGAACCCCAAAAATGAAACCTTCTGAACTCCAAAGAGACACTTTGACCCCTTCACAAACAAGGAATTCCCACGAAGGACCTGGAACACCATTCTGACCTGCTTCACATGAGACTCCCAATCATCCAAAAAGACCAAAATGTCATCCAAATATACAATCAGAAATTTATCCAGGTACTCTCGGAAGATGTCATGCATAAAGGACTGAAATACTGATGGAGCATTGGAAAGCCCAAATGGCATAACCAGGTACTCAAAATGGCCCTCGGGCGTATTAAATGCTGTTTTCCATTCATCGCCTAGTTTAATACGCACAAGATTATACGCCGCTCGAAGATCTATCTTGGTGAATCAACTAGCCCCTTTAATACGAGCAAACAAATCAGACAGCAACGGCAAAGGATACTGAAATTTGACTGTAATTTTATTGAGAAGGCGGTAATCAATACAAGGTCTCAAAGAACCATCCTTCTTGGCCACAAAAAAGAACCCTGCTCCCAATGGTGACGACGACGGGCGAATATGACCCTTCTCCAAGGATTCCTTTATATAACTCTGCATAGCGGCGTGTTCTGGCACAGATAAATTGAACAATCGGCCCTTAGGAAACTTACTACCAGGAATCAAATTAATTGCACAATCGCAATCCCTATGAGGAGGTAGGGCACTGGCTTTCATCAAATACATCCCGATAATCCGACAAAAACTCTGGAACTTCAGAAGGAGTGGAAGACGAAATAGACAAAAATGGAACATCACCATGTACCCCCTGGCAACCCCAGCTGGACACAGACATAGATTTCCAGTCCAATACTGGATTATGAACCTGTAGCCATGGCAACCCCAAAACGACCACATCATGCAGATTATGCAACACCAGAAAGCGGATATCCTCCTGATGTGCAGGAGCCATGCACATGGTCAATTGGGTCCAGTACTGAGGCTTATTCTTGGCCAAAGGCGTAGCATCAATTCCTCTCAATGGAATAGGATACTGCAAGGGCTCCAACAAAAAACCACAGCGCCTGGCAAACTCCAGATCCATCAAATTCAGGGCAGCGCCTGAATCCACAAATGCCATTACAGAATAGGATGACAAAGAACAAATCAGAATAATGGACAATAGAAATTTAGACTGTACAGTACCAATGGTGTCAGACCTAGCGAACCGCTTAGTGCGCTTAGGACAATTGGAGATAGCATGAGTGGCATCACCACAGTAAAAACATAGCCCATTCCGACGTCTGTGTTCTTGCCGTTCAGCTCTGGTCAAAGTCCTATCACATAGGCTCAGGTCCATGCTCAGATAGTACCGCCAAATGGTGCACAGCTTTACGCTCACGCAAGTGTCGATCGATCTGAATGGCCAAAGACATAGACTCATTCAGACCAGCAGGCATGGGAAATCCCACCATGACATCCTTAAGGGCTTCAGAGAGACCCTTTCTGAAGATTGCTGCCAGGGCACATTCATTCCACTGAGTGAGCACAGACCACTTTCTAAACTTCTGACAATATATCTCCGCTTCATCCTGACCCTGACACAGAGCCAGCAAGATTTTCTCTGCCTGATCCACTGAATTAGGTTCGTCATAAAGCAATCCAAGCGCCAGGAAAACGCATCAACATCACGCAATGCCGGATTTCCTGGCGCAAGGGAAAATGCCCAGTCTTGAGGGTCACCGCGTAACAAAGAAATAATGATCTTCACTTGTTGAACAGGGTCACCTGAGGAGCGAGGTTTCAAGGCAAGAAACAATTTACAATTATTTTTGAAATTCAAGAACTTAGATTTATCACCAAAAAACAAATCAGGAATTGGTATCCTAGGCTCTGACATCGGATTCTGAACCACAAAATCTTGAATGTTTTGTACACTTATAGTGAGATTATCGATCAAAGAGGACAGACCTTGAATGTCCATGTCTACACCTGTGTTCTGAACCACCCAGATGTAAAGGGGAAAAGAGAGACAAAACACACTACAAAGAAAAAAAAAATGGTCTCAGAACTTCTCTTATCCCTCTATTGAGATGCATTAGTACTTTGGGCCACCTGTACTGTTATGACCTGGTGGTCAGGACAATAATGGACCTGGTGGATAAGAGCACACGGAATGACCTGATAGTTACTGATAATATAGGACGAGCTCTGGGACGTGGGAACTCTGCTGACCGCAATCCCTAATCCTATCAACCACACTAGAAATAGCCGTGGATTTCGCCTAATGCTCCCTATGCAACTCGGCACAGCCTAAGAAACTAGCTAGCCCTGAAGATAGAAAAATAAAGCCTACCTTGCCTCAGAGAAATTTCCCAAAGGAAAAGGCAGCCCCCCACATATAATGACTGTGAGTAAAGATGAAAATACAAACACAGAGATGAAATAGATTTAGCAAAGTGAGGCCCGACTTACTGAACAGACCGAAGATAGGAAAGGTTACTTTGCGGTCAGCACAAAAACCTACAAAAAGACCATGCATAGGGCGCAAAAAGACCCTCCACACCGACTCACGGTGCGGAGGCGCTCCCTCTGCGTCCCAGAGCTTCCAGCAAGCAAGAACAATCGAAATAGCAAGCTGGACAGAAAAATAGCAAACCAGAGAAAAACAAGCAGTCACTTAGCTTCTGCTGGGAAGACAGGTCACAAGAACGATCCAGGAGTGAACTAGACCAATAATGGAACATAGACAGGTGGCCTGGAGCAAAGATCTAAGTGGAGTTAAATAGAGCAGCCAGCTAACGAATTAACCTCGTCACCTGAGGAAGGAAACTCAGAAACACCCACAGCCACCAGAGAAAGTCCATGGACAGAACCAGCCGAAGTACCATTCATGACCACAGGAGGGAGCCCGACAACAGAACTCACAACACCAATGGAACTACCGAGGACCAGCTGACGGTACTGGACCCTGGTTACTAAGCAGGAGGTACCCGTGCCAGAAAGCACTACCAAGGACCACCAGACGTTGGTGGAACTCGGATACCGTGAAGAAGACACCTAAGTCAAAGGTTCTGCCTGGAACCAGCTGACGGTACTGGAACCCAGGGGGACCTATTGAAGATTGACTTCCAAAGAACCAGCTAATCTTGCTGGAACTCAGATAGGCAGCAGATGGTCCACATGAAAAAAAAAATTGCAAGGCCGCAAGCCAGCCGGAGTTACCAAAAACCCACAGTCCTACAGGGGGAGCTTGTCCTATTGGCACTACGGAACCAGCCTTGATTGCTAGTTCCCGCAGCCCACATAGGAAGCACCTAAACTGCAGGCACCATAGAGTCGGCTAACCCGACTGCAACCCCACAGGACAACATATTCGAGGCAAAGTGACCTTGACACTACCCGGAAACAGCTGGCATGCTGGAACCAGGCTGGGCAGGAGGGAGTACCCGTGCTAAAGACACTGCCAAGAACCAGCTGACGGTACTGGAACCCAGATGGGTAGCAGAAGGTACAAGAGCCAATGGAACTACCAAGGACTAGCGGACGGTATTGGAACCCGGTTACTAAGCAGGAGGTACCCGTGCCAGAAAGCACTACCAAGGACCACCAGATGTTGGTGGAACTCGGATACCTTGAAGGAGGCACCTAAGCCAAAGGCTCTGCCTGGACCCAGCTGATGGTACTGGAACCAGTATGGGGAGCAGAAGGTACAAGAGCCAAAGACACTAGCAGCTGACAGTATTAAAACCCGGTTACTAAGCAGGAGGTACCCATGCCAGAAAGCACTACCAAGGACCACCAGACATTGGTGGAACTCAGATTCCAAGAAGGAGGCACCTAAGCCAAAGGCTCTGCCTGGAACCAGCTGACGGTACTGGAACCAGGATGGGGAGCAGAAGGTACAAGAGCCACATACACTGCCGAGAACCAGCTGATGGTACTGGAACACGGATGGGGAGCAGAAGGTACAAGAGCCAATGGAACTACCGAGGACCAGCTGACGGTACTGGAACCCGCTTACTAAGCAGGAGGTACCCGTGCCAGAAAGCACTACCAAGGACCACCTGACATTGGTGGAACTCGGATACTGTGAAGGAGGCACCTAAGCCAAAGGCTCTGCCCAGAACCAGCTGATGGTACTGGAACCAGGATGGGGAGCAGAAGGTACAAGAGCCAATGGAACTACCGAGGACCAGCTGATGGTACTGGAACCAGGATGGGGAGCAGAAGGTACATGTCATGCCGTTCTGTCTGTATCTGGTTTTCGCCGTGACAATGCATATGTTTGCTTTAAAGCGACTCTGTCACCCCCTCCAGCCGTTAGGAACTAAAAGAGCCACTTTGTGCAGCAGTAATGCTGCATTCTGACAAGGTGGCTCTTTTAGTTATTGGTGCAGTTAAAGCCAAAATAAAGCGTTTTATAATTTCGCCAAAATACCTCTCTTTAGTCCCGAAGGCAGGTCTTAACCCCTCTGCTGCAAACGCCACACTTCAGTCACTTAAATCTTCTTCGGCACCGGGCGCCGCCCCCTCTGCACTGTTTTCCAATCAAATCCGGCGCCTGCGCTGTTTAGTACTGGCTGGGGCAAGCACAGTGAGCTCTGGAAGTCTGACCTCAGATGCAGTCTTGCAGACTGCGCCTGTGCGGCCGCCCTGCCTGTGAATCCCAGCCCCGCACTGTGCATAATGCATAACACACTGCGGGGCTGGGATTCACAGGCAGGGCGGCCGCAGAGGCGCAGTCTGCAAGACTGCATCTAAGGGCAGATGGCCAGAGCTCACTGCGCCTGCCCCAGCCAGTACTAAACAGCACAGGTGCCGGATTTGATTGGAAAATAGTGCGGAGGGGGCGGCGCCCGGCGCCGAAGAAAATTTGAGTGACTGAAGTGTGGCGTTTGCAGCAGCGGGGTTAAGACCTGCCTCCAGGACTAAAGAGAGGTATTTTGGCGAAATTATAAAACGCTTTATTTTGGCTTCAACTGCACCAATAACTAAAAGAGCCACCTTGTCAGAATGCAGCATTACTGCTGCACAAGGTGGCTCTTTTAGTTTCTAGTGGCTGGAGGGGATGACAGAGTCCCTTTAACCCTTTACTCTTTTCCACCTAATTTGGGCTGGGATACTGTTGGCTGTTACTTGGATTGAGCCTTCTCAGTTTCCTGCTCTGCTGCGCAGTTGTACATGGGTATTTAGGTATTTGCCCTGCTTCATACCTTCCTCATGTGCGTTCCCTGGTTGCTGCTGTGAAGCTGTCCACGGGTTGTGAGGTCATTTGCAGCTGGTGCATGACTTTCCACGTGAATCAGTGCATGCAGTTTCAGTCAGGTGCCCTGAGCCTCAGATCCTGCACTGTGTGTGCTTTAATGGTTTCTGTTTGTGCTAAGGGCGTGCGCGGCCACACCTTCCCTGCTTTTATCAGGGTTAGGGTGTGTACTTGAAATGCTGTCCCCAGCCAATTGCTGAGGGGCAGCACCTATATAAAGTTCCTCTAACCTATGGGCGGGGCCTGAGCTACTCACAAAGCTCCTGAACTTTGCTATGTGTGTTTGTGTTCCTGCACCTCTCCTGTCTATGTTTTGGTACCAAAGTCCTTGCCTTGATTCCTGTTTTGTCCTGTTCTGGCGCCTGTCCTGGAGGCGGTATATCCAGGCCCGAATCCTTGATCCTGTACTTGTCCTGTACCTGAACCTGTCTGAACTGTGTCTGCTGTGATTATGTTCCTGGAATCCCTCTGCATCTGGAGCCTCACTCCCAGTGACTTTGAGTCTCTTGAAACCGGTGTTTCTGCTGAGCATCGACTACTCTGTGCTCTGACTACCATGCTGTGTTAACCCCATCTGGCTCATGTCCAGTACGGCGGTGTTTGCACCATCACGCTTGAGTTCCTTCCTAGGTCTGATGCCCGGAGCCTGACGACCGCAGTCTGGAACCTGATGACCGCTGTCTGGAGCTTGGAGCCTGATGACTCTGGTGGTGCTTGTAGGTCGCGTCGGATGTCCGGAACCGAACGACTCCTGTCTGATGTCTGCCGGTGACCCTGGGTCCAGATGTCCTGATGTCCTGTCTGTACCCTGATGTCCTGCCTGTGTCTTGATGACCTCATAGACTCTGATGTCCTGATATCCTGTCTATTCCCTGATGTCCTGATGTCCTCCCTGTGTCTCATAACCTGATATAACTGATGCCCTGGGCTGCCACACCAATGTCCCAGCCAACGACCTGGGCTGCCACGTCAGTGTCCCAGATGTCTATCCGGTATTGCTGATGTCCTGATGTAACCTGATTACCTGGGCTGCCACGTCAGTGTCCCAGCTGATGACCTGAGCTGGCTCGCCAGTGTCCCAGATGTCTGTCCAGTATTCCTGTGTCCTGATGCCCTGCCTGTGTCCTTATGTCCTGAGGTCTTTCCTGAGTCCAGATGTCCTGATGTCCTGTTTGTATTCTGATGTCTTGCCTGCACCCTGATGTCCTCGTGTACCCTGATGTCCTGCCTGGGCCCTGATGTCCCGCCTATGTGTGCCTCGGCGATCCGTTGGTGCCTTGGGGTCCTCTTGAGGTGTGGAATCGGGAGCCTAACATCGTCATGTTTTGTTTATGTACTGTGTGACTTTACTTTAGTAAACTTACTTTCTCTATACCTGAAGTTGTGCGGTGTAATCAAGTCCTACGTGTCTCTTTCCTTGTCCACATGCTCAGCTGCCACAGAACCCCGGTCTCTGCCCTCCCCTAGTTCGGGTAGGCCGGGTCCCCCTCTGCGGTTTAAAGGGTCCATATCATCCCTGGGGGACGCAGGCCCCATGCCTTCTGAGATTGGTTGGCTTGGGGCCTTCTACGGGCTGGGCCGCATCTGCGGCTGCAGCTGACCGTGACAGTACAAGATCCAAAGACACTGCCGAGAACCAGCTGACGGTACTGGAACCCGGATGGGTAGCAGGAGGTACAAGAGCCAATGGAACTACCGAGGACCAGCTGATGGTACTGGAACCCAGCTACTAAGCAGGAGGTACCCGTGCCAGAAAGCACCACCAAGGAGCACCAGACGTTGGTGGAACATGGATACCGAGAAGGAGGCACCTAAGCCAAAGGCTCTGCCTGGAACCAGCTGACAGTACTGGAACCAGGATGGGGAGCAGAAGGTACATGAGCCAAAGACACTGCCTAGAACCAGCTGACGGTACTGGAACACGGATGGGTAGCAGGAGGTACAAGAGCCAATGGAACTACCAAGGACCAGCTGACGATACTGGAACCCGGTTACTAAGCAGGAGGTACCCGTGCCAGAAAGCACCACCAAGGACCACCAGACGTTGGTGGAACATGGATACCGACAAGGAGGCACCTAAGCCAAAGGCTCTGCCAGGAACCAGCTGATGGTACTGGAACCAGGATGGGGAGCAGAAGGTACAAGAACCAAAGACACTGCCGAAAACCAGCTGACAGTACTGGAACCCGGATGGGGAGCAGAAGGTACAAGAGCCAATGGAACTACCGAGGACCAGCTGACGGTACTGGAGCCCAGTTACTAACCAGGAGGTACACATGCCAGAAAGCACTACCAAGGACCACCAGACGTTGGTGGAACTCGGATACTGAGAAGGAGGCACCTAAGCCAAAGGCTCTGCTTGGAAACAGCTGATGGTACTGTAACCCAGGGGGACCTATTGAAGATTGACTTCCAAAGAACCAGCTAATGGTGCTGGAACTCAGATAGGCAGCAGAAGGTCCACATGAAAAAAAAAATTGCAAGGCCGCGAGCCGGCCAGAGTTACTGAAAACCCACAGTCCTACAGGGGGAGCTGGTCCTATTGGCACTACAGAACCAGCCTTGATTGCCAGTTCCCGCAGCCCACATAGGAAGCACCTAAACTGCAGGCACCATAGAGTTGGCTAACCCAACCGCAACCCGACAGGACATTGCATTGGAGGCAAAGTGACCTTGACACTACCCGGAAACAGCTGGCATGCTGGAACCAGGCTGGGCAGGAGGGAATACCCGTGCAAAAGACACTGCCGAGAACCAGCTGACGTACTGGAACCCAGATGGGGGGCAGAAGGTTCAAGAGCCAATGGAACTACCGAAGACCAGCTGACGGTACTGGAACCCGGTTACTTACTAAGCAGGAGGTTCCCATGCCAGAAAGCACTACCAAGGACCTCCAGACGTTGGTGGAACTCGGATACTGAGAAGGAAGCACCTAAGCCAAAGGCTCTGCCTGGAACCAGCTGACGGTACTGGAACCCAGGGGGACCTATTGAAGATTGACTTCCAAAGAACCAGCTAATGGTGCTGAAACTCAGATAGGCAGCAGATGGTCCACATGAAAAAAATTGCAAGGCCAAGAGCCGGCCAGAGTTACCAAAAACCCACAGTCCTACAGGGGGAGCTTGTCCTATTGGCACTACGGAACCAGCCTTGATTGTCAGTTCCCGCAGCCCACATAGGAAGCACCTAAACTGCAAGCACCATAGTGTCAGCTAACCCGACTGCAACCCAACAGGACAACATATTGGAGGCAAAGTAACCTTGACACTACCCGAAAACAGCTGGTGTGCTGGAACCAGGCTGGGCAGGAGGTAGTACCTGTGCCAAAGACACTTCTGAGCAGCAACTGGCGGTGTTGGAGCTCAAGGATTATAGAAGAAACAGAGTGTAGGCTGAGGCCTACTTGGAGCAAGTTGAAAATCTGTAGTAGTGTGAATGTGGAGGGAGCAGGAGAAATTGTAGCACAAACAGCTGGGGATCAGCTGACATTACTGAACCCCAAAACACTGGAGCATTTGTCGACTGTGCAGACGGCACATCCGAGCAGCAACTGGCGGTTTTGGAGCCCAGGGATTACAGGAGAATCAGAGTGTAGGCAGAGGCCTAATTGAGCAAGTTGAAAGGGAACCTGTCACCCCCCAGGCGTTTGTAACTATAAGAGCCAACTTGTGCAGCACTAATGCTGCATTTGGACCAGGTGGCTCTTTTAGTTATGCTCCTTGCACACACTGAACTAAACACTTATAAAATGTGCCCCCTCATACCATAAAGACGTCCCGGAGGCGGGACTTTCCTTCTTAATCAGATGCAGCACAGCCGTCATTCATACCCCCTTGGAGCCGGGCGCCACCTCCTGAACGTTGTTTGAATCTGTCCCGGAGCCTGCGCTGTTATCCCTTGGTCATTCGCAGTTAGTGCTGCCTGTCTTCTGACATCATTTGATGTCAGGCTGACTGTGCCTGTGTGGCCGCGCTGCCCGAAATCCCACCGCGCAATGTCTTCTGATTTATTCACACTGCGGGGCTGGGATTCATGTGCATGTGCTGTGCATATCTTCGCTTCTCACTCATCTCCTTCCGCCTTCTTCAGACTGTGCGGCGTCAGCTGATCCCTAAGTGCATGCCACGGTGATTAGGTATTTGTTATGAAAGGCAATAAAGTACCACAATGGACATAGCGGTCAGAGCACATACAGTGATCTGACAATATCCCAAAATCATAGAACGAGCTCTGAGACGTGGGAACTCTGCAGACCGCAATCCCTAATCCTCTCCAAACAACACTAGAGGCAGCCGTGGATTGCGCCTAACTCTGCCTATGCAACTCGGCACAGCCTGAGAAACTAACTAGCCTGAAGATAGAAAATAAGCCTACCTTGCCTCAGAGAAATACCCCAAAGGAAAAGGCAGCCCCCCACATATAATGACTGTGAGTTAAGATGAAAAGACAAACGTAGAGATGAAATAGATTCAGCAAAGTGAGGCCCGACTTTCTTAACAGAGCGAGGATAGAAAAGGTAACTTTGCGGTCTACACAAAACCCTAAAGAAAACCACGCAAAGGGGGCAAAAAGACCCTCCGTACCGAACTAACGGCACGGAGGTACACCCTTTGCATCCCAGAGCTTCCAGCAACAAATTAGACAAGCTGGACAGAAAAAATAGCAAACAAATAGCAAAGAAGAACTTAGCTATGCAGAGCAGCAGGCCACAGGAATGATCCAGGGAAAAGCAAGTCCAATACTGGAACATTGACAGGAAGCCAAGATCAAAGCATTAGGTGGAGTTAAGTAGAGAAGCACCTAACGACCTCACCAGATCACCTGAGGGAGGAAACTCAGAAGCCGCAGTACCACTTCCCTCCACCAACAGAAGCTCACAGAGAGAATCAGCCGAAGTACCACTTGTGACCACAGGAGGGAGCTCTGCCACAGAATTCACAACAGGTATTGTCACGATTCAAACCGTGACTGTCACCCCTACGTCACGGGTCGGGGTGATTTTAGGCCAACAGACGGCTATCACATGTGCAGGGACTTATCTTAGATATCCCTCCACTCCACAATGTGATGAAAAAACTCACACAAGGCTATTGACCTCTTAGTTTACAGCAGGGGCTTATTTTAGGTATCCACAACTGCTCTGCAATATACCACGAACTGCAGGGATTTATGTATATCCCGCTTACAGTTCCACTTGAAACTTGCAGCTCTCTGGCGCCCCCCTTACTCTCAGGTCAGATTAGGTACTGCACCTAGGGTAATTAGTCGCCAGAAAGGCTGCCTGCTATGTACTGGCTATTGGGCATGCTGCATTAACTACTCCCACTCAGGCAGGAACAATAATTATCAATGCCGCAGTCGCTACAATGTCACCAGCGTTTCGGACAGCCAGTAACATGGGTAAGTGGGTTTGGAGACATTCTGCCTGTACATGATGCTTGTAAGGTATTACACCTAACCGGCGTCTGGGTGATCATTATTTTGATCGTATCTGTATACTATTTTATCTCCTCCCCTGTATGCCCGTGTTTTAGTGGCGCACTGTGACATTCAGATAATTTCAACTACTGCTTATCATGCACTATGCACTTTTTTGATAAATTTGGGGTGTTCCCCTTTTTTTTCGCGGTTTGTTCACATGTGCTTTTTGATCTGCCCATTGTTTTCCATGGTTTGACATTGTTGCCTGCTTGCTCCCCTTTTTTTCTTTCTTTATTTATATTCTTTTGGTATTATATGTATATTGTTCATGGTTGTATAAATATGTCTAAATAAATCAGTTTGTAACTTTACAAAACTGTGAGATGTGGTTCTTATGAGCAACATTGATTTAGTATTATATTATATTTATACTCTTTAGTTTGGATCACAAACTCTCTTTTTTTTTTCTCTATATGTATTATAAACGTCACCCAAAGGCCCGCACACAATATGCTGCCACCAGCTTTGATTAAACGGGTCTGAGGCTAACCCAAAACATTAGCGTAATTCCCTTCAGAAGACTTGGGGTACGTTTTACAGCAGGAAGAACGACTCTAGTATTAAATGTTATACTCTGTCAAAGGTTTAAGGCAGTGTTTATAAAAAGTCATATAAAGATGTTACAATATGAGACAATTGAAAATATGTACAAGGTAATTATAAAAATAACAGGGGTTAAATGAGAAATCAACACTTACATGTGTTCAGAGCATTGCAGGCAACCAGGCTAGTTGGTGGAGTTTCCATCTGTCCCAGCGCATTAGGACTCTGGTTAGGAACAGCTCTTCAAGTCCGGCTCACATAGGCTCCAGCAGACAGACTAACTGCTGGGGTCTGTGTTATGGACCTGCTTAACCTGCCCTGAAGAGAAACGAGGATGGAAACCAGAATTACAGAAAAAAGGAGAAACCAAAGTAGCCGAGCTGGCCCGATTATTAAGGGTGAACTCAGCCAAAGGCAAGAAGGACACGCAATCATCCTGATCAGCAGAAACAAAGCATCTCAGATATGTTTCCAAAGTCTGATTGGTTCGTTCGGTTTGGCCATTAGTCTGAGGATGGAAAGCCGAAGAAAAAGACAAATCAATGCCCATCTTAGCACAAAAGGACCGCCAAAACCTCGAAACAAACTGGGAACCTCTGTCCATGGAATGCCATGCAAACGAACCACATGATGGAAAAACAATGGCACCAAATCAGAGGAGTAAGGCAACTTAGACAAGGGTACCAAATGGACCATCTTAGAGAAGCGATCACAAACCACCCAAATGACCGACATCCTTTGAGAAACAGGGAGATCAGAAATAAAATCCATGGAAATATGTGTCCAGGGCCTCTTCGGGACTGGCAAGGGCAAAAGCAACTCACTGGCACGAGAACAGCAAGGCTTAGCCCGAGCACAAGACCCACAGGACTGCACAAAAGAACGCACATCCCGTGACAAAGAAGGCCACCAAAGGATCTAGCCACCAAATCTCTGGTACCAAAGATTCCAGGATGACCAGCCAACACCGAACAATGAACCTCAGAGATAACTCTACTAGTCCATCTATCAGGGACAAACAGTTTCTCCGTAGGACAACGGTCAGGTCTATCAGCCTGAAACTTCTGCAGCACGTGCCGCAAATCAGGGGAGATGGCAGACAAAATTACCCCCTCTTTATGAATATCCGCCGGCTCCGGAACACCCGGAGTATCAGGCACAAAACTCCTTGACAGGGCATCAGCCTTCACATTCTTAGATCCCGGAAGGTATGAAATCACAAAATCAAAATGGGAGAAAAAGAGCGACCATCGAGCCTGTCTAGGATTCAACCGTTTGGCAGACTCGAGATAAGTCAAGTTCTTGTGATCCGTCAAGACCACCACGGATTTTTAGTGACTCTATAGCGACAGGGTCTGTTCCGCAGGACTGGCGCATAGCAAATGTGGTGCCAATATTCAAAAAGGGCTCTAAAAGTGAACCTGGAAATTATAGGCCAGTAAGTCTAACCTCTATTGTTGGTAAAATATTTGAAGGGTTTCTGAGGGATGTTATTCTGGATTATCTCAATGAGAATAACTGTTTAACTCCATATCAGCATGGGTTTATGAGAAATCGCTCCTGTCAAACCAATCTAATCAGTTTTTATGAAGAGGTAAGCTATAGACTGGACCACGGTGAGTCATTGGACGTGGTATATCTCGATTTTTCCAAAGCGTTTGATACCGTGCCGCACAAGAGGTTGGTACACAAAATGAGAATGCTTGGTCTGGGGGAAAATGTGTGTAAATGGGTTAGTAACTGGCTTAGTGATAGAAAGCAGAGGGTGGTTATAAATGGTATAGTCTCTAACTGGGTCGCTGTGACCAGTGGGGTACCGCAGGGGTCAGTATTGGGACCTGTTCTCTTCAACATATTCATTAATGATCTGGTAGAAGGTTTACACAGTAAAATATCGATATTTGCAGATGATACAAAACTATGTAAAGCAGTTAATACAAGAGAAGATAGTATTCTGCTACAGATGGATCTGGATAAGTTGGAAACTTGGGCTGAAAGGTGGCAGATGAGGTTTAACAATGATAAATGTAAGGTTATACACATGGGAAGAGGGAATCAATATCACCATTACACACTGAACGGGAAACCACTGGGTAAATCTGACAGGGAGAAGGACTTGGGGATCCTAGTTAATGATAAACTTACCTGGAGCAGCCAGTGCCAGGCAGCAGCTGCCAAGGCAAACAGGATCATGGGGTGCATTAAAAGAGGTCTGGATACACATGATGAGAGCATTATACTGCCTCTGTACAAATCCCTAGTTAGACCGCACATGGAGTACTGTGTCCAGTTTTGGGCACCGGTGCTCAGGAAGGATATAATGGAACTAGAGAGAGTACAAAGGAGGGCAACAAAATTAATAAAGGGGATGGGAGAACTACAATACCCAGATAGATTAGCGAAATTAGGATTATTTAGTCTAGAAAAAAGACGACTGAGGGGCGATCTAATAACCATGTATAAGTATATAAGGGGACAATACAAATATCTCGCTGAGGATCTGTTTATACCAAGGAAGGTGACGGGCACAAGGGGGCATTCTTTGCGTCTGGAGAAGAGAAGGTTTTTCCACCAACATAGAAGAGGATTCTTTACTGTTAGGGCAGTGAGAATCTGGAATTGCTTGCCTGAGGAGGTGGTGATGGCGAACTCAGTCGAGGGGTTCAAGAGAGGCCTGGATGTCTTCCTGGAGCAGAACAATATTGTATCATACAATTATTAGGTTCTGTAGAAGGACGTAGATCTGGGTATTTATTATGATGGAATATAGGCTGAACTGGATGGACAAATGTCTTTTTTCGGCCTTACTAACTATGTTACTATGTTACTATGATGTTTAGCTCCTTCAAGCCAATGTCGCCACTCCTCGAATGCCCACTTCATGGCCAACAACTCTCGATTGCCAACATCATAATTGCGCTCAGCAGGCGAGAATTTCCTAGAAAAGAAGGCACATGGTTTCATCACCGAGCCATCAGAACTTCTTTGCGACAAAACAGCCCCTGCTCCAACCTCAGAAGCATCAACCTCGACCTGAAACGGGAGCGAAACATCTGGCTGGCACAACACAGGGGCAGAAGAAAAACGACGCTTCAACTCCTGAAAAGCCTCTACAGCCGCAGAGGACCAATTGACCACATCAGCACCTTTCTTCGTCAAATCAGTCAACGGTTTAGCAATACTAGAAAAATTAGCGATGAAGCGACGGTAAAAATTAGCAAAGCCCAGGAACTTCTGCAGGCTCTTCAGAGATGTCGGCTGAGTCCAATCATAAATGGCCTGAACTTTAACAGGGTCCATCTCGATAGCAGAAGGGGAAAAAATGAAACCCAAAAATGAAACCTTCTGAACTCCAAAGAGACACTTTGACCCCTTCACAAACAAGGAATTCGCACGAAGGACCTGGAACACCATTCTGACCTGCTTCACATGAGACTCCCAATCATCCGAAAAGACCAAAATGTCATCCAAATATACAATCATGAATCTATCCAGGTACTCTCGGAAGATGTCATGCATAAAGGACTGAAACACAGATGGAGCATTAGAAAGCCCGAATGGCATAACCAGGTACTCAAAATGGCCCTCGGGCGTATTAAATGCTGTTTTCCATTCATCACCCTGTTTAATTCGCACAAGATTATACGCCCCTCGAAGATCTATCTTGGTGAACCAACTAGCCCCCTTAATCCGAGCAAACAAATCAGACAGCAGCGGCAAAGGATACTGAAATTTGACTGTGATCTTATTAAGAAGGCGGTAATCAATACAAGGTCTCAAAGAGCCATCCTTCTTGGCCACAAAAAAGAACCCTGCTCCCAATGGTGACGACGACGGGCGAATATGACCCTTCTCCAAGGATTCATTTACATAACTCCGCATAGCGGCGTGCTCTGGCACAGATAAATTAAACAGACGGCCCTTAGGAAACTTACTACCAGGAATCAAATTAATAGCACAATCGCAATCCCTATGAGGAGGTAGGGCACCGGATTTGGGCTCTTCAACTACATCCCGGTAATTTGATAAAAACTCAGGGACTTCAGAAGGAGTGGAAGGCGAAATTGACAACAATGGAACATCACCATGTACCCCCTGACAACCCCAGCCGGACACAGACATAGATTTCCAATCCAACACTGGATTATGGAGCTGTAGCCATGGCAACCCCAAAACGACCACATCATGCAGATTATGCAACACCAAAAAGCGAATATCCTCCTGATGTGCAGGAGCCATGCACATGGTCAATTGAGTCCAGTACTGAGGCTTATTCTTGGCCAAAGGCGTAGCATCAATTCCTCTCAATGGAATAGGATACTGCAAGGGCTCCAAGAAAAAACCACAGCGCCTGGCAAACTCCAAGTCCATCAAATTCAGGGCAGCGCCTGAATCCACAAATGCCATAACAGAATAGGACGACAGAGAGCAAATCAGAGTAACGGACAAAAGAAATTTTAGACTGTACCATACCAATGGTGGCAGACCTAGCGAACCGCTTAGTGCGCTTAGGACAATCGGAGATAGCATGAGTGGATTCACCACAGTAAAAACACAGCCCATTCCGACGTCTGTGTTCTTGCCGTTCAGCTCTGGTCAAAGTCCTATCACACTGCATAGGCTCAGGCCTATGCTCAGAGAATACCGCCAGATGGTGCACAGCTTTGCGCTCACGCATGCGCCGATCGATCTGAATGGCCAAGGACATAGACTCATTCAGACCAGCAGGCGTGGGAAATCCCACGATGACATCCTTAAGGGCTTCAGAAATACCCTTTCTGAAAATTGCCGCCAGGGCACACTCATTCCACTGAGTAAGCACAGACCACTTTCTAAATTTCTGACAGTACACCTCCGCTTCATCCTGACCCTGACATAAAGCCAGCAAGATTTTCTCTGCCTGATCCACTGAATTAGGTTCATCATAAAGCAATCCAAGCGCCAGAAAAAACGCATCAACATCACGCAATGCAGGATCTCCTGGCGCAAGGGAAAATGCCCAGTCTTGAGGGTCACCACGCAACAAAGAAATAATGATTTTTACTTGTTGAACGGGGTCACCAGAGGAACGGGGTTTCAAAGCTAGAAACAGTTTACGATTATTTTTGAAATTCAAGAACTTAGATCCATCCCCAGAAAATAAATCAGGAATAGGAATTCTGGGCTCTAACATAGGATTCTGAACCACAAAATCTTGAATGTTTTGTACCCTTGCAGTGAGATGATCCACACAAGAGGACAGACCTTGAATGTCCATATCTACACCTGTGTCCTGAACCACCCAAAGGTTTAGGGGAAAAGAAAGGCAAAACACAGTGCAAAGAAAAAAAAATGGTCTCAGAACTTCTCTTATCCCTCTATTGAGATGCATTAATACTTTGGGCCAGCTGTACTGTTATGGACCTGGTGGTTAGGAGCACCGCTGACCGCAACCCCTAATCCTATCACACAACTAGAAATAGCCGTGGAGCGTTCCTGACTCTCCCTAGACGCCTCCTCACACCCTAAGAGCTAGCTAGCCCTAGAGATAGAAAATATAGCCTACCTTGCCTCAGAGAAATTCCCCAAAGGAAAAGGCAGCCCCCCACATATATTGACTGTGAGTAAAGATGAAAGTCACAAACGCAGAAATGAAACAGGTTTCAGCAAAGGGAGGCCAGACTTGCTAAACAGACAGAGGATAGGAAAGGTATCTTTGCGGTCAGCACAAAAACTACAAAAGACCACGCAGAGTGTGCAAAAAGACCTCCGCACCGACTCACGGTGCGGAGGTGCCACTCTGCATCCCAGAGCTTCCAGCTAGCAAGACAAAATCATGATAAACAGCTGGACAAGGAAACAATGAACAAATAATAACAGGAACTTAGCTTCTGCTGGAGAAGACAGGTCACCAGAAAGATCCAGGAGCGAACTGAACCAATGCAGGAACATTGACAGCTGGCATGGCGTAACGATCTGAGTGGAGTTAAATAGAGCAGCCAACCAAAGGATAAACCACGTCACCTGTGTAAGGATCCTCAGAAGCAGCAGCTTCACTCACAGCCACCAGAGGGAGTCCATGGACAGAACTCGCCGAAGTACCATTCACGACCGCAGGAGGGAGTTTGACAACAGAATTCACAACAGGTCTGGCAAAAACTTATGAACCGCAGCCTGTGACATCACCAACAGGGCTGGCTTACCCAGACCTTCTCTCTCTTCAGTTTAACTAAATTTAACCTAAATTTGTCTAATGCCTGTAACTCCGCTACAGAATATGTCATAGTCATAACAAATCCAGCATTCATCTCGGATTAACATTGGCATTCTAATGAGATCAAATATGTCCTATTTGTGATGCATAATTACAGAGAAATCCTTACTTTTTACCTGATGGGGTTAGAAGCTCATGTTTAGAGTGGCTGACAGAACCGTCGATGAATGTTGACAATATGTATTTTTTCTTTTTCTAGCCTAAATCGTTGGCCCAATATCTTACAATAATGGAACAAAGGACTTCTTGCATTTACAGAAGGGAATCAGACCGGTTTTAGCTAGCACAACTTTCCACTGCAGCTATGCCAGTCGTAAATACCTTTCTTCAATAAATCTCCCTCACATACATTGACAAGGCAAGCTCTTGCCTGAGTAAAAGGGAAGGGGGGTTTAGCCCACAGCCTGAGCTAACAAGAGAAACTAAACTTATATGATATTTCATACAATATCGTGACACCTCCCCCTTTTGGTGTGCGCTATGGAGGCAGAACCCCTCGGTATGCCTCCATTCACACCTCAGTAGGTTCACCTTGGCAGGACAGTCCATCTTCATTGCCATGCTCCCTGCCCGTTTTGTGTTCAATGGTGAAGTCAAACTGCTGAAGGGCAAGGCTCCAGCGTAACAACCTGCCGTTGGTTCCACACATGGCGTTTAGCCAGCGCAGAGGGTTGTGGTCGGTCACCACAGTGAAGGTGCGACCGTACAAGTAGGGCTGCAAGCGCTGCAGGACCCAGACTATGGCCAGGCACTCCTTCTCGATGGTGGAGTAGGCCACTTCCCTCCGAGTCACTCTTGGTCCTCCGAGTCAACCTGGCTGAGCACAGCACCAAGGCCAAACTCGCAGGCGTCGGTCTGCACCAAGAACGGTCGACTGCTGTCGACTGCTTTCAACACGGGCGTTGCACAGTGCTGTTTTCAATGCCTGGAAGGCCCCCTCACAGCCATCGGTCCAGTTGACGATGTGGGGTAGCTTCTTCCTGATGAGGTCCATCAAGGGTTTTTCCTTGCTACTATAGTGCTGTACGAAGCGCCTATAGTACCCTGCAGTGCCCAGGAAGGACATCACCTGTTTCTTGGTCCTGTGGGTGGGACAGTTCACGATCGCTCCCACTTTCTCAGGCTCTGGCTTTAGGGTGCCTCGGCCTACCCGGTGCCCCAGGTAGTGGACCTCCCTCATGCCCATTCTGGCACTTTCCCGGCTTGATAGTCAGTCCTGCTCGGTCCAAAGGGTGTGATAAAGGTGGACTTCTCCTGCGCCTCGGGGCTCAGGGGAATCTGCCAGTATCCTCGACTCAGATCCATTATTGTCAGGTATTTTGCACCAGTTAACCTCTCAAGCAGCTCCTCGATGCGTGGCATTGGGTGCGCGTTAGAGGCTGTGATGGCGTTGAGCCCCCTGTAGTCCACGCAGAACCGGGTGGTCCGATCCTTCTTTGGCACGAGAACTACAGGCGAGGCCCACACACTCTTTGACCGTCGAATCACCCCCAGCTGTAACATCTCATCGATCTCCTGGCGCATAACCTTCTGCACCTGGTCGGAGATTTGATAGGGTGTTCGCCGTAGTGGGGCGTGATTCCCGGTGTCCACCTCGTGGACTGCTAACTCAGTCCTCCCAGGTCGGTTGGAGAACACGACCCTGAAGGGTTCCAGTGTGGTTTGCAACTGCAACCGCTGGGGTTCAGTTAACGAGGCGCTTACCTCCACGTCCTCGATGGACCCGTGTCCAGGAGGGTGTCTTCCTCCCCGTCTTCGGGTAAGCTGCAGACCGGTAGAACGAAAGGTTCACGTTCGTGATGAGCCTTCATCATGTTGATGTGAAAGGCCTTTCGCCTACCTCGAGCGTGGTCAAGCGTGATCACGTAGGTGACCGGTTTTAGCTGTTGGTGGACGTCGTACGGGCCCTCCCAGGCTGCCTGAAGCTTATCCTTTGGTACGGGGACCAGCACCCACACCTTTTGACCCACGTGGTAGGTCCGCTCCCGGGCTTTCTGGTCGTACCAGTGCTTCTGGTCAGCCTGAGCCTGCGTCATGTTGTCATGCACCAACTGCGTCAAGGTCTGCATCTTGTCATGGAAGCGCATGACATACTCCACTATGGACACTTCAGAAGGGTTCGGCTCCTCTTCCCAGGATTCTCTTACCAATTCAAGGGGTCCCCGGACTTGCCTGCCGTACAGGAGCTTGAAGGGGGAGAACCCTGTCGAGGCCTGCGGAACCTCTCGGTAAGCGAATAGCAGGTGTGGGAGGTACCGCTCCCAGTCACGCCCTTGGGTCTCAACCAGCATGTGAAGCATCTGTTTGAGGGTACCATTGAAGCATTCACACAAGCCATTGGTCTGTGGGTGATACGCACTCGATACCAGGTGCTTCACCTCCATTCTCTTACAGAGAGCCTCCATTAGGCGAGACATAAATTGGGTCCCTTGATCAGTAAGCATCTCTCTGGGAAATCCTACACGTGAAAGGATGGCCAACAGGGCATCCGCCACCTTATCTGCCCTAGTTGACGACAGAGCTACTGCCTCTGGGTACAGGGTAGTGTAGTCTACCACAGTAAGGATGTATTGCTTTCCAGAGCTGCTGGGGACGGCCAGCGGGCCCACAATGTCCACCGCGATTCTCTGGAAAGGCTCCTCTCTCACTGGTAAAGGGATCAGGGGAGCCTTAGGAGCAGGCCCCGCCTTCCCCACTCTTTGACAGGTGATACAGGAGCGGCAGTAGTTTGACACATCTGTCTCCATCTTAGGCCAATAGAAGTGTTGAGACAGCCGGGCCTTAGTGTTGCTGATCCCCAAGTGTCCAGCTAGGGGGATCTCATGGGCAATCCGTAACAACCCCGGAATTTCTGCGGGACGACCAGCTGTCTTTCCCTCAACCACTCCTTTTGCAATTTTCTGGGTACTGTCTCCCGGTACAACCTTCCTCGTTCTCAGAACACCCTCTCCTTCTCAGTCATGGAGGTGGGCGTCTCGGCGAGTTGTCTCAAACTCTCTAGGCTCGCATCTGTGCACAGAGTGGCCTGAAACTCCTGGCTAGGGGAAGCCAAAAGCGATATCAGGGTCCCTTCCCCACGGGAACCCTCTTGGACCTGCTCTGGGTCCACCTCTGTTTCAGTCACACTGATGACTGAGGAGGGTCCGGAAGGCAGACAGTTATCTGCATTCCGGGCACTCTGACTGCGGGTGATAGCAACTACGTAGGCTGTCTCCACAGGGATTTCTACAGACCCATCAGCCGGCGCTGCTATGGGCTCTGTTGTGAATTCTGTTGTCCAACTCCCTCCTGTGGTCGTGAGTGGTACTTCGGCGAGTTCTGTCTATGGGCTCCCTCTGGTGGCTGTGAGTGAAGCTGCTGCTTCTGAGGTTCCTTACACAGGTGACGTGGTTTATCCTTTGGTTGACTGCTCTATTTAACTCCTCACAGATCGTTACTCCATGCCAGCTGTCAATGTTTTTGCATTTGTTCAGTTCGCTCCTGGATCTCTCTGGTGACCTGCCTTCTCCTGCAGAAGCTAAGTTCCTGATAGTCATTATTTGTTCATTGTTTTCTTGTCCAGCTGGTTTTCATGTTTTTGTCTTGCTAGCTGGAAGCTCTGGGATGCAGAGTGGTCCCTCCGCACCGTGAGTCGGTGCGGAGGTCTTTTTTGCACACTCTGCGTGGTCTTTTGTAGGTTTTTGTGCTGATCGCAAAGTTACCTTTCCTATCCTCTGTTTATTTAGTAAGTCTGGCCTCCCTTTGCTGAAACCTGTTTCATTTCTGCGTTTGTGACTTTCATCTTTACTCACAGTCAATATATGTGGGGGGCTTCCTTTACCTTTGGGGAATTTCTCTGAGGCAAGGTAGGCTTTATTTTCTATCTCTAGGGCTAGATAGTTCTTAGGCTGTGATGAGGCGCCTAGGTCTGGTCAGGAGCGCTCCACGACTATTTCTAGTGTGTGTGATAGGATTAGGGCTTGCGGTCAGCAGAGCTCCCACATCCCAGAGCTCGTCCTGTATGAGGTTTAACTATCAGGTCATTCCGGGTGCTCCTAACCACCAGGTCATAACAGGGCTCTACCACCCCATCCACCCCCAACACTCCAGGGGCAGTGCTACTTATGGGCCAGTTACCTTCCTCGGTGGCACTGGTCACTTTCATGGCATCACCTTTCGCACAGTTCCCATGCTTCTCCCCATTTCCTGTAGCACCGACACTTGCCCCTGCTAGGGGTTGCTCAGCCGTCTCACTCTGCAGAGCGACGTGGCTGAGCACGCCTGTACCTATGGACACATTAACCTTTGCAGAAAAATGGTTATCAGGTTCGGTTGGCACAGGTACAACATTTTCACCATCAATCCTAGGGAAAAAATGGTTACCAGATGCATCATTACAAGATAAAGCATGGTCAGGTAACAGATGCGATTTCCCATCATCATCATCAGGGTTAACATTACCCTCATTAGTTGATTGGGGAGGGATGTGAGGAACGTAGAAATCGTTGGCCCAATATCTTACAATAATGGAACAAAGGACTTCTTGTATTTACAGAAGGGAATCAGAACGGTTTTAGCTAGCACAACTTTCCACTGCAGCTATGCCAGTCGTAAATACCTTTCTTCAATAAAACTCCCCCACATACATTGACAAGGCAGCTCTTGCCTGAGTGAAAGGGAAGGGGGGTTTTAGCCCACAGCCTGGGCTAACAAGAGAAAGTAAACTTATATGATATTTCATACAATATCGTGACAGGTATCAGCTGACGCCGCACCGTCTGAAGAAGGCGAAGGGAGATGAGTGAGAGGCGAAGATATGCACTGAGCATGCCCATGAATCCCAGCCCCACAGTGTGAATAAATACAGTAAGAAGACATCAGCCTGACATCAAATTATGTCAGAAGACGGGCAGCGCTAACTGCGCATTCCCAAGGTTTAACATAACAGCGCAGGCTCCGGGACAGATTCAAAATACACTCAGGAGGCGGCGCCCGGCGCCAAGTGGGTATGAATGACGGCTGTGCTGCGTCTGATTAAGAAGTAAAGTCCCGCCTCCGGGGCGGTTTCACAGTATGAAGGGGCACATTTTACAAGTGTTTAGTTCAGTGTGTGCAAGGAGCATAACTAAAAGAGCCACCTTGTCCAAAAGCAGCATTAGTGCTTCACAAGGTGGCTCTTTAAGTTACAAACGCCTGGGGGAGTGACAGGTTCCCTTTAATATCTCTAGAGTGTGGACAGAGCAGGAGAAATTGTCAGATACACAGCACGGGATCAGCTGACGTTACTGAACCCCAATAACACTGGAGCATGTGTTGACTGTGCAGACGGCACTTCTGAGCACCAACTGGCGGTGTTGGAGCCCATGGAATCCAGGAGAAACACAGTGTAGGCAGAGGCCTAGTTTCAGCAAGTTTAATATCTGTAGTCCTGTGAATGTGGAGGGAACAGGAGAAATTGCCGCACACACAGCAGGGGATCAGCTGACGTTACTGAAACCCAATAACACTGGAGCATGTGTTGACTGTGCAGACGGCACTTCTGAGCAGCGACAGGCGGTGTTGTAGCCCAGGGTCAATGCTAGAAACAGAGTGTAGGCTGAGGCCTACACTCGAGGCAGATTAATATCTGTTGTAGTGTGAGAGTGGACGGAGCAGGAGAAATTGCTGGATACACAGCAGGGGAGCAGCTGACATTACTGAACCCCAATAACAGAGGAGCAACTGTTGACTGTGCAGACCGCTCTTCTGAGCAACAACTGGCAGTGTTGGAGCCCAGGGAATCTAGGAGAAATAGAGTGTAGGCTGAGTCCTAGTTGGAGGCAGTTTAATATCTGTTGTAGTGTGAGCATGGACGGAGCAGGAGAAATTGCCAGATACACAGGAGGGGAGCAGCTGACATTACTGAACCCCAATAACAGAGGAGCAACTGTTGACTGTGCAGATGGCACTTCTGAGCAACAACTGGCAGTGTTGAAGCCCAGGGAATCCAGGAGAAACAGAGTGTAGGCTAAGGCCTAATTGGAGGCAGTTTAATATCTGTTGTAGTGTGAGCATGGACGGAGCAGGAGAAATTGCCAGATTCACAGCAGGGTAGCAGCTGACGTTACTGAACCCCAATAACACGGCTGCAAGTGTTGACTGTGCAGACGGCACTTCAGAGCAACAACTGGCAGTGTTGCAGCCCAGGGAATCCAGGAGAAACCTAATTGACCTAACCTAACCTAACCTGAGGCCTAATTGGAGGCAGATTAACATCTGTTGTAGTGTGAGCGTGGACGGAGCAAGAGAAATTGCCGGATACACAGCAGGGGATCAGCTGATGTTACTGAATCCAAATAACACGGCTGCAAGTGTTGACTGTGCAGACAGCACTTCTGACCAGTAACTGGCGGTGATGGAGACCAGGTTCAATGCCAGAAACAGAGTGTAGATTGAGGTCTACACTCGAGGCAGTTTAATATCTGTTGTAGTGTGAGAGTAGACGGAGCAGGAGAAATTGCCGGATACACAACAGGGGAGCAGCTGACGTTACTGAACCCTAATAACAGAGGAGCAACTGTTGACTATGCAGATGGCACTTCTGAGCAACAACTGGCAGTGTTGGAGCCCAGGGAATCCAGGAGAAACAGAATGTAGGCTGAGGCCTAATTGGAGGCAGTTTAATATCTGTTGTAGTGTGAGCGTGGACGGAGCAGGAGATATTGCCGTATACACAGCAGGGTAGCAGCTGACATTACTGAACCCCAATAACAGAGGAGCAATGGTTGACTGTGCAGACGGCTCTTCTGAGCAACCACTGGCAGTGTTGGAGCACAGGGAATCCAGGAGAAACAGAATGTAGGCTGAGGCCTAATTGGAGGCAGTTTAATATCTGTGGTAGTGTGAGCGTGGATGGAGCAGGAGAAATTGCCGGATACACAGCAGGGTAGCAGCTGACGTTACTGAACCCCAATAACAGAGGAGCAACTGTTGACTGTGCAGACAGCACTTCTGAGCAACAAATGGCAGTGTTGGAGCCCAGGGAATCCAGGAGAAACAGAGTGTAGGCTGAGGCCTAATTGGAGGCAGTTTAATATCTGTTGTAGTGTGAGTGTGGACGGAGCAGGAGGAATTGCCGGTTACACAGCAGGGGAGCAGCTGACGTTACTGAACCCCAATAACATGGCAGCAGGTGTTGACTGTGCAGACGGCACTTCTGAGCAGCAACTGGCGGTGTTGGATCCCAGGGATTACAGTTCAGGTGGTGGAAATATGAACACAATAGGAGACCTGGATATTGTTGCTAACCAATTATTTAATCTGGAAGAGGAGTGGCAAATTCCTGCGAGATCCAGGCCTTGTTCATTTTCAGAAACGTAAGCCGGTCAACGTTATCAGAGGATAGTCGCATGCGATGGTCTGTTAGTACACCACCTGCGGCACTAAAGATGCGTTTCGATAATACACTAGCAGCAGGGCAAGCCAGCACCTCCAATGCATACTGGCTAAGCTCTGGCCATGTATCCAGCTTAGATACCCAAAACTTGAAGGGGGAAGAGCTGTCTGGGAGTACACTGAAAGGGCAAGACATGTACTCTGTCACCATGTGACGGAAACGTTACCTCCTGCTGACTGGAGCCGTCTGTGATGGTGTAGACATTTGTGGCGGGCACACAAAACTTTGCCACATTTGGGCCAAACTGGTCTTGCCTTGTGTTGAGGCACTGCTACTGCTCCCTCTTTGTGCAGAGCTTCCTCCACTGCCTCGACGCACTGAGCTGCTTTGTAAAGCACTAGCAGCACTGCTCTCGGTGGGAATGGAGAACATGATGGAATGCACCAGTGTGTCTTGGTACTCCCGCATTTTACGCTCCCGGTTCAACGGTGTTATGAGGCTTTGTAAGTTGTCCTGGTAGCGAGGATCTCGGAGGGTGTACACCCAATAATCAGCCGTGTTGAGAATAAGGGTGGCGCGGCCGTCGTTTCTCAGGCACTGCAGCATGAAATCAACCATGTGCTGCAGACTGCCAACTGGCCAAGAAATGCTGTCCCCTGCTTGAGGCGTGATCTCTGTCTGCTCTGTATCACCCCTCCCTCGCTCTACATACTGACTACTAGAGCATTGTGTAACTCCCTCCTCAGGACAGATGTCTTCCTCCTCCATTGACTCCTCCTCATCCTCCTCAAAAAGTGTCCCCTGCCTAGGCCTTTCTAAGGAACCACGTTGCGCAGACTGTCCTGAAGCAGATGGCATTTGTGACTCCTCATCCTCCACCTCTTCCACAACCTCCTCCCTTAGCGCTTGCAGTGTTTTTTCAAGCAGGCAGATAAGGGGGATAGTCATGATGACTAGTGCATCATCTGCACTCTCCATCCACGTGGAATCATCGAAGGTAAGCAAAACCTGGCAGATGTCCTTCATTGTGGCCCACTCAGTGGTTGTGAAGGCTGAACGGCGCGCAGTGCAACTTTTTTGCGCCTGATGCACCTGGTACTCCATTACTGCTGCCTGCTGCTCACACAACCGCTTCAACATATGTAACATTGAATTCCACCTGGTGGGTAGGTCACATATGATGCGATGTTCCAGAAGGCGGAATCGGCGCTGCAGAGCTGCAATGCGCGATCTTGCCATGCTGGAACACCGCAAGAGAGCACACCCTAGGCGGACCTTGTGCAGCAGTGCATCAAGAACCGGATAGTCCCTCAAAAAACTATGCATGACCAAATTGAGCACATGTGCTCTCCTGCTTGATGGCATTCCAGAGCTCCTGCGCTGTGTGGCTTCGATTCCCCAAAGAAATTAATTTCAATACGGCCTGTTGACGTTTGGCCACGGCTGTGCTCATATCGGTCGTAACAGGTAAGCGTTCACGGGTCCATGTGGAGGTGGACTGTGACGGCTCCTGCAGCGCTATTCGGAGGAACTGGAGTATGAGGAGGAGTCAATGTGTACAGACTGGATTGCTGCAAACCTTGGAGTTGGCAGAACACGTACAGCGCCACTCTCAAGATCTGTACCCGGCTCTACAACAATGGGCAGTGAGGGAAAGGCATCGTCCCTGTCCATGGTGACTGGTCCACGCATCGGTGGTGAGGTGGACCTTGCTACTGACGGCGTTTATTAGCACATGTTTAATGTTTCCCTCCACATGCTTTTGCAGGGCAGGGACAGCTTGCCTGCTGAAATAAAAGCGGCTGGACGGGTTGTATTGTGGGACTGCCAATGCGATGAAGTTACGGAAGGTTTCAGTCTCCACCATCCTGAATGAGAGAATTTCAAGGGACAGTAATTTTGCAATGCCAGCATTCAGAGCCTGTGCTCGGGGGTGGTTTGCCGAGAACGGCCACCTTTTCTCCCATGCCTATGCTACCGATGGCTGTAGACTGGGCTGGGAGTGAGAGGATGACAGGGAACGTGGTGCTGTGTGTGGAATTACACTGGGTCTCTGTACAACAGTGCCAGAGGTTCTTCCATGGTGATCCTGTGAGGAAGCTGAACCAGTGTGAGCTGGAGGAAGAGGCTACAACACGAGCTGAAGAGGTGGTAGGTGGCGCTGTAGGTTGGCCTAAGTCTTCAGTGTGTTTTTGTAACTCCACCACATGCTTGGTCCGTACATGTTTCCACATATTTGTGGTATTGAGGTTGCTGACACTTTTCCCTCTTTTGACTTTCTAATGACACACCTTGCATTTGACTAAGCAAATGTCATCTGCAACTGTGTCAAAAAAGGACCAGGCACTGCAAGTCTTAGGAGCGCCCGTTTTGGCTTTTGGAAGAGGCATGCTCCTAATGGGTGCCGAAGTGGAGGCTACAGGCACCGCAGTCTTGCCCCTCCCTCTCCCTCCTTTTTGGGCCATTCGGGGAATCTCTTCCTCAGAGCTGCTCCCACCACCTTCCTGTACCTCACACCATGATTGGTCAATGACATCATCATCTACACTATCCTTTTCCAACAACTGCTTCTCCTGGGTAGTCTTGGCAGCACAGTACGCACCAGAAAGTGGCACCTGAGTCTCATCATCAGATGCGTACTGAGGTGTGCTGACCTTAGGCACTGGCCCACCCGCCTCTTCAGATTCAGAGAGACAAAGCAGTTGTGCATCACTGTATCCTGCCTCTTCCTCCATTTCTCCAATGCTGCTTGGCTGGCCCCCTCTTTCAAAGCCAAGAGATTCAGAGAACAGAAGTAGAGATGACTCCTGTCAGGGCTCTCTGACTGCCTGGGCAATTTGGCAGGTGGTGAAGTGACAGATGGGTGCTCTTCAGTGCACTGGACCTGAGATGATGTGGCACTAATTGAAGTCGATGCGTTAGCTGCCATCCATCCGACAACGACTTCAATTTGTTCGCCCCGCAGCAGTGGGGTATGGCGAGCTCCTACAAAGCTGCACATAAAGGACTGTTCCCTGGTAAAACTGGGGGATGCTGAGTCGCTGGTGCCCGCAGCAGGCACAGAATCCCCACGTCCTCTCCCTGCAGAAATACCATGCCCACAACCACGTGCCTTACTCCCTGCCTTCTTCATCTTGGTAGACTGATAAAGATAGGTAGAAAAGTACTAAGGGCTTAGTGTGCTTATTCCTGAACAGCTGCTAACAGGTATAAGAAACACTAATTTGATAAAGTGTGGACTAGACTTTAATATGAGCTAATGTGGCCTACACAACTGTAAAGTGGAGTGTTTGGTGAATTTTATTTAGGTTTTTTTTTGGACAAAAAAAATGGATGTGCCCAAAGATGTACAACAGATAGTATCACAAACTTTTTGTAGCTATTACAATGCAGGAAGGTAACCTACAATGCAATAGATGAGGTTCCAAAAAATAGGCTAATACTAATCTGGCTGGGGCTGCAGGGCACAAGGCTGCAGTAAAGCTCCTCTATGTACTCCTATATAGTGCACGCAATCTAGCTGGATACAGATGGAAACACACCACTAGTAGGAGAATTCAGGAAAAATGGGCTGCACTATTGAAAAAAAGGACAATGTATGAGGCAGTGACGCACGTTGAGCGGACTACAACCAGATGTGGCTGCAGAACACACTGCAGCGAGAGCTGCACTCACACACACACAGAACTTGCAGACTGCCGTGAACCACGCTGCAAGGCTGCAGAAAAGCTCATCTATCTACTCCTATATACTGTTTCCACGCTATCTAGCTGAATACGGATGGAAATACAGTAATAGGATAAATCAGAAAAAATGTGCAGCAGCACAAATGCAAAAAAGGACAATGTAACAGTATGAGGCAGTGAGGCATGCTGAGGGAACTACAACCAGATGTGGCTGCAGAACACACTGCAGCGAGAGCTGCTTTCACACACACAGAGACCTTGAAGACAGCCGTGAACAGCGCTGCAAGGCAAAAAAAAAGTTATCACACAGCGGTTGCTACAGTAACCTGGGTAAAGCACAATGAAGCAAATAACTATCTCAAACTGGCCCTCAGTCAGAACAACAGCGTCCTGTCCCTAACTGAATTCACAGCAGAGTGAACCCAAAATGGCGGCGGCGGATTTTATAGTGCATCATGACATCATTTCAGCAGCCAATCACAGCCATGCCAGTAGTTACATGCCTAACATGCATAACAGGATGTGCCCACACTTCTTAGGTTTCGTCATTGGCTGAATAAAATCAAACTGGCTCATTGAATTATGGGAACTTCTGATTCCGGTATCCGATATTGTGAAAGTATCATAACTCAGTATTGGAATTTTGATACCGCGAATATCGGCCGATACCTGATATTTGCAATATCGGAATGCTCAACACTAGTGGTGAGCACTTTGAACCCCCAAGTGCTTCACAGAAGTTTATAACGCAGAGCCATGAAAATAAAAATATAATTTTTCTTTCTTCAAAAATTATTTTATCCCGCAATTTTTTATTTTTACAAGGGTAAAAGGAGAAATTGGACCCCAAAAGTTGTTGTCCAGTTTATCCTGAGTATGCTGATACCCCATATGTGGGGGTACACCACTGTTTGGGCGCATGGCAGAGCTCGGAAGGGAAGTAGTGATGTTTTGGAATGCAGACTTTGATAGAATGGCCTGCGGTGTCATGTTACGTTTGCAGAGCCCCTGATGTGCCTAAAAAGTAGAAACCCCCCACAATTGACCCCATTTTGAAAACTAGAGCCCCCAATGAACTTATCTAGATGTGTGGTGAGCAATTTGAACCCCCAAGTGCTTCACAGAAGTTTATAACGCAAAGCCATGAAAATAAAAAATCATTTTTTTTCCTCAAAAATGATTTTTTAGCCCGCAATTTTTTATTTTCACAAGGGTAACAGGAGAAACTGAACCCCAATAGTTGTTGTCCAGTTTGTCATGAGTATGCTGATACCCCATATGTGGGGGTAAACCACTGTTTGGGCAGACGTCGGGGCTCGGAAAGGAAGTAGTGACGTTTTGAAATGCAGACTTTGATTGAATGGTCCTGGGGGCGTCACGTTGCGTTTGCAGAGCCACTGATGTACCTAAACAGTAGATACCCACCACAAGTCACCCAATTTTGGAAACTAGACCCTCCAAGGAACTTATCTAGATGTGTGGTGAGCACTTTGAACCCCCAAGTGCTTCACAGAACTTAATAACACAGAGCCGTGAAAATAAAAAATCTTGTTTTCCCACAAAAATATTTTTTTTTCCAAGGGTAGCTGGAGAAATTAGACCCCCAAAATTGTTGTACAATTTTTCCTGAGTGCGCTGATACCCCATATGTTTGGGTAAACCATTGTTTGGGCGCACGTCGGGACTCAGAAGGGAGGGAGCACCATTTGATGTTTTGAATGCAAGATTGGCTGGAATCAATGGTGGCACCATGTCGTGATTGGAGACCCCCTAATGTAACAGTGGAAACCCCTCAATTCTGCGCCCGCCATTTTGGAAGATGGCGGCGCCAATGGAGAAGACGGACGGACACCGGGAGGGACACTGGAGGTCGGTAAGTATGTGGGGGTGGGATCGGAGCACGCAGGGTGGGATCAGAGCACGGGGGGAGCAGACAGGAGGATGGAGGGGAGCGGAGGACAGCGGAAGATGGGACGGAGGGGAGGAGATCAGTGGGACTGAGGACAGAGGGGAGGAGATCGGTGGCGGGGGCAGATCGCGTTCTCCAGCCATGGCCGATGATATTGCAGCATCGGCCATGGCTGGATTGTAATATTTCACCAATTTTCATTGGTGAAATATTACGATTGCTCTGATTGAAAGTGAAATGTCACTTTCAACAGCCAATCAGAGCAATCCTAGCCACGGGGGGGTGTCTGCCAATAATTTTTGGAAATGTGAACACTCCTGGTTGGGAATTCATCTGCTGGATTGGGTGTAGTGGAAAACCTATTGGTCCCTATTATACTATTTATACTCTCGTGAAATTGATGCCACTTCTGTGGTGTAAGACCCTCATTTGTTTAAATGTTAACAATCCTGGTTGGGTGTCCATCTGCTGGATTCGGTGTAGTGGAAGACCTGTCGGTGCCTATCATACCATTTCTACTGTGGTGAAATTGATGTCACTTTTGTGGTGTCTACCAGTAATTTTTGGAAATGTGAACACTCCTGGTTGAGTGTAAATCTGCTGGATTGGGTATAGTGGAAGACCTGTCGGTCCCTATTATACTATTTCAACTGTGGTGAAATTGATGACATTTCTGTGGAGTAAGGCCCTCATTTGCTTAAATGTGAACACTCCTGGTTTGGGTCTCCATCTGCTGGATTGGGTGTGGTGGAAGACCTGTCAGTCGCTATCATACTATTTCTACTCTCATGAAATTATGCCACTTTGGTGGTGTCTGCCAATAATTTTTGGAAATGTGAACTCTCTTGGTTGGGTCTCCTTCATGTGTGTTGCCTGTAGCAGTAGGCCTCCGAGACTGTCAGGCCTCCATTTCCTTGGACTCAACTACCCGTGTTGCTATCCTTACATTTTTCTGATAATGGTAGACTACAAAACTGATACTTTTGCCACCTGAGTATGGCTCAGCATTAGTGTTGAGCATTCCGATACCGCAAGTATCGGGTATCGGCCGATACTTGCGGTATCGGAATTCCGATACCGAGATCCGATACTTTTGTGGTATCGGGTATCGGTATCGGATACATAGAGATGTGTAAAATAAAGAATTAAAATAAAAAATATTGATATATTTACCTCTCCGGCGGCGGCCACGCGACCAATCACAAGCCGCTACGTCTTTGAAAGTCATTAACGCGCTCATTTTTAAAAATGAGCGCGTTAATAGCTTGCGGTGACGTCGCGGCTTGTGATTGGTCGCGTGGCGGTCACATGGGCGGCCTGCGACCAATCAGAAGCCGGGACGTGATTCTCAGGTCCTAAAAGCGCTGATTTTGAACAAAGAAGCCTGCCGGTTACCCGCGCTGAGTTCAGGGGCCGCCGGAGAGGTAAATATATCAATATTTTTTATTTTAATTCTTTATTTTACACATCCCTATGGATCCCAGGGCCTGAAGGAGAGTTTCCTCTCCTTCAGACCCTGGGAACCATGAGAATACCTTCCGATACTTGATGTCCCATTGACTTGTATTGGTATCGGATATTGGTATCGGCGATATCCGATATTTTTCGGGTATCGGCCGATACTATCCGATACCGATACTTTCAAGTATCGGACGGTATCGCTCAACACTACTCAGCATTAAAGCAGGTAGAAGTGTTGCATGTGATATCAGGGCTCCCAGCAAAGGAGGCCAACACTGATCACTCACCCAACTCATCTTACTGTGACGTTCAATTGAAAGCTGTAAATGCTGTTTCAGACCCCGATACCTCATGCCTGGCTGATTGCTGCAGTGCATGCTGCAGTGCGTGCTGTGGGTGAATTGGGGCTACTTTCTAGGTTCTTGTCCATCATTTGTTGTGTTTTGGCAGCATTTTGGGTCGTTATAAGGTGTTATGCATGCGATTGTTTTTGCCTCCCATTGACATGATGGAGTTCGGTTATGTTTGGCAAATATTCAATGAATTAATTGGAAAATCTTGCAAATTCAGCGATTGTAATCCGAACCAAACATTATCCACCTACAAAAAGAGGCACCACACATTGATAATAAAAACCACTTTATTAATATCAAAAAAAGACCAGGAATGGCCATAAAATAGCCTAAATAGGCAGCAGGTGAGAGATAACAGACACAAGAAAAAAAGGTAGACAACTGGCACAAGTTACAAAAAGTTATCCATACATATGCACACTGGTGTGTCCAAATAACTCACATTACAAAAACAGGGGGGCACATGGTGAGCTTTTAACAGCTATATATATAGTATGATACATTAGCAGGAAATGGACGAAGCATTTCATTGCGAAACGCGCGTCGGGTGTGGTGGACTCCTGGCTCTTTCTCCATTACTCGGTAAATATGTGTTAGTGGGCAAAGTAACATTTTGATAGCAGGTGGTGGTTTCTGGATAATCTGCATGTGTTTATACATGGCACATTGGCCTTTGATAATTAGATTACATGCCTATTTCTAAGTATAATGTTTCTGTAACCATTTCCTGCTAATGTATAATACTATATATATAGCTGTTAAAAGCTCACCATGCGCCCCCCTGTTTTTGTAATGTGAGTTATTTGGACACACCATTGTGCATATGTATGGATAACTTTTTGTACCTTGTGCCAGTTGTCTACCTTTTTTTCTTGTGTCTGTTATCTCTCACCTGCTGCCTATTTAGGCTATTTTATGGCCATTCTTTGTCTTTTTTTGATATTAATAAAGTGGTTTTTATTATCAATGTGTGGTGCCTCTTTTTGTAGGTGGATATCTGTTGTGCGGCTAACCACCGTAGGGTACATTATAGGTGTTGTGTCTGAACCAAACATTGAAATATTTTCTCTTCTCTTATTATGGGTACCACATACTGTAGTCCTCCAAACCGATTAATGGGCACCACATAGTCCTCCATACAGTATTATGGGCACCACTTGGTCCACTGTACAGTATTATGGGCACCATATATTGCTCCATGCAGAATAATGGCCCCATATATTGCTCCATACAGTATAATGGGTCCATTATATTGCTCAGTACAGCATAATGGGTCCAATATATTGCTCCATTCAGTATAATGGGCCCCATATAATGCTCCATATGTTAAAATGGGCCCCATATATTGTTCCATGCAGTATAATGGGACCCATATAATGTGCCATACAATATAATGTGACCCATATAATGTCCTATACAGTATAATAGACCCCATATATTGCTCCATACAGTATTATGTGTAGCTCCATACAGTCTAATGGGCTCATTATAATGCTTCATACAGCATTTTGGCTCCATATATTGCTCCATACATAATAATGCCTCCATATATTGTCCATACAATATAATGGGTCCATTATATTGCTCCATGCAGTATGGTAGGCTCCGAATATTGCTTCATACAGTATAATGGGTCCCATATATTGCTCAGTACAGTATAATGGTTCCAGTATATTGCTCCATTCAGTATTATGGGCCCCATATAATGCTCCATAAATTATAATGGGCCCCATATATTGCTCCATACATTATAATGAGACCCATATAATGTGCCATACAATATAATGGGACCCATATGATGCCCTATACAGTATAATGGACCCCATATATTGCTCCATACAGTATAATGGGCCCCATATATTGCTCAGTACAGCATAATGGGTCCAATATATTGCACCATTCAGTATAATGGGCCCCATATAATGCTCCATATGTTAAAATGGGCCCAATATATTGCTCCATGCAGTATAATGGGACCCATATAATGTGCCATACAATATAATGTGACCCACATAATGTGCCATACAATATAATGGGACCCATATGATGCCCTATACAGTATAATGGACCCCATATATTGCTCCATACAGTATTGTGGACCCATATATTGCTCAACACATTATAATGGGCCACACATTATAATACAGTATAATGGCCCCATATAATGCTCCATACAGTATAATGGCCCCACATAATGCTTCATTCATAAAAAAATCATGCATGTGTTTAGTAAGATCGAGCATACTCCTTGCATGCCTCCCTAGCACATGTTGCCATTTTTGTGGTGGTGGCAGAGCAACCAAAGTGATAAATGAACACCTGTCCATCAGGTCACTGTATTCTGGCCTGGGCTCCGCAGCTGCAGCCATGCTCTCAGGAACTGATTGTCAGTGACTGCAATGCCGGCGTTCGCATAGTTTGCACTTCTCTCGTACCTTGTCAAAGCTCTGACAAGCAGTGGGCTATTCATGACTAGTAACTCACCAGACACCACAGTGTAATTATTACGCCACAGGGAGGGAAATTATTATGCACTAGACAACGGTAATGTGGTTATTACCCAGAAGACCAGGGAGGTCATTTCAACCCTCTAGATACCAGGGATGTGATTATTAACCCACTAGACACCACAGTGTGACCATTAATTAGTTGGGGTGTGATTATTAAAGTGAACCTGTCAGTCAATTATTTTTATCACAACCTTGGGCAGCATGAATCAGAGCCACTTGCACGACGATTGCAGCCAGGTACAGTATGTCCTTCTCTAAAATACTGCAGCGTTTCATAGTTTAAAGATCCGCTCCAGGTGATTGACAGATCTCTCCCTATGCACAGACATGGGATAGACCTGTCAAGCACCCGGCATAGTTTGGGTGGAAGATGACTGTGGCACCCCGGACTAGTCTTGTGTCTCCATATTTCTCATGGCTGATCTTTGGACTATGTTTTCATTAAACAAGTGACAGGTTCAGTGGCATACATAGAAAACATGGGGCCCATGGCAAAAGTCCTAATCTAGCCCCTATCAAAAAAAAAAATGTTTTGGGGGGTCAGACCAGCCCAACTTTTAAAATCAGGGAAAGGAACACGTATTAAGGGTATGTGTACACATTGCGGATTATTCTGCAGATTTTTCCGGACTGATTTTGGTAAATCCGCAGGTAAACCACACTGCGGATTTCCTGCGGAATTACCGCGGATTTACCGCTAGTTTTTTTGCGGATTTCGTGCGGATCCACCTGCGGTTTTACACCTGTGGATTCCTATTATGGAGCAGATGTAAACCACTGCGGAATCCGCACAGAGAATTGACATACTACGGAATAAACAACGCTACATTTCCGCGCGTTTTTTTCCACAGTATGTGCACTGCGGATTTCATTTTCCATAGGTTTACATGGTACTGTAAACTCATGGAGAACTGCTGTGAATCCGCAGCGGATCCGCAGCAAAATCCGCAACGTGTACACATAACCTAAGCATACCGGCCAACCGTCCCGGATCCAGCGGGACTGTCCCGATTTCAACAGTCAGCCACGCGACCCCGGGCGGGACATTAGTTGTCCCGCACTGGTTGGGAGGTGTGCATATCACCCGGTCAGCTCCCTGAGTCCCTGCACCCGCAGAGCAGCACACCACATATTGGCTGCTCTGTGCGCACAGGACCTGTGATGAAGTCACAGGATGGGAGGAGTCAGGGGGTCACATGATCGGGAGGACCTCCGTGTACAGGACTCCCCTGGTTGTCATGGCACCAGACGAGGGTAAGCGTAAGTGTGAGGTCAGGAGGTGTTTACAGTGTGGATGTAGCAGAGCCATGTGTGTACGAGGTGTATGGATCGAAGCAGCGTGTGAAAGGTGTATGGAGCGGAGTCGTGTGTGTAAGAGGTGGACGGAGCCGTGTGTACGAGGTGTACGGAGCGCAGCTGCGTGTGTACGAGGTGTACGGAGCGGAGCCATGTGTGTAAGAGGTGTGCAGATCGGAGCAGAGTGTGAAAGATGTATGGAGCAGAATCGTGTGTGTACGAGGTGTACGGAGCAGAGCCACGTGTTTACGAGGTGTACAGAGCGGAGCCACGTGTGTACGAGGTGTATGGAGCGGAGCCACGTGTGTACGAGGTGTGCGGAGCGGAGCCACGTGTGCAATGTGCTTGAAGCGGAGCCGTGTGTGGACGAGGTGTACGGAGTGGTGCCATGTGTGTACAGGATGTATGGAGAGGAGCCGTGTGTGTACAAGGTGTATGGAGCGGAGCCGTGTGTGTGTGCAAGGTATACGGAGCGGAACAGTGTGTGCAATGTGTATGGAGCGGAGCCGTGTGTGTACGAGGTGTATGGAGCGGAGCCGTGTGTGTACAGGGTGTAAGGAGTGGAGCCGTGTGTGTATGAGGTGTACGGAGCGGAGAGCCATGTGTGTACGAGGTGTACGGAGCGGAGCCGTGTGTGTACGAGGTGTATGGAGAGGAGCCGTGTGTGTATGAGGTGTATGGAGCGGAGCAGTGTGTGCAATGTGTATAGAGCGGAGCTGTGTGTGCACGAGGTGTACGGAGTGGTGCCGCGTGTGTACGAGATGTATGGAGAGGAGCCGTGTGTGTATGAGGTGTACGGAGCGGAGCCGTGTGTGTGTGTGCAAGGTATACGGAGCGGAGCAGCGTGTGCAATGTGTATGGAGCGGAGACGTATGTACGAGGTGTATGGAGCAGATCCGTGTGTGTACGAGGTGTACGGAGTGGAGCCGTGTGTGTATAAGGAGTACAGAGTGGAGCCGTGTGTGTATGAGGTGTATGGAGAGGAGCCGCATGTGCAAGGTGCATGGAGCGCAGTCGTGTGTGTACCAGGTGTACGGAGCGGAGCCGTGTGTACGATTTGTACGGAGTGGAGCCGTGTGTGTATGAGGTGTACAGAGCGGAAGCGTGTGTATACAAGGTGTACGGAGCGGAGCCGCATGTGCAAGGTGTATGGAGCGGAGCCGTGTGTGAACAAGGTGTACGGAGCAGAACCGTGTGTGTACGAGGTGTACAGAGCGGAGCCGTGTGTGTACGAGGTGTATGGGGAGGAGCCGTGTGTGTATGATGTGTATGGGGAGGAGCCGTGTGTGTACGAGGTGTATGGGGAGGAGCCGAGTGTGTATGAGGTGTACGGAGCGGAGCCGTATGTGTACGAGGTGTACGGAGCGGAGCCGTATGTGTACAAGGTGTACGGAGTGGAGCCGCATGTGCAAGGTGTATGGAGCGGAGTCGTGTGTGTACGAGGTGTATGGAGCGGAGTCGCATGTGTATGAGGTGTACGGAGCGGAGCCACGTGTGCAATGTGCTTGAAGCGGAGCCGTGTGTGGACGAGGTGTACGGAGTGGTGCCATGTGTGTACAGGATGTATGGAGAGGAGCCGTGTGTGTACAAGGTGTATGGAGCGGAGCCGTGTGTGTGTGCAAGGTATACGGAGCGGAACAGTGTGTGCAATGTGTATGGAGCGGAGCCGTGTGTGTACGAGTTGTATGGAGCGGAGCCGTGTGTGTACAGGGTGTAAGGAGTGGAGCCGTGTGTGTATGAGGTGTACGGAGCGGAGAGCAATGTGTGTACGAGGTGTACGGAGCGGAGCCGTGTGTGTACGAGGTGTATGGAGAGGAGCCATGTGTGTATGAGGTGTATGGAGCGGAGCAGTGTGTGCAATGTGTATAGAGCGGAGCTGTGTGTGCACGAGGTGTACGGAGTGGTGCCGCGTGTGTACGAGATGTATGGAGAGGAGCCGTGTGTGTATGAGGTGTACGGAGCGGAGCCGTGTGTGTGTGTGCAAGGTATACGGAGCGGAGCAGCGTGTGCAATGTGTATGGAGCGGAGACGTATGTACGAGGTGTACGGAGCAGAGCCGTGTGTGTACGAGGTGTACGGAGTGGAGCCGTGTGTGTATAAGGAGTACAGAGTGGAGCCGTGTGTGTATGAGGTGTATGGAGAGGAGCCGCATGTGCAAGGTGCATGGAGCGCAGTCGTGTGTGTACCAGGTGTACGGAGCGGAGCCGTGTGTACGATTTGTACGGAGTGGAGCCGTGTGTGTATGAGGTGTACAGAGCGGAAGCGTGTGTATACAAGGTGTACGGAGCGGAGCCGCATGTGCAAGGTGTATGGAGCGGAGCCGTGTGTGAACAAGGTGTACGGAGCAGAACCGTGTGTGTACGAGGTGTACAGAGCGGAGCCGTGTGTGTACGAGGTGTATGGGGAGGAGCCGTGTGTGTATGATGTGTATGGGGAGGAGCCGTGTGTGTACGAGGTGTATGGGGAGGAGCCGTGTGTATATGAGGCGTACGGAGCGGAGCCGTATGTGTACAAGGTGTACGGAGCGGAGCCGTATGTGTACAAGGTGTACGGAGTGGAGCCGCATGTGCAAGGTGTATGGAGCGGAGTCGTGTGTGTACGAGGTGTATGGAGCGGAGTCGCATGTGTATGAGGTGTACGGAGCGGAGCCGCATGTGCAAGGTGTATGAAGCGGAGTCATGTGTGTGTACATAGCGGACACTGGCTGTGTCGGATCGGAGCAGATATTGCTCCTCGCTCTGACACTGACTGGCACAGGAAACACGGAAAGGTCTTTATCAGTGGCGTATCACAGCTTCAGCGACGTGAGCAGTCAGCAGCGCAGCTGGATGACACCATTCAGGGCCCGTGGGAGTGGAAGCTGCCGGCTGCTGCGAGGGTGCTCTGTGAAAGGTGTGTGTGTGTGTAGTGATGGAGAAGGCAATGATGGGGGTGGGGTAACCATGTGTGGCCATTATACTGTACCCAGCATTGTGTGGGGCCATTATACTGTATGGAGCATCGTGTGGGGCCATTATACTGTATGGATCATCAAGTGGGGCCAGTATACTGTACATAGTATCGTTTGGGGCCATTATACAGTATGGAGCATAATGTGGCCATTAATACAGTATGGAGCATTATGTGTGGCCATTATACAGTATGGGGTACTGTGTGGCCATTATACAGTATGGAGTCACATATGGAGCCATTATACAGTAAGGAGCATCATGTGTGGCCATTATACAGTATGGAGCACTGTGTGGCCATTATACAGTATGGAGCACTGTGTGGCCAATATACAGTATGGAGCATCATGTGGGCCCATTATACTGTATGGAGCATCATGTGGGGCCAGTACACTGTACGCAGCATCATTTGGGGCCATTATACAGTATGGAGCATCATGTGTGGCCTGTTATGATCCGGTGACCTAGGAGCTGCATGAGAACTTTCACTGGAGAAGGTGTCCACTATACTCACCGCAATCCTGAACTTAACACCGCAACTAGAAGTAGCCGTGGAGTGTACTTAACACACCTAGACACCTCGTCACAGCCGGAGGACTAAATACCCCTAAAGATGGAAATTGGAATACTATCTTGCCTCAGAGAAAATCCCCAAAGGATAGACAGCCCCCCACAAATATTGGCGGTGAGTCGGAGAGGAAAAATCATACACAGGCAGAAAAACAGGATTTAGCACAGGAGGCCACTCTAGCTAGATAGGACCAGATAGGACAGAGTTCTGTGCGGTCAGTATTAAAACCCTTCAAAACATACACAGCAGAATATACAAAAAACTTCCTACATCTACTGATAGATGTAGGAGCGTAAATCTGCAACTCCAGTGAATCCTACAATCAGAGCAGGAATAAAACTGAAACAAGCACACAGCAGTGTGCCACAGATACAAAAACCAAACAATTAGCTTTGCTGAATTTGGCAGCAACAGGAGAAGCCAGAAAGTGATCCAACACTTCACAAGTAACATTGACAACTGGCAAGGGCTAAAGGATCCTTCACACCTAAATATCCCAGTCAGCATTGTAATCATCCGATACACCTGGCCAGGACTGCGAGTCAGAGACAACTGCATTCCCACCAACAACCACTGGAGGGAACCCAAGAGCAGAATTCACAAGAGTGGACATTATATAGTATGGAGCATCATGTGGGCCCATTATACTGTATGGAACATCACGTGGGGCCAGTACACTGTACGCAGCATCATTTGGGGCCATTATTGTTATGACCTGGTGGTTAGGAGCACCCGGAATGACCTGATAGTTAAACCTCATACAGGACGAGCTCTGGGATGTGGGAGCTCTGCTGACCGCAAGCCCTAATCCTATCACACACACTAGAAATAGCCGTGGAGCGCTCCTGACCAGACCTAGGCGCCTCGTCACAGCCTAAGAACTATCTAGCCCTAGAGATAGAAAATAAAGCCTACCTTGCCTCAGAGAAATTCCCCAAAGGTAAAGGAAGCCCCCCACATATATTGACTGTGAGTAAAGATGAAAGTCACAAACGCAGAAATGAAACAGGTTTCAGCAAAGGGAGGCCAGACTTACTAAATAGACAGAGAATAGGAAAGGTAACGTTGCGATCAGCACAAAAACCTACAAATGACCACGCAGAGTGTGCAAAAAAGACCTCCGGACCGACTCACGGTGCGGAGGGGCCACTCTGCATCCCAGAGCTTCCAGCTAGCAAGACAAAATCATGAAAACCAGCTGGACAAGACAACAGTGAACAAATAAAGACTATCAGGAACTTAGCTTCTGCAGGAGAAGGCAGGTCACCAGAGAGATCCAGGAGCGAACTGAACCAATGCAAAAACATTGACAGCTGGCATGGAGTAACGATCTGAGAGGAGTTAAATAGAGCAGTCAACCAAAGGATAAACCACGTCACCTGTGTAAGGAACCTCAGAAGCAGCAGCTTCACTCACAGCCACCAGAGGGAGCCCATAGACAGAACTCGCCGAAGTACCATTCACGACCACAGGAGGGAGTTCGACAACAGAATTCACAACAGTACCCCCCCTTGAGGAGGGGTCACTAAACCCTCACCAGAGCCCCCAGGCCGATCAGGATGAGCCAAATGAAAGGCACGAACAAGATCTGCAGCATGAACATCAGAGGCAAAAACCCAGGAATTATCTTCCTGACCATAACCCTTCCTCTTGACCAGGTACTGGAGTTTCCGTCGCGAAACACGAGAATCCAAAATCTTCTCCACCACATACTCCAACTCCCCCTCGACCAACACCGGGGCAGGAGGATCAACGGAGGGAACCATAGGCGCCACGTATCTCCGCAACAACGACCTATGGAACACATTATGGATGGCAAAAGAAGCTGGAAGATCCAAACGAAATGACACAGGATTAAGAACTTCAGAAATCGTATATGGTCCAATGAAACAAGGCTTAAACTTAGGAGAGGAAACCTTCATAGGAACGTGACGAGATGACATCCAAACCAAATCCCCAACACGAAGTCGGGGACCAACACAACGCCGGCGGTTAGCGAAACGTTGAGCCTTCTCCTGGAACAATGTCAAATTGTCCACCACATGAGTCCAAATCTGCTGCAACCTGTCCACCACCGCATCCACACCAGGACAGTCCGAAGGCTCAACCTGCCCTGAAGAGAAACGAGGATGGAAACCAGAATTACAGAAAAAAGGAGAAACTAAAGTAGACGAGCTGGCCCGATTATTAAGGGCGAACTCAGCCAAAGGCAAGAAAGACACCCAATCATCCTGATCAGCAGAAACAAAGCATCTCAGATATGTCTCCAAAGTCTGATTAGTTCGTTCGGTTTGGCCATTAGTCTGAGGATGGAAAGCCGAAGAAAAAGACAAATCAATGCCCATCTTAGCGCAAATGGACCGCCAAAACCTCGAAACGAACTGGGAACCTCTGTCCGAGACGATTTTCTCTGGAATGCCATGCAAACGAACCACATGCAGGAAAAACAATGGCACCAAATCAGAGGAGGAAGGCAGTTTAGATAAGGGTACCAAATGGACCATCTTAGAGAAGCGATCACAAACCACCCAAATGACCGACATCTTTTGAGAAACAGGGAGATCAGAAATAAAATCCATGGAAATATGCGTCCAGGGCCTCTTCGGGATCGGCAAGGGCAAAAGCAACCCACTGGCACGAGAACAGCAGGGCTTAGCCCGAGCACAAATCCCACAGGACTGCACAAAAGAACGCACATCCCGTGACAAAGAAGGCCACCAAGAGGATGACCAGCCAATACTGAACAATGAATCTCCGAGATAACTCTACTAGTCCATCTATCAGGGACAAACAGTTTCTCCGTAGGACAACGGTCAGGTCTATCAGCCTGAAACTTTTGCAGCACACACCGCAAATCAGGGGAAATGGCAGACAAAATTACCCCTTCTTTAAGAATACCCGCCGGCTCCGGAACACCCGGAGAGTCAGGCACAAAACTCCTTGACAGGGCGTCAGCCTTCACATTCTTAGATCCCGGAAGGTATGAAACCACAAAATCAAAACGGGAGAAAAAGAGCGACCATCGAGCCTGTCTAGGATTCAACCGTTTGGCAGACTCGAGATAAGTCAAATTCTTGTGATCCGTCAAGACCACCATGCGATGTTTAGCTCCTTCAAGCCAATGTCGCCACTCCTCGAATGCCCACTTCATGGCCAACAACTCCCGATTGCCCACATCCTAATTGCGCTCAGCAGGCGAGAATTTTCTGGAAAAGAAGGCACAGGGTTTCATCACCGAGCCATCAGAACTTCTTTGCCACAAAACAGCCCCTGCTCCAATTTCAGAGGCATCAACCTCCACCTGAAAAGGGAGCAAAACATCTGGCTGGCACAACACAGGGGCAGAAGCAAAACGACGCTTCAACTCCTGAAAAGCCTCTACAGCCGCAGAGGACCAATTGACCACATCAGCACCTTTCTTGGTCAAATCAGTAAACGGCTTAGCAACACTGGAAAAGTTAGCGATGAAGTGACGATAAAAATTAGCAAAGCCCAGGAACTTCTGCAAGCTCTTCACAGATGTCGGCTGAGTCCAATCGTAAATGGCCTGAACTTTAACAGGGTCCATCTCGATAGTAGAAGGGGAAAAAATGAAACCCAAAAATGAAACCTTCTGAACTCCAAAGAGACACTTTGACCCCTTCACAAACAAATAATTCGCACGAAGGACCTGAAACACCATTCTGACCTGCTTCACATGAGATTCCCAATCATCCGAAAAGACCAAAATGTCATCCAAATATACAATCATGAATCTATCCAGGTACTCTCGGAAGATGTCATGCATAAAGGACTGAAACACAGATGGAGCATTAGAAAGCCCGAATGGCATAACCAGGTACTCAAAATGGCCCTCGGGCGTATTAAATGCCGTCTTCCATTCATCACCCTGTTTAATTCGCACAAGATTATACGCACCACGAAGATCTATCTTGGTGAACCAACTAGCCCCCTTAATCCGAGCAAATAAATCAGACAGCAGTGGCAAAGGATACTGAAATTTGACTGTGATCTTATTAAGAAGGCGGTAATCAATACAAGGTCTCAAAGAACCATCCTTCTTGGCCACAAAAAAGAACCCTGCTCCCAATGGTGACGACGACGGACGAATATGACCCTTCTCCAAGGATTCCTTTATATAACTCCGCATAGCGGTGTGCTCTGGCACAGATAAATTAAACAGACGGCCCTTAGGAAACTTACTACCAAGAGTCAAATTAATAGCACAGTCGCAATCCCTATGAGGAGGTAGGGCACCAGATTTGGGCTCTTCAAATACATCCCGGTAATCTGATAAAAACTCAGGGACTTCAGAAGGAGTGGAAGGTGAAATTGAGAGCAATGGAACATCACCATGTACCCCCTGACAACCCCAGCTGGACACAGACATAGATTTCCAATCCAACACTGGATTATGGACCTGTAGCCATGGCAACCCCAAAACGACCACATCATGCAGATTATGCAACACCAAAAAGCGAATATCCTCCTGATGTGCAGGAGCCATGCACATGGTCAATTGAGTCCAGTACTGAGGCTTATTCTTGGCCAAAGGCGTAGCATCAATTCCTCTCAATGGAATAGGATACTGCAAGGGCTCCAAGAAAAAACCACAGCGCCTGGCAAACTCCAAGTCCATCAAATTCAGGGCAGCGCCTGAATCCACAAATGCCATTACAGAATAGGACGACAGAGAGCAAATCAGAGTAACGGACAAAAGAAATTTAGACTGTACCGTACCAATGGTGGCAGACCTAGCGAACCGCTTAGTGCGCTTAGGACAATCGGAGATAGCATGAGTGGATTTACCACAGTAAAAACACAGGCCATTCCGACGTCTGTGTTCTTGCCATTCAGCTCTGGTCAAAGTCCTATCACACTGCATAGGCTCAGGCCTATGGTCAGAGAATACCGCCAGATGGTGCACAGCTTTGCGCTCACGCATGCGCCGATCGATCTGAGTGGCCAAAAACATAGACTCATTCAGACCAGCAGGCGTGGGAAATCCCACCATGGCTGTTATGTTTGCTAATTACAGGTGTTATGAAGGCAATCCAGAAACACAGTGTGCTTAGCGATCAGAGCGCACACAGTGATCTGACAAATACCCAAAAATACAAGAACGAGCTCTGAGACGTGGAAACTCTGTAGACTGCACACCTGATCCTATCCTAAACACAACTAAAAGCGGCTGTGGATTGCGCCTAACAACTACCTAGGCAACTCGGCACAGCCTAAGAAACTAGCTAGCCTGAAGATAGAAAAATAGGCCTGACTTGCCCCAGAGAAATTCCCCAAAGGAAAAGGCAGCCCCCCACATATAATGACTGTGAGTAAGATGAAAAGACAAAACGTAGGGATGAAATAGATTCAGCAAAGTGGGGCCCGATATTCTAGGACAGAGCGAGGACAGTAAAGCGAACTTTGCAGTCTACAAAAAACCCTAAAGCAAAACCACGCAAAGGGGGCAAAAAAAAACCCACCGTGCCGAACTAACGGCACAGCGGTACACCCTTTGCGTCTCAGAGCTTCCAGCAAAACAAAAGACAAGCTGGACAGAAAAAAAGCAACAAAAAAGTAAAAGGCACTTAGCTATACAGAGCAGCAGGTCACAGGAACAATCAGGAGAAGCTCAGATCCAACACTGAAACATTGACAAGGAGCAAGGATAGCAGCATCAGGCGGAGTTAAGTAATGAAGCAGTTAACGAGCTCACCAGAACACCTGAGGGAGGAAGCTCAGAAGCTGCAGTACCACTTGTGACCACAGGAGTGAATTCAGCCACAGAATTCACAACAGTACCCCCCCCTTGAGGAGGGGTCACCGAACCCTCACCAGAGCCCCCAGGCCGACCAGGATGAGCCGCATGAAAGGCATGAACAAGATCGGAAGCATGAACATCAGAGGCAAAAACCCAGGAATTATCTTCCTGAGCATAACCCTTCCATTTAACCAGATACTGGAGTTTCCGTCTAGAAACACGAGAATCCACAATCTTCTCCACAATATACTCCAATTCCCCCTCCACCAAAACCGGGGCAGGAGGCTCAACAGATGGAACCATAGGTGCCACGTATCTCCGCAACAACGACCTATGGAATACATTATGTATGGAAAAGGAGTCTGGGAGGGTCAAACGAAAAGACACAGGATTGAGAACCTCAGAAATCCTATACGGACCAATAAAACGAGGTTTAAATTTAGGAGAGGAAACCTTCATAGGAATATGACGAGAAGATAACCAAACCATATCCCCAACACGAAGTCGGGGACCCACACGGCGTCTGCGATTAGCGAAAAGTTGAGCTTTCTCCTGGGACAAGATCAAATTGTCCACTACCTGAGTCCAGATCTGCTGCAACCTATCCACCACAGAATCCACACCAGGACAGTCCGAAGACTCAACCTGTCCTGAAGAGAAACGAGGATGGAACCCAGAATTGCAAAAAAATGGAGAAACCAAGGTAGCCGAGCTGGCCCGATTATTAAGGGCGAACTCAGCCAACGGCAAAAAGGACACCCAATCATCCTGGTCTGCAGAAACAAAACATCTCAGATATGTTTCCAAGGTCTGATTGGTTCGTTCGGTCTGGCCATTAGTCTGAGGATGGAAAGCCGAGGAAAAGGATAGGTCAATGCCCATCCTACCACAAAAGGCTCGCCAAAACCTTGAAACAAACTGGGAACCTCTGTCAGAAACAATATTCTCAGGAATGCCATGCAACCGAACCACATGCTGAAAGAACAAAGGTACCAAATCAGAGGAGGAAGGCAATTTAGCCAAGGGCACCAGATGGACCATTTTAGAAAAGCGATCACAGACCACCCAAATGACTGACATCTTTTGAGAAACGGGAAGGTCAGAAATGAAATCCATCGAAATATGTGTCCAAGGCCTCTTTGGGACCGGCAAGGGCAAAAGCAACCCACTGGCACGAGAACAGCAGGGCTTAGCCCTAGCACAAATCCCACAGGACTGCACAAAAGTACGTACATCCCGTGACAGAGATGGCCACCAGAAGGATCTAGCCACTAACTCTCTGGTACCAAAGATTCCAGGATGACCAGCCAACACCGAACAATGAAGTTCAGAGATAAGTTTATTAGTCCACCTATCAGGGACGAACAGTTTCTCTGCTGGACAACGATCAGGTTTATTCGCCTGAAATTTTTGCAGCACCCGCCGCAAATCAGGGGAGATGGCAGACACAATGACTCCTTCCTTGAGGATACCCGCTGGCTCAGATAAACCCGGAGAGTCGGGCACAAAACTCCTAGACAGAGCATCCACCTTCACATTTTTAGAGCCCGGAAGGTACGAAATCACAAAGTCGAAGCGGGCAAAAAATAACGACCAACGGGCCTGTCTAGGATTCAAGCGCTTGGCAGACTCGAGATAAGTCAAGTTCTTATGATCAGTCAATACCACCACGCGATGCTTAGCTCCTTCAAGCCAATGACGCCACTCCTCGAATGCCCACTTCATGGCCAGCAACTCTCGATTGCCCACATCATAATTACGCTCAGCGGGCGAAAACTTCCTGGAAAAGAAAGCACATGGTTTCATCACTGAGCAATCAGAACCTCTCTGTGACAAAACCGCCCCTGCTCCAATCTCAGAAGCATCAACCTCGACCTGGAACGGAAGAGAAACATCTGGCTGACACAACACAGGGGCAGAACAAAAACGACGCTTCAACTCCTGAAAAGCTTCCACAGCAGCAGAAGACCAATTAACCAAATCAGCACCCTTCTTGGTCAAATCGGTCAATGGTTTGGCAATGCTAGAAAAATTACAGATGAAGCGACGATAAAAATTAGCAAAGCCCAGGAACTTTTGCAGACTTTTCAGAGACGTTGGCTGAATCCAATCCTGGATGGCTTGGACCTTAACTGGATCCATCTCGATAGTAGAAGGGGTAAAGATGAACCCCAAAAATGAAACTTTCTGCACACCGAAGAGACACTTTGATCCCTTCACAAACAAAGAGTTAGCACGCAGGACCTGAAAAACCATTCTGACCTGCTTCACATGAGACTCCCAATCATCTGAGAAGATCAAAATGTCATCCAAGTAAACAATCAGGAATTTATCCAGATACTCACGGAAGATGTCATGCATAAAAGACTGAAACACAGATGGAGCATTGGCAAGTCCGAACGGCATCACTAGATACTCAAAATGACCCTCGGGCGTATTGAATGCAGTTTTCCATTCATCTCCTTGCCTGATTCTCACCAGATTATACGCACCACGAAGATCTATCTTAGTGAACCAACTAGCCCCCTTAATCCGAGCAAACAAGTCAGATAACAATGGCAAGGGATACTGAAATTTAACAGTGATCTTATTAAGAAGGCGGTAATCAATACACGGTCTCAGCGAACCATCCTTCTTGGCTACAAAGAAGAACCCTGCTCCCAGTGGTGATGACGATGGGCGAATATGTCCCTTCTCCAGGGATTCCTTCACATAACTGCGCATAGCGGCGTGTTCGGGCACGGATAAATTAAATAATCGACCTTTAGGGAATTTACTACCAGGAATCAAATTGATAGCACAATCACAATCCCTATGCGGAGGTAGAGCATCGGACTTGGGCTCTTCAAATACATCCTGATAATCAGACAAGAACTCTGGGACCTCAGAAGGGGTGGATGACGAAATCGACAAAAATGGAACATCACCATGTACCCCCTGACAACCCCAGCTGGATACCGACATGGAATTCCAATCCAAAAGTGGATTATGGGTTTGTAGCCATGGCAACCCCAACACGACCACATCATGCAGATTATGCAACACCAGAAAGCGAATAACTTCCTGATGTGCAGGAGCCATGCACATGGTCAGCTGGGCCCAGTATTGAGGTTTATTCTTGGCCAAAGGTGTAGCATCAATTCCTCTCAATGGAATAGGACACCGCAAAGGCTCCAAGAAAAACCCACAACGTTTAGCATAATCCAAATCCATCAGATTCAGGGCAGCGCCCGAATCCACAAACGCCATGACAGAAAACGACGACAAAGAGCATATCAAGGTAATGGACAGAAGGAATTTGGACTGTACAGTACCAATGACGGCAGACCTAGCGGACCGCTTAGTGCGCTTAGGACAATCAGAAATAGCATGAGTGGAATCACCACAGTAGAAACACAGACCATTCAGACGTCTGTATTCCTGCCGTTCAACTCTAGTCATAGTCCTATCGCACTGCATAGGCTCAGGTTTAACCTCAGGCAGTACCGCCAAATGGTGCACAGATTTACGCTCGCGCAAGCGTCGACCGATCTGAATGGCCAAAGACAAAGACTCATTCAAACCAGCAGGCATAGGAAATCCCACCATGACATCCTTAAGAGCCTCAGAGAGACCCTTTCTGAACAAAGCTGCCAGCGCAGATTCATTCCACTGAGTGAGTACTGACCATTTCCTAAATTTCTGACAATATACTTCTATATCATCCTGACCCTGGCACAAAGCCAGCAAATTTTTCTCAGCCTGATCCACTGAATTAGGCTCATCGTACAGCAATCCGAGCGCCAGGAAAAACGCATCGACACTACTCAATGCAGGGTCTCCTGGCGCAAGAGAAAATGCCCAGTCTTGAGGGTCGCCGCGCAAAAAAGAAATAATAATCAAAACCTGTTGAATAGGATTACCAGAAGAATGAGGTTTCAAGGCCAGAAATAGCTTACAATTATTTTTGAAACTTAGAAACTTAGTTCTATCTCCAAAAAACAAATCAGGAATAGGAATTCTTGGTTCTAACATAGATTTCTGATCAATAGTATCTTGAATTTTTTGTACATTTATAACGAGATTATCCATTGAAGAGCACAGACCCTGAATATCCATGTCCACACCTGTGTCCAGAATCACCCAAATGTCTAGGGGAAAAAAAAAAGTGAACACAGAGCAGAAAAAAAAAAAAAAAAAAAAAAATAATGATGTCAGAACTTTTTCTTTCCCTCTATTGAGAATCATTAGTTAGGCTCCTTGTACTGTAATGTTTGCTAATGACAGGTGTTATGAAGGCAATCCAGAAACACAGTGTGCTTAGCGATCAGAGCGCACACAGTGATCTGACAAATACCCAAAAATACAAGAACGAGCTCTGAGACGTGGAAACTCTGTAGACTGCACACCTGATCCTATCCTAAACACAACTAAAAGCGGCTGTGGATTGCGCCTAACAACTACCTAGGCAACTCGGCACAGCCTAAGAAACTAGCTAGCCTGAAGATAGAAAAATAGGCCTGACTTGCCCCAGAGAAATTCCCCAAAGGAAAAGGCAGCCCCCCACATATAATGACTGTGAGTAAGATGAAAAGACAAAACGTAGGGATGAAATAGATTCAGCAAAGTGGGGCCCGATATTCTAGGACAGAGCGAGGACAGTAAAGCGAACTTTGCAGTCTACAAAAAACCCTAAAGCAAAACCACGCAAAGGGGGCAAAAAAAACCCCACCGTGCCGAACTAACGGCACGGCGGTACACCCTTTGCGTCTCAGAGCTTCCAGCAAAACAAAAGACAAGCTGGACAGAAAAAAAGCAACAAAAAAGTAAAAGGCACTTAGCTATACAGAGCAGCAGGTCACAGGAACAATCAGGAGAAGCTCAGATCCAACACTGAAACATTGACAAGGAGCAAGGATAGCAGCATCAGGCGGAGTTAAGTAATAAAGCAGTTAACGAGCTCACCAGAACACCTGAGGGAGGAAGCTCAGAAGCTGCAGTACCACTTGTGACCACAGGAGTGAATTCAGCCACAGAATTCACAACACATGGCATCCTTAAGGGCTTCAGAAAGACCCTTTCTGAAAATTGCCGCCAGGGCACATTCATTCCACTGAGTAAGCACAGACCACTTTCTAAACTTCTGACAGTACACCTCCGCTTCATCCTGACCCTGACACAAAGCCAGCAAGATTTTCTCAGCCTGATCCACTGAATTTGGTTCATCATAAAGCAATCCAAGCGCCAGAAAAAACGCATCAACATCACGCAATGCCGGATCTCCTGGCGCAAGGGAAAATGTCCAGTCTTGAGGGTCACCACGCAACAAAGAAATAATGATTTTTACCTGTTGAACGGGGTCACCAGAGGAGCGGGGTTTCAAAGCTTGAAACAGTTTACAATTATTTTTGAAATTCAATAACCTAGATCTATCCCCAGAAAATAAGTCAGGAATAGGAATTTTAGGCTCTAACATAGGATTCTGAACCACAAAATCTTGAATGTTTTGTACCCTTGCAGAGAGATGATCCATACAAGAGGACAGACCTTGAATGTCCATATCTACACCTGTGTCCTGAACCACCCAAAGGTCTAGGGGAAAAGAAAGACAAAACACAGTGCAAAGAAAAAAAAATGGTCTCAGAAGTTCTCTTATCCCTCTATTGAGATGCATTAATACTTTGGGCCAACTGTACTGTTATGATCTGGTGGTTAGGAGCACCCGGAATGACCTGATAGTTAAACCTCATACAGGACGAGCTCTGGGATGTGGGAGCTCTGCTGACCGCAAGCCCTAATCCTATCGCACACACTAGAAATAGCCGTGGAGCGCTCCTGACCAGACCTAGGCACCTCATCACAGCCTAAGAACTATCTAGCCCTAGAGATAGAAAATAAAGCCTACCTTGCCTCAGAGAAATTCCCCAAAGGTAAAGGAAGCCCCCCACATATATTGACTGTGAGTAAAGATGAAAGTCACAAACGCAGAAATGAAACAGGTTTCAGCAAAGGGAGGCCAGACTTACTAAATAGACAGAGGATAGGAAAGGTAACTTTGCGATCAGCACAAAAACCTACAAAAGACCACGCAGAGTGTGCAAAAAAGACCTCCGCACCGACTCACGGTGCGGAGGGGCCACTCTGCATCCCAGAGCTTCCAGCTAGCAAGACAAAATCATGAAAACCAGCTGGACAAGACAACAGTGAACCAATAATGACTATCAGGAACTTATCTTCTTCAGGAGAAGGCAGGTCACCAGAGAGATCCAGGAGCGAACTGAACCAATGCAAAAACATTGACAGCTGGCATGGAGTAACGATCTGAGAGGAGTTAAATAGAGCAGTCAACCAAAGGATAAACCATGTCACCTATGTAAGGAACCTCAGAAGCAGCAGCTTCACTCACAGCCACCAGAGGGAGCCCATAGACAGAACTCGCCGAAGTACCATTCACGACCACAGGAGGGAGTTCGACAACAAAATTCACAACACATTATACACTATGGAGCATCATGTGTGGCCATTATACAGTATGGAGCATCACTTGGGGCCAGTACACTGTACGCAGCATCATTTGGGGCCATTATACAGTATGGAGCATCATGTGGGCCCATTATACTGTATAGAGCATCACGTGGTGCCAGTACACTGTACGCAGCATCATTTGGGGCCACTATACAGTATGGAGCGTCATGTGTGGCCATTATACAGTATGGCAGTATGGAGCATCACTTGGGGCCAGTACACTGTACGCAGCATCATTAGGGGCCATACACAGTATGGAGCATCATGTATGGCCATTATACAGTATGCAGCATCATGTAGGCCCACTATACTGTATGGAGCATCACGTGGGGCCAGTGCACTGTACGCAGCATCATTTGGGGCCATTATACAGTATGGAGCATCATGTGTGGCCATTATACAGTATGGAGCATCACGTGGGGCCAGTACACTGTACGCAGCATCATTTGGGGCCATTATACAGTATGGATCATCATGTGGGGCCATTATACAGTATGGAGCACTGTGTGGCCATATTTTTTGTTTATAATTATTGTTTATGAAACATTGTGATCAGAAGTGCTAAATGGGTGTGGTTTGGGGTGTGACTAGTTGTGAAATGGGTGTGGTCAGAGGTGTAGCTAAAATTTGCCGTGGCGCGCTGCCCGCGCCACTAACTTTGTCCCTCTTTCCCTTCCTCAAAAGTTGTGAGGTATGCTTAAGGCAGGTGCACAGTAATTATGTCAATACTGAAGCACCATAGTCTTCTCACCCACTACCGAAAGCATGGCCTTTATATTGTATAAGGCCCTAACAAATATTCCCCTCACAGACCCCCCTCACGCACATTATGATAATACCACAGTGCCTCCTGCAAAGTATAATGCTACCACAGGAAACCCAAAACGGTGTATGTCCTCCCACAGCATGATGCCCCTGAAGTTCCTCCCACACTGTATGATTGCCTCACAGCTCCCCTATATGTAACATAATGGTCCCCACAGCCCTCACATGTGATATCCCCAAAAGATCCCACAACCAATATAATGTCAGCCACAACCTCCCACAAAGTATGAAGGCCTCCAAACACAATATAATGTTCCCTATAGACCCAACAGTCATTATAAGGGCCCCCACAAACCTCCACATAGTAAGGGCTTACACACATGATGTCCTCATTAGATCCAGCATGGAATGTGAGCCCCCCCCCCACACAGACACACACACACTATAATGTCACTTACAACCCCCCACAGTCCCACACACAAATATGATGTCCCTTTACATTTCCAACATGGAGTTTAAGGGTTGCATCGGCCCCCACATAGTATGAGGTCCTCTATACACAATATGATGACCCATGGAGTCCTCTACTCAGTATAAGGGCCGCCACAACCCTCAAGCATGGTTTGGGGATGTGCTGTGTGGAAGAAGCAGTTGTTCAGGTAGGCAATGTGGAGGAGACTTACAGCGGTGTTGTGGATGAAATGCATGTGTGTCCAGTGTGGTGGGCAGGCATTGTGGACAGCACAGGTTGAAGGGCAGTAGGTTTAGATGCAGTGGGTAGCTAGGCGGGCAGTGTGGAGGAAGCGGACGGTGAAGCAGGTTACTGATTTGGAGGAAGTGGGCAGTGTTGTGGAAGCAAGTGATGGGGCAGTGGAGTGAGCGGGTGGTGAGGCAGTGTAGATGGAGTGGGTGGAAATGGACTGAGGTGGGCAAGCAATGTGGAGGGAGAAGGTGAGGTGGGACTTTGGAAGGGTTGAGAGGCGATGTGGAGGGAGTGAGTGGGGAGTCGGACAATGTGGAAGAAATGGGGGCTGGGGCAAATGTTTGCTGTGGAAGAAGCGGACAGAGAGGCAGGTGAGAAGTGTAGAGGAAGCAGGCAGTAAGTTGAGCAGTAGCGAGAGGGCGTGTGGTAAGGCGGGTGGGCACAGAATAGCATGATCAATACATGTAGATACATGGAATGGATTTTTCTCTTTGCTGCTGAGACGAAGATTCATAATTAACAGCCCCAACATTCTCATTACCAAAGTAAAAATTGATTTGATTTTCATCATCCCGAGCTGTGTTTTATTGGTGCCGCCATCCAGCTCGAATCAAAGATCGTGCGGAACACTAATTGCCAGTTTGGCAGAGAGTGAACTGCGTTTTCTTGGATGGGCACAAAGCGCAATAATGACAAGCATCCATTCTGCAACAGACAATGGCAATAAAGAGCGGTGCGCCCATCACACAGCAGATAATAGAAAAACTCATCGTAGGACCATTCCAGATCTGTCAGTATAGGATGGAAAATCAGTATTAACTTGTGCCTTGCTGCAGCAGGTAGACTTCCGGAGTGACTTTGACCATGGAAGGGCAAAACCCTGAGCTGGGCTTCTTATTAACCCATACATCTCATGATAAAGGTAATGGAAGAGGTCCAAGGTCTCTGCCTCATATGTGACATTGATGATTTCTGATACCTTCACTTTTGTCTGCCCTCCTGTGACATCTATCCATCAGAAGGGGGCACATATAGAATGCTATTCCCCATACACACAGTGTACTAAACCCCCTCCACATCAGTGCATGACGTAACCACTAGGGGATCACTTGGGGAGGTAGATACTCTAAGCCTCAGGTCTAGGTGAGCATCTCAAATCAAGGCAACAGAGCCTTGGAATGCATTTCGGTGGATAAGCGAGGATCTGGGCAATAAGGTATGTGGAGTGTCAAGCAATAAGTGGATCAGGCGGCACAGATGAAGCAAAGCCAGATGAGTGGACACACATTGGACCTGTAGCAGTAAGGCCAGTCTCACACGTCCAGATAATTCCGGTACCGAAAAAATCGGTACCGGAATTAACCGTGTCCGTGTGCTTACGCTGAACATTAGTGTGGCACACGTGCGGCAGCCGTGTGCCGCCCGTGTGCCGACTGAGGACCACATGGACCGTGCAGGAGACAGCGCTAGAGTTAAGTGCTGTCCCCTGCATCTGGTGCTGAAGCCGCTAATCATTTCTTCTCTCCAGCATCGTTCGCTGGAGAGGAGATATGAAAACTCTTTTTTTTTTTTTTTTTTTGTGTTTAAAAAAAATATTCCTGTCCCCAACCCCCTCCTACCCCCTGTGCGCCCCCCGCTGTTAATAAAATACTTACCCGGCTCCCTTGCTGCTTCCTTTCCTCGCTGCAGCTTCTCTTGTATGAGCGGTCACGTGGTGCCGCCTATTACAGTGATGAATATGCGGCTCCACCTCCCATAGGGGTGGAGCCGCATATTCATCACTGTAATGGGCGGCACCACGTGACCGCTCATACAGGAGAAGCTGTGGCGAGGACAGGAAGCAGCGCCAGCGAGGGAGCCGGGTAAGTATCTTATTAACAGCGGGGGGGCGCACAGGGGGTGGGAGGGGGTTGGGGACAGGAATCTTTTTTTTAAACACAAAAAAAAAAGTTTTCATATCTTCTCTCCAGCGATCGATGCTGGAGAGAAGAAATGATTAGCGGCTTCAGCACCTTGCGGGGGGGACAGCGCTTACAGTAGCACTGTCTCCTGCACGGCACACGGACTGCACACGGACAACATCCGTGTGCGGTACGTGTTTTACATGGACCCATTGACTTTAATGGGTCCGTGTAATACGTGCGCTCCCACCAACACTGACATGTCTCCGTGTTTTCAAAACGGACACACGGTCCGTGAAAACACGCTGACATGTGCAGAGACACATTGATTTTAATGTGTCTGCGTGAGTCAGTGTCTCCGTTACGTGAGGAAACTGTCACCTCACGTACCGGAGCCACTGACGTGTGAAACTGGCCTAAAACAAACTGGTATCTCCAGGCAGGTGAGCAGTTAATCACAGGAAAGCAGTCTGGTATGTTACAGCAGGGCAGTGGTTCAACACACAAGAAACCCAAAAGTAAATGCATTTTAGAATCTTCCAGCAGACCAATGCTTAATAGCAGTGATGTAATCAATAAGTAAACACAGTCTCGTATCTTCCAGCAGAACTATGGTTAATAGTAGCAATGTAACAGAGACGTAATTGTAGTGTGACATTTTCAAGTAGGACATTAATTAATAGTACTGATGTGACAGACAAGAAAATGCAAACTGGAGACAGGCTTGAAGAGATCTGTTATCTTGATTGTAGAGGCCAGATTTGCAATAAGGTGGTAACCTGCTGAGAGGTTGTTGGGAAAACACCTAAATAACCTGGACTGAGCCTTGAAATATCTTTGGTTGTAGCATGGAAGTCAGGAATAGCAGAGATGGTGACTGACACCTGGATAAAGCTGAACATAGTCAAGCAACGGTAACTCTTGACTATCTTGAGGCAACTGAAACAATGCTACTTAATACTCAAGAGGCTGACCTCTGCCAAAGCTGACCTTTTAAGGACTTTTAAGTCCTATGGTGATGATGTCAGAGGAGTTTACCAGGTTAAACTTAGAAACCTATTGTGGACTGCTGAAAAAGAATGCGGCAAATCCTGCATTACCATGCACAGTGTGCTAGATTCTGCCTGACTATGCGCAATGTATCAGATCCTGCCTGACTATGCACAGTGCAGTGGGCCCTACCTGACTATGTAGTAAGTGCCCGAGAGTGGCAGCTGTGGATGAGCTACTGCTCCATAATGCCCTGACACTTTACAGAAAAAATGGTGTCCCACTCCCAACGTGCTGTCAGGTCTGGGGTGGATCACACTCACTTGTAGGCTGCAGGCCTCCACTGTTCCAGGGCCTCCATCTTCCGAAGATGTTGCACATAACAGGCAGTTTGTTTCAACACACAAAAGTTTACTGGACAGTCCAAGTTCATCTGATTGTGTCATACAGTTTTGGGCACAACACTTCTTAATTCATGTTTCCTTAGTACAGTACATTTTCAGCATTATTCTCCCTTCATCCTGGACTATCCCCATGACGCGCCCCCAGGGCCGTGGGGTACTCGGTACCGGGTCCTGCGGTTGACAGGGGGATGTCATGGTGGTGACCCGGTCCATGTCCCTGGGCATCAACTTTAAAGGGAAAGGTCTTTAAAAGGGATAAAGTTTGTGTTCGTGACGCCACCTGTGGTATTCGGTCAGTGGGGACCAACACTGCTTTAAGGGATCCTCTGGGGTGATGTTATGGCAGCTAGATGGTATAACTTCCCACAGGTGAAGTGTATCCCCAGGGCTTCAGTAATGTAGATGGAAGATGATGAGGAGTGCAGTAAAGAAAGAGGACACAAGGTTGCAGCATCTTTACCTTGGTTTACTGAAGACTTCAGCATCCACAGTCCAAAGCACCAGATCACAGGGCAGGCAGGGTCCGGCCGGCTTGAAGGCAAGATTGCAGTCTCTTTACCTTGGTTTACTGAAGACTTCAGCATCCACAGTCCAGAGCACCAGATCACAGGGCAGGCAGGGTCCGGCTGGCTTGAAGGCAAGTTAGCAGTCCCCTTAACTCAGGTGGAAATCAAAAGCCTTCCTCTAGTGCCATGGTGGTGTAGTCCCTAACTGCTTAAAGCTACACATAAGGTCCTCAGAGATGTTATCTCTCTCTCTCTCTGTCCTCCGGGTAGGTTATGACATAACCCGTATGACTGGTGGCTTGAGGCTGTTTATAGGGACTCTAGCATGCCCCGGCCTCTGAGGGATGCCACCGTGCCTCCTGTGTGTCTGGGTGTTAGGTCGGACAGGTAACGTAGAGTTCAGCTGTCCTGCCAGTCTCTGATGTAAGTCGTGGAGAGCCTTACGATCCTCGATGTTCCGGCTACCGGTTTCTGCGCCTCAGAAGGAGGCAGCCTGCTCGGGGCTGGTCTCCCACTGATATCTTCTCCTGTACTTTGCTCTCCTGCGCGCTCTCTGCAATGTATTCGGCTTTCTGAATGTCTCTTTCCAGGAACTGCTGCACTGAGGCTACGAAGCTCCGTAAAACCTTCTTCTCTGCCTCAGAGTGATCCAGTCTGTTTCCTGGCAAGACTGTTCGATGTTCTTTCCTTCTCAGTTTTCTCTTCCTGCCAGGAGCTGCAGACCCCCACATTTGTTCAGCTATTCTCCTATCGTAGCAGCTCCGCCTCAGCTGATGTTCCACGACAAGCTCCCTTCTGGCAATCTCTCTTTCTAGCACATATTTCTGCTTCCTTCCCCTCTGTCTCTCTGACAGGAACTGACTGAAACTCTCACTACTTTCCCTCCAAAACTACCAGTTATATATATATATATATATATATATATATATATGGGGAGTCACCTAGTAAGTAGGATCAAAAGCTCCCCCTGGTGGCCTGGAGTGTGAATGTGTTGCGTGTTTGTGGTACCTGGTTGCAGTTATCCCTGTCTTGCCTTCAAGGGTAACGTCACTCTCCCCGTGAGGAAAGCAATTCTACTGTGACGACCAAGATCCTGGGGTGCCACACTCCCCCTCTACCCCGTTAAATCCAGTACTCCCGGACTGGGAAAAGAAGAACAACAATACAGATTAGCAAACAGACATGCAATTTTTGAAATGCTATAAACTTATAAAACAAATTAATACTATATAATAATAAAACTAGAGCTTCCCTTTATGGGAGGTGAGGACACTTGAACGTTGCAAGAACTATTTACATGGTATGTATACTTTTGGGAATAGAAAACAATATAATAACTAACTAACTATGAATGCTATTAACTGCTACGGGTATACTATCTTAATCAGGGGCGGATTATCAGAGGGTCAATATGGGCGGTAGCCCAGGGCCCAGTGGTCTGGGGGGGCCCTGGGCTACCGCACAGATTGACCCTCTGATAATCATCTGTGAATGCCGGCGGCCACCGCCGGCATTTATGTGCCCCCGCTGTACCCGGTGGGCAGAGAGAGGGGGCCCGCATCGGGCCCCTTTTCATCTGCTCACCGGGCCCCTTCCGGTGCTGCGGCGGTTTCCTATTGATGTGCGGGCGCGCGCCCGCACGTCAATAGTTAACAGCCGCCAGCCAATTGGAGGCTGGCGGCTGATGTCGGCCGCAGGCGCACACGTCGCCGGCGTCTGACGTCATTGTCAGTCGCCGGCGAGTGTGCTCTGTTGGAGGGAGCTCATCGCTGGAGCGCGGACAGGTGAGGAGAATTTGTTTTTTGTTTTTTTTTTATCACCGTGGACACACTGAGGGCAATGCTGGAGGACACTGGGGCAGATTGCTAGAGGACACTGGGGCAGATTGCTGGAGGACACTGGGGCAGATTGCTGGAGGACACTGGGGCAGATTGCTGGAGGACACTGGGGCAATGCTGGAGGACACTGTGGCAGATTGCTGGAGGACACTGGGCAGATTGCTGGAGGACACTGGGGCAGATTGCTGGAGGACACTGGGGCAATGCTGGAGGACACTGGGGCAGATTGCTGGAGGACACTGGGGCAGATTGCTGGAGGACACTGGGGCAGATTGCTGGAGGACACTGGAGCAATGCTGGAGGACACTGGGGCAATGCTGGAGGACACTGGAGCAGATTGCTGGAGGACACTGGGGCAGATTGCTGGAGGACACTGGGGCAGATTGCTGGAGGACACTGGGGCAGATTGCTGGAGGACACTGGGGCAATGCTGGAGGACACTGGGGCAATGCTGGAGGACACTGGGGCAATGCTGGAGGACACTGGGGCAGATTTCTGGAGAACACTGGGGCAATGCTGGAGGACACTGGGGCAATGCTGGAGGACACTGGGGCAGATGGCTGGAGGACACTGGGGCAGATGGCTGGAGGACACTGGGGCAGATGGCTAGAGGACACTGGGGCAGATGGCTGGAGGACACTGGGGCAGATGGCTGGAGGACACTGGGGCAGATGGCTGGAGGACACTGAGGAAGATTGCTGGAGGACACTGGGGCAATGCTGGAGGACACTGGGGCAGATGGCTGGAGGACACTGGGGCAGATGGCTGGAGGACACTGGGGCAGATTGCTGCTGGAGGACACTGGGGCAGATGGCTGGAGGACACTGGGGCAGATGGCTGGAGGACACTGGGGCAGATGGCTGGAGGACACTGGGGCAGATGGCTGGAGGACACTGGGGCAGATGGCTGGAGGACACTGAGGAAGATTGCTGGAGGACACTGGGGCAATGCTGGACGACACTGGGGCAATGCTGGAGGACACTGAGGCAGATTGCTGGAGACACTGGGGCAATGCTGGAGGACACTGGGGCAGATTGCTGGATGACACTGGGGCAGATTGCTGGAGGACACTGGGGCAATGCTGGAGGACACTGGGGCAATGCTGGAGGACACTGGGGCAATGCTGGAGGACACTGGGGCAGATTTCTGGAGAACACTGGGGCAATGCTGGAGGACACTGGGGCAATGCTGGAGGACACTGAGGCAGATTGCTGGAGGACACTGAGGCAGATTGCTGGAGGACACTGAGGCAATGCTGGAGGACACTGGGGCAGATTGCTGGAGACACTGGGGCAGATTGCTGGAGACACTGGGGCAGATTGCTGGAGACACTGGGGCAGATTGCTGGAGACACTGGAGCAATGCTGGAGACACTGGGGGAAATGCTGGACATACTGGGGGAAATGCTGGACATACTGGGGCAGATTGCTGGACACACTGGTGGTAATATTCTGGACACACTGTCTGGGGGCAATGCTGGACGCACTGGGGCAGATTGCTGGACACACTGTCTGGGGGCAATATGCTGGACACACTGGGGCAATATGCTGGACATACTGGGGCAGATTGCTGGACACACTGGGGGTAATATGCTGGACACACTGGGGCAGATTGCTGGACACACTGGGGCAGATTGCTGGACACACTGTCTGGGGGCAATGCTGGACACACTGGGGGCAATATGCTGGAGACACTGGGGCAGATTGCTGGACATACTGGGGCAGATTGCTGGACACACTGGGGGCAGGACTGGAGGCATGGGCAGAATGTAGACACGGGGCATGATTGGAGACACGGGGCAGAATGAAAGACATGGGGCAGGATTGGATCATGGGGCAGGATGGATACGATGGAGACATATGGGGCAGGATGTGGAGATCATATGGGGTAGAATCAGGCGCGGACTGGCCCAGGTGGCAGGAATGCATTTGCCCCCCGGACCGGTGCCTAAGCAGCTTCACAGGGCCGCTGGAGGACTAGCAGTAGCAGTGATTGCAATACATAGCGCCACCTGTAGTGCGCGGTGGCGTCATCCTGCCAGCAGCCGACATGTAGGCTGCAGGGGTATGTGATGAGCAGGCTCCTGTGCGGCGCTGCCACTCTGAGGGAGAGAGCCAGCAGCCAAGATGAAAGGTCAGCGACTCAGCATACCTCCTGTGTATGCACGGAGCTCCGGCTTCTCCTGCTCTTATCTGCTATCCCGGCAGAGAAAAAGAGACGGGGAAGGTGCCGGGACAGTGCAGAGCTGTGAGCAGGAGAAACAGAGGAGCTGCACATGGACATCAGCCGCCCCTGCACCACAGAGGAGATTGATGTGTGTATGAGCCTGGTATCTGGTGTGTTGTGTATGTGATGGCTGCATGTGTGATGGCTGCGTGTGTGTGATGGCTGCATGCATGTGTGTGATGGCTGCGTGACCAGGGGCGGATTATAAGAGGGTCAATATTGGCGGTAGCCCAGGGCCAAGTGGTGTGGGGGGGGCCCTGGGCTACCGCACAGATTGCCCGCCGCCATCAGGGCATTACTGCCCGTGCCCTGACTGGCGTATCATTTATGGGCCCGGTTGGCAGAGAGAGGGGGCCCGCATCGGGCCCCGTCTCATCTGCTCACCGGGCCCCTACCGGCGGTTTCCTATTGACGTGCGGGCACGTGCCCGCACGTCAATAGTTAACAACAACAACAGCCGCCAGCCAATTGGTGGCTGGCAGCTGAAGTCGGCCGCAGGCGCAGGCGCACGCGCAGCGTACACTTCGTGCTTCTGACGTCATTGTCAGTCGCCAGCGAATGTGCGCTGCTGGAGGGAGCTCGCCGCCTGGAGCGCTGGTAAGGTGAGGAGAACTCAGTTTGTTGTTTTGTTTTTTTTTGTTTTTTGCTAACCTAACGATTGCTGGACACACTGGAGCAGATGATTGCTGGAGACACTGGGGCAGATTGCTGGAGACACTGGGGCAGATTGCTGGAAACACTGGGGCAATGCTTGACACACTGGAGCAGATTGCTGGACACACTGGGGGTAATATGCTGGACACACTGGGGCAGATTGCTGGACACACTGGGGGTAATATGCTGGACACACTGGGGCAGATTGCTGGACACACTGGGGGCAATGCTGGACATACTGGGGCAGATTGCTGGACACACTGGGGGCAATGCTGGACATACTGGGGCAGATTGGTGGACACACTGGGGGCAATGCTGGACACTCTGGGGCAATATGCTGGAGATACTGGGGCAGATTGCTGGACACTGGGGCAATATGCTGGACACTGGGGCAATATGCTGGACACTGGGGCAATATGCTGGACATACTGGGGCAGATTGCTGGACACTGGGGGTAATATGCTGGACACACTCGGGCAGATTGCTGGACACACTGGGGGCAATATGCTGGAGTCAGACACTGGGGCAGATTGCTGGACACACTGGGGGCAATGCTGGACATACTGGGGCAGATTGCTGGACACACTGGGGGTAATGCTGGACACTGGGGCAATATGCTGAAGATACTGGGGCAGATTGCTGGACACTGGGGCAATATGCTGGACACTGGGGCAATATGCTGGACATACTGGGGCAGATTGCTGGACACACTGGGGGTAATATCCTTGTCACACTGGGGCAGATTGCTGGACACTGGGGGTAATATGCTGGACACACTCGGGCAGATTGCTGGACACACTGGGGGCAATATGCTGGAGTCAGACACTGGGGCAGATTGCTGGACACACTGGGGGCAATGCTGGACATACTGGGGCAGATTGCTGGACACACTGGGGGCAATGCTGGACACTCTGGGGCAATATGCTGGAGACACTGGGGCAATATGCTGGACACTGGGGCAATATGCTGGAGACACTGGGGCAATATGCTGGACACTGGGACAATATGCTGGACATGCTGGGGCAGATTGCTGGACACACTGGGGGTAATATGTTGGACACACTGGGGCAGATTGCTGGACACACTATCTTGGGGCAATGCTGGACACTCGGGCAGATTGCTGGACACACTAGGGACAATATGCTGGAGTCAGACACTGGGGCAGATTGCTGGACACACTGGGGGCAATGCTGGACACACTGGGGCAATATGCTGTACATACTGGGGCAGATTGCTGAACACACTGGAGCAGATGATTTCTGGACACACTGGGGGTAATATGCTGGACACACTGTCTGGGGGCAATGCTGGACATACTGGGGCAGATTGCTGGACACTCTGGGGCAATATGCTGGACATACTGGGACAGATTGCTGGACACACTGCGGGTAATATGCTGGACACACTGGGGCAGATTGCTGGACACACTGGGGGCAATGCTGGACACTGGGGAAGATTGCTGGACACACTGGGGGCAATATGCTGGAGTCAGACACTGGGGCAGATTGCTGGACACACTGTCTGGGGGCAATATGCTGTACATACTGGGGCAGATTGCTGGACACACTGGGGGTAATATGCTGGACACACTGGGGGTAATATGCTGGACACACTGGGGGTAATATGCTGGACACACTGGGGATAATATGCTGGACACACTGGGGGTAATATGCTGGACACACTGGGGGTAATATGCTGGACACACTGGGGCAATATGCTGGACACACTGGGGCAATATGCTGGACACACTGGGGCAATATGCTGGACACACTGGGGCAATATGCTGGACACACTGGGGCAATATGCTGGACATACTGGGGCAGATTGCTGGACACACTGGGGGTAATATGCTGGACACACTGGGGCAGATTGCTGGACATACTGGGGCAATATGCTGGACACAGTGGGGGCAATATGCTGGACACACTGGGGGTGATATGCTGGACACACTGGGGGTGATATGCTGGACACACTGGGGGTAATATGCTGGACACACTGGGGCAGATTGCTGGACACACTGGGGCAGATTGCTGGACACTGGGGCAATATTCTGGACATACTGGGGTTAACATGCTGGACACACTGGGGGTAATATGCTGGACACACTGGGGTAATATGCTGGACACACTGAAGCAGATTGCTGGACACACTGGGGGCAGGACTGGAGGCATGGGCAGAAAGTAGATACGGGGCATGATTGGAGACACGGGGCAGAATGAAAGACATGGGGCAGGATTGGATTATGGGGCAGGATGGAGACAGATGGGGCAGGATGGGGAGATCATATGGAGTAGAATAGATACTCATGAGGGCAGGATGCGAGAACATATGGCTGGAGCCAGGAATGAGATATACGGGGCCAGGATGGGGAATATTATTATCATAGGGGCTAATTAAGGGATATTATTACTGCAGTGATGTATTTATTTTATTTTTTGAGTATACTGTTTTAAATGGGGGGGGCGGTCCGGTTACTGTGCAGAGTGACACTATGTCGCCTTTTTTTCTTCATGTGGTGTCATGTAGAAGTTGTGAAAAATTAAGTAATGTGTTCTGCAAGCGGAGCTTGAGATAACTGTGTTATTTCCTGCAGAAACGAGTCCTGGCTATAAGAAATGATGGCGGTCTATGCCGGATGAAAGATGAAGGAGTTCACCTAGAGACGTCACTGGTGAGTCAGTGTTACCTATACACTGACACTATACACTGTATACTATATACAGAGGTCTGTGTACAATGTCACCAGTGATCACTGTATTACCTATACATTATATACAGAGCTCCTGTGTATAATGTCCCCAGTGATCACTGTATTACCTATACATTATATACAGAGCTCCTGTGTATAATACCACCAGTGATCACTGTATTACCTATACATTATATACAGAGGTCCTGTGTACAATGTCACCAGTGATCTCTGTATTACCTCTATACAGATACTGCATACTAAGTGCAGATCTCCTGTGAATACTGACACTTATGGTGATAGTATTGTGTTTTTTTTTATTACTGATCAGTACTGTAGTGTAGTCAGTCACTATGTGGTGGTAATATGTGGTCTGGAAATGGTTTTGTGGTATTTGTTCCTTGTATGTGCTATTTGGTCACCAAGTGGTGGTAATATGTGGTGTTGACATGGTGCGGTGGTATTTGTTCCTTGTATGTGAAATTATTCGATCACTGTGGTTGTAATTTGTGGTCTGGTCATGGTGCGGTGGTATTTGTTCCTTGTATGTGATATTGGTCAAAATATTCCTCAATTGTATTGCATATTTTAACAAATATTTAATAGGTTACAGTAGAGTAGGGCCCGGCCATTTTTCTGGAATAATCTGGTTCAGGTATATCATGACCCCCGTCACATGACCCCCGTCACATGACCCCAGTCACATGACCGGGGGGCCCACAGTGTATGAACAGCCCGGGGCCCTGGCTACCCTTAATCCACCCCTGGCTGCCTGTGTGTGTGATGGCTGCCTGTGTGTGTGCTGGCTGCCTGTGTGTGTGCTGGCTGCCTGTGTGTGTGATGGCTGCCTGTGTGTGTGATGGCTGCCTGTGTGTGATGGCTGCGTGTGTGTGATGGCTGCGTGTGTGTGATGCATTTGTGTCAGAGTTGCATGTGTGTGTGATGGCTGCGTGTGATGCATTTGTGTCAGAGCTGCATGTGTGATGCTGCGTGTGTATGTGTGATGCGTGTGTGTGTGAGCTGCATGTGTGTGTGCTGTGTGTGTGTGAGCTGTGTGCGTGTGTGTGAGCTGCATGCGTGTGTGTGTGAGATACGTGCGTGTATGTCATTATGTAGTGGGGCTGTGCGTGTGTGTCATTATACAGCGGGGCTGTACGTGTGTGTCATTTTACAGTGGCGCTGTGCGTGCATGTGTCATACAGTATGGCTGTGCGTATGTGTCATTATACAGTGGGGCTGTGTGTGTGCCTGTCATTATACAGTGGGACTGTGCGTATGTGTCATTATACAGTGGGGCTGTGCGTGTGCCTGTCATTACACAGTGGGGTTGTGTGTGTGTCATACAGTGGGGCTGTGCGTCATTATACAGTGGGGCTGTGTGTGTGTCATTATACAATAGGGCTGTGCGTATGTGTCATTATACAGTGGGGCTGTGCGTGTGCCTGTCGTTACACAGTGGGGTTGTGTGTGTGTCATTATACAGTGGGGCTGTGCGTCATTATACAGTGGGGCTGTGTGTGTGTGTCATTATACAGTGGGGCTGTACGTATGTGTCATTACACAGTAGGGCTGTGCGTATGTGTCATTATACAGTAGGGTTGTGCGTGTGTCATTACACAGTGGGGCTGTGCGTGTGTGTCATTACACAGTGGGGCTGTGCGTGTGTGTCATTACACAGTGGGGCTGTGCGTGTGTGTCATTATGCAGTGGGGCTGTGCGTGTGTCTGTCATTATACAGTGGGGCTGTGTGTGTCTGTGTGTCATTGGTGCATTCACTCTTTCATTTTATGTGACTGCAGACTTGTTCATCTCACATTGCTCGCAGAGCTGTGGTTATTTGGCGGGTCTCTGGCTGCAAGTTTGTGATTTGCATACATGCGGTCACATGCCGACAAGACTTGCATGATGAATGCAACTGTATTGAACAAGGCCCAAAACAGTCTAGTCGAAATGTGGCTGGGAATATATATATCGCATGCTTGTGGTCACAAGACCACCTGTTGCCGACACCAGAGAATCTTCACAGCGCACAGTGCGCACCATATGAGGATTCACACATAGTGACTGTAGACATGTAGCATAAGATCCGACAACCCCTTTAAGGATGAGCCGCTCCTCATAGGCCACTGCTGTGTGCTTGCCCCCAGGCCAAAATTTGCCAGTCAGCCCCTGGGTAGAATGGATACTCATGAGGGCAGGATGCGAGAACATATGGCTGGAGCCAGGAATGAGACACACGGGGCCAGGATGTGGAATATTATTACCATAGGGGCTAATTAAGGGATATTATTACTGCAGTGATGTATTTATTTTATTTTTTGAGTATACTGTTTTAAATGGGGGTCGGTCCTGTTACTGTGCAGAGTGACACTATATCGCCTTTTTTTCTTCATGTGGTGTAATGTAGAAGTTGTGAAAAATTAAGTAATGTGTTCTGCAAGCGGAGCTCGAGATAACTGTGTTATTTCCTGCAGAAACGAGTCCTGGCTGGAAGAAATGATGGCGGTCTGTGCTGGATGAAAGATGAAGGACTTCACCTAGAGACGTCACTGGTGAGTCAGTGTTACCTATACACTGACACTATACACTGTATACTATATAGAGGTCCTGTGTATAATACCACCAGTGATCTTTGTATTACCTCTACACAGACACTGCATACTAAGTACAGATCTCCTGTGAATACTGGCACTTATGGTGATAGTATCTTGTTGTTTTTTACTGATCAGTATTGTAGTATTCAGTCACTATGTGGTGGTAATATGTGGTCTGGAAATGGTGTTGTGGTATTTGTCCCTTGTATGTGATATTTGGTCACCAAGCGGTGGTAATATGTGGTCTTGACATGGTGCGGTGGTATTTGTTCCTTGTATGTGATATTATTCGATCACTGTGGTTGTAATTTGTGGTCTGGTCATGGCGCGGTGGTATTTGTTCCTTGTATGTGATATTATTCGATCACTGTGGTTGTAATTTGTGGTCTGGTCATGGTGCGGTGGTATTTGTTCCTTGTATGTGATATTATTGGTCAAAATGTACCTAAATTGTATTGCAGATTCTAACAAATATTTAATAGGTTACAGTAGAGTAGGGCCCGGCCATTTTTCTGGAATAATCTGGCTCGGGTATATCATGACCCCCGTCACATGACCCCCGTCACATGACCCCCGTCACATGACCCCCATCACATGACCGGGGGGGGGGGGAGCACAGTGTCTGAACAGCCCGGGGCCCTGGCTATCCTTAATCCACCCCTGATCTTAACCCCTTAGTGAGAGAGCCAATTTGGTACTTAATGACCGAGCCAATTTTTGCAATTCTGACCACTGTCACTTTATGAGGTTATAACTCTGGAACGCTTCAACGGATTCTGCTGATTCTGAGACTGTTTTTTCGTCACATATTGTACTTCATGTTAATGGTAACATTTCTTCGATATTACTTGCGATTATTTATGAAAAAAATGGAAATATGGCAAAAAAAATTAAAATGTTGCAATTTTCAAACTTTGTATTTTTATGCCCTTAAATCAGAGAGATATGTCACGAAAAATAGTTAATAAATAACATTTTCCTTATGTCTACTTTACATCAGCACAATTTTGGATACAAAATTTTTTTTTGTTAGGGAGTTATAAGGGTTAAAAGTTGACCAGCAATTTCTCATTTTTACAACACCATTTTTTTTAGGGACCACATCACATTTGAAGTCATTTTGAGGAGTCTATATGATAGAAAATAACGAAGTGTGACACCATTCTAAAAACTACACCACTCAAGGTTCTCAAAACCACATTCAAGAAGTTTATTAACCCTTTACGTGCTTCACAGGAACTGAAACAATGTGGAAGGAAAAAATGAACATTTAACTTTTTTTTGCAAACATTTTAATTCAGAACCATTTTTTTTATTTTCACAAGTGTAAAAACATAAATGTAACCATAAATTTTGTTATGCAATTTCTCCTGAATATGCCAATACCCCATATGTGGGGGTAAACCACTGTTTGGGTGCACCGCAGAACTTGGAAGTGAAGGAGCGCCGTTTGACTTTTTCAATACAAAATTGGCTGGAATTGAGATCGGACGCCATGTCAAGTTTAGAGAGCCCCTGATGTGCCTAAACAGTGGAAACCCCCCACAAGTGACACCATTTTGTAAACTAGACCCCTTAAGGAACTTATCTAGATGTGTGGTGAGGACTTTGAACCCCCAAGAGCTTCACATAAGTTTATAACGTAGAGTCGTGAAAATAAAACATCGCATTTGTTTACACAAAAATGATCTTTTCGCCCACAAATTCTTATTTTCACAAGGGTAACAGGAGAAATTAGACCACAAAAGTTGTTGTGCGATTTCTCCTGAATACGCCAATACCCCATATGTGGGGGTAAACCACTGTTTGGGTGCACGGCAGGGCTTGGAAAAGAAGGAGCGCCATTTGACTTTTTCTATGTAGAATTGGCAGGAATTGAGATTGGATGCCATGTCGCGTTTGGAGAGCCCCTGATGTGCCTAAACAGTGGAAACCCCGCACAAGTGACACCATTTTGGAAACTAGACCCCTTAAGGAACTTATCTAGATGTGTGGTGAGCACTTTGAACCCCCATGTGCTTCACAGAAGTTTATAACGTTGAGCCGTGAAAATAAAAAAATTGCATTTTTTCTACAAAAATGATCTTTTTGCCCTCAAATTTTTATTTTCACAAGGGTAACAGGAGAAATTAGACCACAAAAGTTGTAGTGCAATTTCTCCTGAATACGTCGATACCCAATATGTGGGGGTAAACCACTGTTTGGGCGCACCGCAGAGCTTGGAAGAGGAGGAATGCCGTTTTACTTTTTCAATGTAGAATTGGCAGAGCTCGGAAGGAAGGAGCGCCGTTTTGGAATGCAGACTTTGATAGAATGGTCTGTGGGCGTTATGTTGCGTTTGCAGAGCCCCTGAGGTACCTAAACAGTAGAAACCCTCCACAAGTGACCCCATTTTGGAAACTAGACCCCCCAAGGAACTTATCTAGATGTGTGGTGAGAACTTTGAATGCCCAAGTGCTTCACAGAAGTTTAGAATGCAAAGTCGTGAAAATAAAAAATATTTTTTTCCACAAAAAAGATATTGTAGCCCCCAAGTTTTTATTTTCACAAGGGTAACAGGAGAAATTGGACCACAATATTTGTTGTCCAATTTATACCGAGTACATTGATGTGCCGTATGTGGGGGTAAACCACTGTTTGGGCGCACGGCAGAGCTCGGAAGGGAAGGAGCGCCGTTTTGGAATGCAGACTTTGATAGAATGGTCTGTGGGCGTTATGTTGTGATTGCAGAGCCCCTGATGTACCTAAACAGTAGTAACCCCCCACAAGTGACCCCATTTTTGAAACTAGACCCCCCAAGGAACTTATCTAGATGTGTGGTGAGAACTTTGAATGCCCAAGTGCTTCACAGAAGTTTAGAATGCAGAGTCGTGAAAATAAAAAAATATTTTTTTTTCCACAAAAAAGATTTTGTAGCCCCCAAGTTTTTATTTTCACAAGGGTAACAGGAGAAATTGGACCCCAAAAGTTGTTGTCCAATTTATCCCGAGTACGTTGATGCCCCATATATGGGAGTAACCCACTGTTTGGGTGCATGGCAGAGCTCAGAAGGGAGGGAGCACCATTTGACTTTTTGAGCGCAAAATTGGCTGTCGTGTTTGGAGACCCCCTGATGTACCTAAACAGTGGAAACCCCCCAATTCTAACTCCACCCCTAACCGCAACACACCCCTAACCCTAATCCCAACCCGATCCATAATCCTAATCCAAACCCTAACCCTAATCCCAACTCTAACCCTAGCTTTAGCCCCAACCCTAGCTCTAACTCTAGCCCCAACCCTAACCCTAGCCCTAAGGCTACTTTCACACTTGCGTCGTTTGGCATCCATCGCAATCCGTCGTTTTGGACAAAAAACAAATCCTGCAAATGTGCCCGCAGGATGCGTTTTTTGCCCATAGACTTGTATTGCCGACGGATCGTGACGGATGGCCACACGTCGTGTCCGTCGTGCACTGGATCAGTTGTGTTTTGGCGGACCGTCGGCACAAAAAATGTTCAATGTAATGGTTTTTTGTACGTCGCGTCCGCCATTTCTGACCGCGCATGCGTGGCCGTAACTCTGCCCCCTCCTCCCCAGGACATAGATTGGGCAGCGGATGCGTTGAAAAACTACATCCGCTGCCCACGTTGTTCACAATTTTCACAATGTGCGTCGGTATGTCGGGCCGACGCATTGCAACGGCCCCGTACCGACGAAAGTGTGAAAGAAGCCTAACCCTAAATTTATCCCCAACCCTAACCCTAAATTTAGCCCCAACCCTAACCCTAAAGTTAGCCCCAACTCTAACCCTAGCCCTAACCCTACCACTAACCCTAGCCCTAACCCTAATTTTAGCCCCAACTGCTCTTCTGCCGGCCGGCAGATGGCGACAGACATTTTGTTTTGCCAAGAAGATGCCGGCGGCCAGGAGGAGCAGCAGGAGGACCCAGGGACACTGGTGAGTATAATAGGGTCCCCGAATCCCCCTATTTCTATGGCCTCTGATGTGCAATCACATCAGAGGACAGAGAATTACACTTTGTTTTTGTTTTTTTTGCGGTCGCCGGTAAACAGTTAATTACCGACGATCGCAAAACAGGGGTTGGTAAAACCGACCCCGATCATGTTCTTTGGGGTCTCGGCTACCGACCCCAAAGATTCTCCCGGTGCCGGCCGGCGCACTGCGCATGCGCCCGCCATTTTGAAGATGGCGGCGCCCATCGGGAGCCACGAGGAGCACCGGGGGAGACAGGTAAGTATTGGGGGGCTACCTGGTGTTAGGGCTAGCGGAACGCACCAAATGATAAGACAGATAGAGTATGGTGCGTTCGCAGCCCGGGGTCCACCGTGCAGAGATGGAACCTGCTGCCAAGTAATGACGGACTATATGGCGGTACTCATAAGTATACACACGTGGGTTAAACTTCACCCAGCGTGAAGGAAGCGATCCTGTTGCGTCACAGGACCGCGGTACCGCACATAGAGCGCGAGCAAGTAGTCAGCGAACTCAACCCCAACTAGGATTGAAGTCCGATTAGACCCTTGCTGGCACAACACCGCAACTGGGTGTGTAAGGAAACTCAATAACAATATTAAGGCACAAGAGTGCATGCGGTGCCGCACTGACGAACGCCACTAACCACCCAGGCTTGGGTAAGGAAAGCACAAAGGAAGTGCACGGCACCGTACTGGCGGTCACAGCAACTGGACGCTGTAATGTGTGATTCGTGCTGTAGGATAAGTCGGGCGCTAGATAGCAACCATACACCTTCCGCGAACAGACATTCAATAGGGTAGGGGTATCCAAGGACGACTTGCACTCACAACATACACACATTAACAATTGTACACTAGCGCATGGCCGTGCGGTCATGCGCAGTTTATATAGTTGCAGCACAGGAAGTGGCCACAGAAACTTTGCCCTTCCAAGACCTGCCAAGAGGACCAATGGAATGTGCTGCAGAGCCTGAGCATATGACCCTCGATCTCCAACGGGAGATCTTGCCCTGGGCATGCTCAGTGTGTGCAGACAAGGACTTAGTCCCAGAGAAGTTTGCTCGCTGCTGACCAGCACTGGCTTTAATGGCAGAAGCTGAAGAAGCAGCAGTAACTCTCTGTACAGAGTGAGACTGAGCAAGATGCTGGGACCGATGTCCTTGCTGAGCAGACTCCACTGCGGCTGGATAAGAATGGGAGACCGCAGCGGAGATGGCTCGAGATTCCCCCTGTGCAGAAGCGGGAACTCGAGACCTAACACCTGGGAACCCATTTCTCTGTCCTCTGATGTGAAATCACATCGGAGGACAGAGGAAAAAAAAAAGAAATTGCGTTGTTTTTTTTTTGCGATCGCTGGTAAACGGTTAATTACCGGCGATCGCAAATGCGGGGTCGGTAAAAAAACCCCCGAATAATGTTCTCTGGGGTCCGACTCTGGGGGGCGCTATTTACTTTTTCCACAGCACCGTTAATTAACGGCGCTGTGGTTTAAGTACCCTTAGCGGCCGCCGTTAAAAGGCGTATCGGCGGTCGTTAAGGGGTTAAAGCTTCAAAGTGCAAAACAAACATTTTCTGTAATCAAGTGCTGAACTTTCAACCAAACCCCATTGGCTCACTGTTTCTTTTTCATTTTATTCAAAAGTGCATCATGAGATATCTTCCTAACTATCTGCACACAACACTAAGTCCAAATCTCAATTTTATTCTTATTCACTATATTAACTCTTTAATATATTAACTTTCTGTCATGCAACATACAATTCTAACTAGCAAAGTGCAACAAGTCAACATTCAAGTCTTTCAATACTGAGGTAGTGCAATGAATACTCCAGTCAATCAAAAACTTTGCAACAGCAGCAACGATGCAAGGGAACTGTCATTTAGGCTACTTTCACACTAGCGTTGGAATTTGGCCCGTCGCATTGCGTTGGGCCGAGATTCCGACGCTAGCATTGTTAGCGCTGCACAACGGGTGCAGCGGATGCATTCTCCGGCGCATCTGCTGTCCCATTGTGAGGTGCGGGGAGGTGGGGGCGAAGTTCTGGCCGCGCATGCGCGGTCGGAAAAAGCGGTCCGTCTGGAGCAAAAAACATTACATTTAACGTTTTTTGCTCCCGGCGGTCTGCCACAACACGGAGCAATCGTCGCACGACGGTTGCGACGTGTGTCAATACGTCGCAATGCGTCGGTAATGTTACTCTATGGGGCAAAAACACATCCTGCAAACAACTTTGCAGGATGCGTTTTTCCCCTAAACGACGCATTGCGACGTATTAAAAAAAACGCCAGTGTGAAAGCACCCTAACCCCCAACGTTGGCCTTTGGGCAGGCTACAAGGCATGTAACCAGACCTGCAATCCTGCCGCCCCAAACGGGTATTTCTTCAGGTCTCTGGAAAACAAAGCAATTTTCACGGAAATGTTAGAAGCAGTCTTTTTAAAACTTCTTTGTAAAACCAGTAGGAACAGGGCCGGCGTCAGCACCCGGCGCACCGGGCAAATGCCGGGGCCCTAGAGAGAGAGGGGGGCCCACTCTCGCTGTCATAGATACAGCTGGGAGAGCAGAGCAGGAGATAACATGCTCTCTCCGCCCACAAAGTCACTGCTGGCTGTGTTCTCTTAACCCCTATGTGCCAGCTCTGACACAAGCATCTTCTCACTCAGTCAGTGCAGCCAGGCAGGCACACATAGGGGTTAAGAGAAGGCAGCCAGTGTGACATTGTTTGTGGGCGGAGAGAGCACTTCTCTGCTCTGATCTCCAGCCCTGGCTGGCTGCAGTGCTGCTGAAGTTATGAGGCAGATTCAGGAGGAGCTCCTATTCCTACCAGTGCCTGAGTGAGTGGCGCTGCTATATACTACATGGGCTGCGCTGCTATATACTACGTGGGCTGCGCTGCTATATACTACGTGGGCTGCGCTGCTATATACTACGTGGGCTGTGCTGCTATATACTACGTGGGCTGCTATATACTACGTGTGCTGCGCTGCTATATACTACGTGGGCTGTGCTACATACTACATGGGCTGCTATATGCTACATGGGCTGCTATATACTACATGGGCTGCTATATACTACGTGGGCAGTGTTATATACTACATGGCTGTGTTTATATGCGATCATGAATCGGGGTATGTGTTAAAGGGGGGGCCCACTGAGACTCTTTCGCCCGGGGCCCTCAAAAACCTGGAGCCGGCCCTGAGTAGGAAGCACCTTTAAGAAGGTGCAAACTATTTACAATGGAGAGTTTGTGAGCCATTCACTGTCCATGACTCGAGTGTCTTTAAGCAAAATGCAACTTTTGTAAACATAGGATCCCTTTAAACGTGGAACCCCTTTAAGTAGAAACCTTGGTTAGGTTTAACAAACTTTTTGTAATTGTCATTTTTGGAGCTTGCAGCAAAGAATTAACTTTTAACTATTTACAGTCACATCACTTTTCTCATTTACTTTCTCTTATTTTGGGTGCAGGCCTACCAGTGACTCGTCGACCTGCTGTGTGGCACAGTCGTTGGCCGCGGTAAGATCAGATGGGGAGTCGCCAAGTAAGTAGGATCAAAAGCTCCCCTGGTGGCCTGGAGTGTGAATGTGTTGCATGTTTGTGGTACCTGGTTGTAGTTATCCCTTCTTGTCTTCAAGTGTAACATCACTCTCCCTGTGAGGAAAAGAATGCTGCTATTTCGACCAGGACCCAGGGGCGCCACACCCACATTTACTTGCTCTGTCAGCCCCAGGGATTTCCTGTCCAGTTCTGCAGTACAACCGTTATCTGTTACCTTCCCTTACCCGACTGCACATCCAACTTCCTTTGTACGCCAGAGGATACATAGTACCTCTCCTTGAGCTCCAGATGTTGCAGGAATGTCCACAATGGATCCCAGTAAGGTCTTCCACTGCCGCAAATGATAGATTCTCGCCAACTGCATCTTGAATTTGACCTTGGTTCATGAAGTTCCCTATATAGCTCCAATCAGGAAGCGATACCTTTTTACTGGGGCTTGTGTTGTGAATTCCGCTCTTGGGCTCCCTCGGGGGGTTGTAAGTGGCACTTTTGTGAGTTCTGCTCTTGGGCTCCCTCTTGTGGTTTCAAGTGGTATGGCTGCTCCTTGGAGTTAGCTGTCATCAGCTGCCTCCACTTATCTTCTCTTCTGCTCGGCTATTTATGCCTGGCTCTGTCCTTCAGCCAGTGCCACTTGTAAATGGTTCCTGGTTGGATTCACATCTCTTTGGATTTCCCTGTTATCCTGACCAGTTCAGCAAAGCTAAGTTTTTGCTTGCGCTTTTCTGTTCACAGATTGTGGATTTATCCATTCAGTGCTTTCTATGTTTGTCCAGCGTTATCAGTATGAATTAATTCTGTCTTGCTGGAAGCTCTGGGAAGCAGATTTACCCTCCACACCTTTAGTCAGGTGTGGAGATTTTTTTGTAAACTCTGCGTGGATTTTTGTAGTGTTTTATACTGACCACACAGTATTCCGTCCTGTCCTATCTATCAAGCTAGACTGGCCTCCTGTGCTCATCCTGGTTTCATTCTGTGTATGTCTTTTTCCTCTCCACTCACAGTCATTATTTGTGTGGGGCTTATCTATCCTTTGGGGATTTTCTCTGAGGCAAGATAGTTTTCCTGCTTCTGTCTTTAGGGGTAGTTAGCTCTTAGGCTGTGACGAGATGCCTAGGGAGAGTTAGGAGCATTACACGGCTACTTCTAGTGTTGTGTTGAGCTTAGGGACTGCGGTCAGTACAGTTACCACTTCCCTCAGAGCTCGTTCCATGTTGCTCCTAGACCACCGCATCATAACAGGCTTGTCCCTCCTACTATGGGCTAGTCTTAAATTGTTAGCTATGTCTTATGTTATTATCCCTACCTTATGTACTACTTACTAGTCTGTCTTTATGCTAAGGATTGAACTATATCTTATCCAGTAATATACACTAAGCATTACTGATAATAAGTAATATAATGAACCACATTACATTGCTGAGTATACCTAAAACCGCATGACACTATTCATATCATAATGCACAGCACAGCGTGATTGGAGTCTTCAGGGGCAGGAACGCGACAGTACAGTGCACTGCTCTTACATATGCACAATATGTTAGATATGCCAAACTATGCACAGTATAGCGGATTCTGCCCTAATAGACCCTGATGTAATGGATCCTGTCCCAATAGAACCCGATGTACTGGACCCTGCACCAAGAAATGCACAATGTAACAGACCATGCCTCTCTGTGCACAATATAACAGCCCCCTGTCTTACCTCTTCTGGCATCTCAATTTTTTTCACATTTCTATTGTGTGGCTGTAATCGTTGCAAAAGAGCTGATTCTGGGACCGGCATTCATTGTGTGAGGATATATATATATATACATCTGGTAATAATAACTGTTGTTCCACTTTAATCTGTGTGTGCAAACAGCAGCGTGAGCCGTGAGTTCGCTCCAAACTTATTGATAGCAGTGTCTTAGGTCCCTCAAACACAAGGCTCGCCTCATTACAGGCAGAAGATTGGAATAAATCATCTCCAGCAGAACATTCACCTCATACTCTACCCACACCAGAACATCACCTTCTCTTATGGCCATGATGTTAACACATGGCCTTTAACATGAGCAAACAAGACTAGAACTAAGTATGATGAAATACGCGATTGACACCAGAACTGAAGAGAACATGAGTGGAGACAACTGCAACCAGCACCATGCAGAAAGTGAACGGAAGACAGACCAGAATAAGGGAATGTGAGTCAACTAAACCTAGAACCAGGGAACATGTGAGAGGTGACTGATGCCATAAAATGTAATAGAGGACTGTGACAATGCAGCATTTATTCTTAATTACTCCAGACATATATTTAACAGGCTCAGGGACATGAGCTATTGTTCATATGAGTTGCCTCTTTTTGTAGATTAAATTCATGTTTGTGAAATGTTAAATAGCAGTTGTTTATCTATTGTATCAGTCCTTGCTGCTTATTGTACAACTATCCTTGGGAAGCAAAGGCACATGATAATTGAACAATCAATGTTTGTTAATATGTTAATTACCCATTGTATCAGTCTATGCAGCTTGTTGTTCTACAAATATTTAAGAATATTTGAACACTATACAATGAGACATGATCTCCTCCCACCTTCCCCTAATCCTTTGGAAAAATGCCAGAATAAGAGCTGTGAACTGTAAATTGGGGATCTTCCACTGTTTTCCAAAACTCTATATGACAGTAGCAACTCCACTTTGGCTCCAACCGAAGCAATACAGATTTGACATTCTACAGGATGTCAGCTTAAGGGACCATGGCCACTGAACCCTCAAAGACGTTTAGACAATCCAGGTTGGGACAATACCTCGATGGTCTCTGTCAGCTTCCTAAGCATGCCGCTAACTCCTCTCTGCAGGTCCCCACCAAAAGCGGGGTGCCACTGGTTTGAGTAGTTGGCCCTGGAAGCCCTAAAGTCACTAATGTTCTTATTCCCTGCGAGCCAGTGGAAGGGTAAGATTGTCATTTGCACCATCGTATGCACTATAAGTTATTTTCTACTGATGGATCAATAAAGTATTGCCACACTGTTTTACCCTCACCCTGTGTTATCTGAGTAGTATTATGCCCACGGGAATAAGTATGGGTGTTCAGTGGAATTAGCACTGGTCCATGTGGTCTTTCTAAAGACAGCCAGGCCAGTGGACGAGAGCACCCACTGACCATCATGTCTCTACAGAATTGAGGAAAATGAGAGGTGACCGACATCAAAACCAAGGTAAACGTGAGAGGCGACCAACACCAGAAATTACGTGAGTGTGAGAGTAGACTGAAACTAGAACCAGTTAAAATGTGAGAGATGACCGACATCAGAAACAATGAGAATGTGAGAGGTGACTGACACCAAAACCAAGAAGAACATGAGAGGCAAACGACACCTGAACTTACTTGAATGTGAGAGATGACTGATATCAGAATTGAGGGAAGTGTGAGAGGCGACTAAGGGGAACGTGAGGCGACTAATACCACAACCAAGGAGAACATAAGAGGCAACAACAGAAATTACTTGAATGATAGAGTCAACTGAGACTAGAACCAGAAAAAATGTGAGAGGTGATTGATACCAGAATTGAGGAAAATGTGAGAAGCAACCGACACCAGAACCAAGGAGAATGTGAGAGGCGACCGACACCAGAACTAAGGAGAACATGAGAGGCCATTAACAACAGACCTGACGTGAATGTGAGAGTCATCTGAGACTAGAACCAGAGAAAATGTGAGAGATGACTGATACCAGAATTGAGGAAAATGTGACAGGTGACTGATACCAGAATTCAGGAAAATGTGAGAGGTAACTGAAATCAGAACCTATCGTGAATGGGAGAGTCGACTGACACCAGAACCAAGGAGAATGTGAGAGGCTACCCGACATTAGAACTGAAGTGAATGTGAGAGATGACTGATACCTGAATTGAGGAAAATGTGGCAGGTGACCAACACTAGAACCTATTGTGAATGGGAGAGTCGACTGAGACAAGAACCAGAGACAATGTGAGATGTGACTGATACCAGAATTAAGGATAATGTGAGAGTTGACTGACAGTCATACAGCCCATCCTGTATCCACTGAGCGTTATCTTCCTGTACTGTATATTATATATGCGCTGGGTACTATCCTCCTCTACTTCACATTAGACACAGCCATACCGCTCCACTGTATCCGCTGGGTGTTATCCTTCTGTACTCAGATGTAAATCAATCAGATGGCCTCAGTTAAGAATGATGAAGTGGTCTGACAGAAGATATTGCATAGAATCGCTGCACAACTTGAGCAGTTCATCTTCTACTTGCGTCAAACCTTCAGCGTCTGCAATCAGAATAATAAAATGGTCTGTTCTGAGCAAAATGTTAAAGACCCATCTGAAAATTTCCAACTAAAGGGCTAGATGCTTATCAGAGACTGCAACCTCCCCAAGTCTTGTCTGCATCTAACCAATTGTGACCCTGAAGGACAATCAATCCACCAGACAAGATGTCATAAATAAGAATCCAGGAATCCATCCAGAAGAGCAGACCAGGGCATACCACACCTGTAAAAAATAGCCACTTGGGGACACCACCTCCCTAGATGGCCATTTTACAGAGTTGTCAGTTTGAAGTCATTTTCTGGTGAATCACAGAGAGATGAAGGATGAGCTGCCCAAGGGGATGGTCAGTACTAAGCCATAGATACAATAATTGTGTGGTTACTGGGGTTTTATGGCCCCTGCATAATACAAAATGGTGCAAAATTTGCATCAGCTGACAGCCGTTGTGCTTTGTATTCTAAAACCTCAGCTGAATCTGCAGTGATAGCTCCTAGTTACAGCTATCAGCATCATTGGACGGGCGTTGGAGGATGGGGCATTACTCTTGTGACCATGGCTGTACAGTAATGTCTGCAGTTGCTGAGCCTAGTTGAATATGTATGACATGCGGAGAGACTGATTACAGCCGTGGATGGGTGTACATAATCACATCCCCCACATAACATGTCCCCGTTCTCCACAAACAGGTCCTGCTGAGTCTCATCTCAGCACGAATTCACCTTGACTCTCTGAAATGAGCTTTTCTTTTTCCTATGGATTTCAACGTGGACGCACATTACCACATAATAACTCTGAATAATGAGTCTCAGGTCACATTTCCGTCCTGGTCATTATCCAGCAAAATGAGAGCAAATGTCTCAATGCAAAGCCTTCACTGCCCAGAGACAGAGAAAATGCTCCATTACAGAGCTCTGTGGAGGCGGAAAGTGTTATCCTCCCAAATCTATCCCTCGGCCTCATATCAGCCCAACTTTCAGCAAGATGTTCTAACAAGCCTCCAAGCTTCATATACTTTACTGATATTGAGTATGTGGACAATTCATTGAGTATCACATGGAGTCCAGAAGATGTTCTCACAAATTCACCAGTTTAGAACACTATTAATAATACTAAGACTCTACTATGCTCTGCCATTAAAGACATGGAGAACATATCAGATATGTCTCCTGGCTTTATGAATCTTCTGACATATTCTGTAATTTAGAAGATAGACACATCATGGTCAAATCACTCCAGATGTGGAGCCCAACACACCAGAGCATTGGCTCACAAGTCTCCCAGCTTCATGACTCTTCTGATATATTCTCTCTGACAACATGGAAGGACATATAAAACTAAGAGGGTTCCAGAGATGGAGCACAATGCTCAGATGATGTTCTCCCAAGTCTTACCTATTTGTAGGCTCTGCACACATATTCTGCATTGAGAATGTGGACATTTACCGTAATGGTCAGAAGGTGCCAGATATTAAGGCCAATACTAGAGATGATGTTCTTACATGTCTTATGGTTTTGTAAACCGAAATTGATATACAATACACAGTATGTCACAGTCAACACATGTGCCCATACAGGGGATTAATGTACAACAAAATCCCATGCAAAAATATCAGATAAACCTTACATAGAAAACATTGCACAAACGGGATCAAAGTCAAACAAAATAATTTTAGTGAACAAACCACATATAAAATTAATTCCTAACAGTCTATGGGATACTCTGATGAGTGACAACTACAATGGGGCCGCAGGTCGGAGGCTACAAACATGCATAAAATGGTACTGATGTCCCTAATAAGTAATAACAAGTGTGTATAGTGAGTTCCTGTACAATAGAACTAAATACACTAAGCTGGTAAAAAGCATCCAAAAACAACACCCAGACAAACATTATGGAGATAAAAGTAACTTGTGCAGCATATTTACCTCAGACCTGCGGCGCCACCACCCCTACGTGCGATTCGGTGTGCGTGCTTTCTTTCGGGGGAGCCACAGCTGCCTTAAATCAGACAATCCAAGACCTGGACTGGAGGTAAGTGAGCAGTCAATCCGACCCAGTTCTTTCAGCTGCTTGAAAAAAACGGACCCATAATCTGGGCCCATTCAAACACCTCTCAACACTATGTGTCGGGAGCCTTCTTCTCTGGGTCCTATATCACCGAGACTTGTCACCTCGGGGACACAAACTTCCCATCCACGACCTGTCCAGCTGGCACCTTACAACGCATAATGGACAGAAGGTGCCAAATATCGAGGCCAATGCTACAGGTGGTGTTCTTACTCTTATTCCAAACAGTGGCGCACATGGATTTGCGGACCCACTGTGCCACAGGACCAGGCCTGCCAAAGAAGGGGCATAGCTAAGCGGCAACTACGTATTCACTGGAGCTGCGGAGACAAACTGGGCTGCAAGTAGCTGCCAGGTACCACTCGCGGTACTGCAACTGCTGACCCTAGGGGTCAGGTTCGCTGACATGGACAAGGAATATGTTCAGACACACCAGTCTAGGATGATGAATGAGGGACTAACTGCACATGGAGTGGGGGACAATGTTTAAGCACTGGCCTCCCTGGGACCAGGGGACTTTGAGAACAGGACAGTAGATGAACCAGGACCAGGGATACAGGTTCAGAAGACTGGCCTCACCGGGACCAGGGATTTGGGTTCAGTAGACTGGTCTCACTTGGGACCAGGGATTTGGGTTCAGGAGACTGGCCTCTCCGGGACCACAGAATCAGGTTCAGAACACTGACCACACCAGGACCATGGATTTGGGTTTAGGACACTTACTGCACCGAGACCAGGGATATGGGTTCAGGAAACTGGCCTTATGGGACCAGGGATTTGGGTTCAGGAATCTGGCCGTACCGAGACCAGGGATTTAGGTTCAGGAATCTGGCTGCACCAGGACTAAGGATACAGGTTCAGGACACTGACCACACTGGTACCAGGGATTTGGGTTTAGTAAACTGTGCTCACCGGGACCAGGGATATGGGTTCAGGTTTCTGGCTAAACTGAAACCATTGATTCTGTTTCAGGACACTGGCTCCACTGAGACCAGGTGTTACGTGTTACGTTACCACTCAGCACCCAGAATATGTTGTGCAGTTATATGTATGTATAATAAGTTCCATGTGAGATGCATGTCCCTAATGCATCAGCCCACAGGCTGCGCCCCTGGGCAGAGGGGACATGATATTCACCTTTTGTCCTCCCCCCACATTTGTAATTTCCACAGTAAATATTGGCAGGCTCCGGCCACCTGCGGCTATTGTAATGTATGTCTGGCCTGCCGCTTTTCTATTGGCCTGCCCTCTGTATCTGTGTGATATATTCTGTGCCCTGTGAGTAAAGTGTTGTCAGACTGGAAATACGAGGAGAGGCAGTGATCCTTTATATGCGCCCTTGTGACCAAGCGATTCCAGCCAGCGTCCTTCATTCAGACTCCAGCTAAAGCAGAGTGGACCTCCTGAAACACAGGGTGGTACTGAAAGAGGTACTTCAGCTTGGTAGACCCCGTTACACTGGTGGCAGACAGCGGGATATGATACCCCTTCTACAGGAGGAAAGGAATGAATGGAAAACAACTACCAGAAGTTAAAGAGGACTAAATTAAAAGATCTCATGGAAGCCCAAGGGTTGATCGCCAGCAACAAAACAAAAGCGGATTTGATAGCAGCCATTATGGAACACGACAGTGCAGTGCCCCCCAATGTGAATGTGGAGGAGACTGAATTCTAGAGGGAGGTAAAGAACAGACTGGCGTTCTATGGCCCAAACCCTGCAGTAGAGATCATACGAGAGGTGATGGCTGATGTGCGTACTGATCTGAAGGAAAAGATGGCCGAGCGGACCAGGATAGAGCTAGCCAAGATGGAGATGGCAGAGCGGACCAAAGTGGAGCTGGCCAAGATGGAGATCGCAGAGCGGAGAGAGGAGAGTCAGCGAGCAGGGGGAGCTCTGGCCTTCGACCAGGTACCTTCAACAGTAAGCCACAAAAAGATCCAGTATAATGCCTTCCGACAGAGGAAGACATTGATGGCTTTCTGCATGACTTTGAGGGGCAGTGTGCCCTTTATCAAGTGAAGCCGGAGGAATGGGTTCAGATTCTGGCCAGCAAGCTGACAGGCCGGGCAGCGGACGCCTATCGCATGGTACCTGATGAGGACTGTATGGACTATGAGCAGATCAAAGAAGGAGGCCTCAGTTGTCCGGATCAAAGATGGTCACTAGGGGTCCGCCCATGGACCTGGAGGGCCCCAAACCACTGAAGATTGTAGGGGGACCAGCTAGAAACCTGGCCTACCACAGTCCCCCTGGGGCGCGATGCCACACCTACCATCAGCTGGGCCACCTGCAAAGACAATGTCCCAACCAGACTCAGCATACCCAGTGGCCAAAGGTGGGAACAGCTACCTTCAGCCGGGCTGCTGTACACTGCTACCAAGGAGAAGCTGACCCAGCATTGGGGGCTACAACTAACCAAGGGGTGGAAGAGATGAAGGATTTGCCTGCAGACATCTTGCTGGGAAATGACTTGGGGCCCATGTTGTCTGCATTCTTGGTTGCCCCTCTGGCTGAGACATATCCTGTGACCACCTGGAGACAAGCTCAAGCTGCGGAGGCGGAATCACACTCAGAGGAGGCCCAGGTAAGACATCCCAGCCCTACACGTATTCCCATAGCCAGACACATTTCTTGGGCCACCCCAGACGAATTTAAGAGGGAGTTACTTGAGGATCCTTCATTGGAGGGATGTTGCGGGAGAGGGATACTGGAAGGGGAACAGTTTGTATGGAAGCAGGGACTCCTCTACCGGATCACAGAGCAGCACCACACAGGGACGAGCCCCACTATAAAACGACAGCTGGTAGTTCCCAAGAAGTATAGGCAGGAGTTACTGCGAATCTCTCATACCCTTGGCCGGGCACTTCGGCGTCAGTCTCACCAGGCATCGTCTGACACAAAACTTCTTTTGGCCGGGGGTAACCTATGATGTTTGTCAGTACTACCAGACCTGTGACAGTTGCCAGCACATTGGCAAGAGGGGAGATCAATGCAAGGCCAAATTACGCACCCTCCCCATTGTGGAGGGACCATTTAGCCGAGTAGTGGTCGATCTGATAGGGCCGTTAGCCAAACCCAGTCCGTCAGGGAAAAGGTATATATTGACAGTAGTAGATTATGCCACATGGCATCCAGAGGTGGTTGCATTACCTAATATACTGGCAGAGACGGTGGCGGCCGCCCTGCTCCAGGTTTTCTCACGGGTTGGATTTCCCCGGGAGATTATCTCGGACCAGGGTACCCAGTTTACAGCAGAGGTGACCAACCAACTGTGGAAGCTGTGCGGCGTAAAGTCCATTAGAAGCGCCCCGTACCACCCGCAAACCAATGGGTTGTGTGAATGCTTTAACGGGACATTAAAACAACTCATTGGGACTTTTACCAAGACCTACAGGGACTGGGAGAAATTCTTGCCACTCCTCCTGTTTGCCTATCGGGAGGTGCCCCAAGAATCCATGGGGTTCTCCCCGTTTGAGCTGGTATACAGGAGACGGGTAAGGGGACCCCTAGACATAGTGCTAGAATACTGGGAAGGGGAGGGCCTCATAGAAGGGCTACCTATTGTACCCTATGTGCTGGAATTCCGGGACCGCCTACAGGAGCTGACCCAGGCTGTATGTGAGAACATGCAGGTGACCCAGCGGCGCCAGCGCATATGGTATGATCGGAGGGCCAGAGAGCGCACCTTGGAAATAAGACAGAAGGTCCTGGTGTTAGAGCCCACTAGGCAGAACAAGTTATAAGCTGCATGGCAGGGGCCCTACCAGGTAGTGGGGAAAATAGCCGACACATCCTATAATGTCGCCGATTGTAACGACCCCAGCATTATCCGCATGTTCCACGTGAATATGCTGAAGCCCTACTGGGAGCGCCCTGAAGATGTAGTGGCCATCTGTGCACCTGAAGCACAGGATTTAGCCGGACTTCCCTTGCCGGATGTCTTAGGGGAAAGGACTCAGTTTAAAACATGGGACCAGGTACACTTCGGTGAAGACCTAGGCCCCCGGGAGAGACAGCAGGGGGAGGAGTTGTTGAGGCGACAGAGGATGTTTTCGGGGAGACCAGGGTACACTCACCTGGCACAACACAAGATTGAGACCCAGGATCAGACCCCCCTGCGACAAAACCCCTTCCGCGTCCCTGAGTCTGTACGAGAGGGGATGCGACAAGAGATACAAGAGATGTTGCGTTTAGGGGTCATTGAAGAGTCAGATAGTCACTGGGCATCCCCCGTAGTGTAAGTGCCGAAGAAGGATGGGACTACACGGTTTTGTGTAGACTATTGTAAGCTCAATGAGAAAACAATGACAGATGCATATCCCATGCCGCGTGTGGATGAGTTGTTAGACCGGCTGGCGGGGGCAAAGTATTTGACCACCATCGATCTATGCAAAGGCTACTGGCAGATTCCCCTTAGTCCTGACGCTATTCCCAAGTCAGCATTTGTCACCCCATTTGGCTTATTCCAGTTTTGAGTTATGCCACTCAAGATGAAGAATGCCCCGGTGAACTTCCAGAGGCTGGCTGACCTGCTTCTGGATGGTCTCCAGGACTATGCTTGTGCCTACCTGGACGACATTGCCATCTACAGTGTGACATGGGAAGAGCATCTAAATCACCTAGAGACAGTATTGGACAGGATCCACAAGGCCAGAATCACCCTGAACACAATCAAGTGTCACGTGGGCAAAGCAGAGGTTCAGTATTTAGGGCATTGGGTGGGAAGTGGGAAACAGCGACCAGAACCAGCCAAGATTGAGGCCATAGCCAAATGGCCCACCCCACGCACTAAAACACAGGTCATGGCATTTCTAGGGACAGCGGGGTATTTCAGGAAATTCGTTCCTAATTACAGCAGCGTAGCCAAGCCCCTCACTGATCTGACCCGTAAGAACCAACCCCGCCAGGTAACCTGGACCCCAGAGTGTGAGGAAGCCTTCCGCCAACTAAAGGACGCCCTCACCAATACCCCTTTATTGGCCGCACCTGATCCAACTAAACGTTTCCTTGTTCACACAGATGCTTCTATGTTTGGATTGGGGGCAGTATTGAGCCAAGTCGGGCCGGACGGCCAAGAACACCCGGTAGCTTACCTGAGTCGGAAACTACTACCCCGTGAAGTAAGCTATGCAGCCATCGAGAAGGAGTGCTAACCATATTTGTATGGATGACAGTTTTCCCTCCTAACGGACCATAATCCCCTGGTCTGGCTTAATCAGGTCTCCGGAGACAATGCCAGATTGCTGCAGTGGAGTTTAGCCCTACAACCTCTGGACTTCACCATCCACTACAGACCCGGCAAACAAAATTGTAATGCCGATGGACTAAGTCGACAAACGGAACTTGTACCAACCCCATAAACTTCGGTCATCCCCAAACCTATCCGTTAAGGATCAGACTGTGCATCCGATCGCGTCGCTGAAAAGGGGAGCCGTGTTACGTGTTACGGAACCACTCAGCACCCAGAATATGTTGTGCAATATGTATGTATAATAGGTTCCATGTGAGATGTATGTCCCTAATGCATCAGCCCACAGGCTGCACCCCTGGGCAGAGGGGACATGATATTCACCTTTTGTCCTCCCTCCACCTTTGTAATTCCACAGTAAATATCGGCAGGCTCCGGCCACTTGCGGCTATTGTAATGTATGTCTGGCCTGCCGCTTTTCTATTGGCCTGCCCTCTGTATCTGTGTGATATATTCTGTGCCCTGTGAGTAAAGTGTTGTCAGACTGGAAATACGTGGAGAAGCAGTGATCTTTTATATGCGCCCATGTAACCAAGCGATTCCAGCCAGCGTCCTTCATTCAGACTCCAGCCAAAGCAGAGTGGACCTCCTGAAACATGGGGTGGTACTGAAAGAGGTACCCCAGCTTGGTAGACCCCGTTACACCAGGGATATGGGTTCAGCAGACTGGCCTCACTGGATTCATGGATTTGGGTTAAGGAATCTGGCTGCGCCAGGAGCAGAGATTTGAGCTCACGAATCTGGCCGCACTGAGAACAGGGATACGGGTTCAGGACGTTGGCCTCACCAGGACCAGGTATTCGGTTTCAGGACACTGGCGACAGTGGGACCAGGGATATGGGTTCAGGAGACTGGCCTCACTTGGACCAGGGATTTGTTTTCAGGAGACTGGCCTCACTGGGACTAGGCATGCAGGTTCAGGACACTGGTTGCACTGGGACCAAGGATTCGGGTTCATGACACTGGCCGCACTGGGACCAGAGTACCTCGCAACTGGACTGGTAAAACATCAATTACCTATGAGAATGACTCCCAACAATAGGCTAAATATACTAAATGCCTCTCAGCTAAAGGGTATTTACTATATGCACTTGCTGCCCCTTTAAGGGCAGGGTAGTGCATCCCTGGGAAGTGCAGCATGTACACCAGGTAGAGGCGTGGCCAGGACAGTGAGTAAGCCGATGTCCCTGCATGGAGGAAGAAAAGGACACCATGTAGAGGCGCCGGCCATTGCACTAGACTAAAGGTACCGTCACACTAGACGATATCGCTAGCGATCCGTGACGTTGCAGCGTCCTCGCTAGCGATATCGTCCAGTGTGACAGGCAGCAGCGATCAGGCCCCTGCTGTGCTGTCGCTGGTCGGGGAAGAAAGTCCAGAACTTTATTTCGTCGCTGGACTCCCCGCAGACATCGCTGAATCGGTGTGTGTGACACCGATTCAGCGATGTCTTCACTGGTAACCAGGGTAAACATCGGGTAACTAAGCGCAGGGCCGCGCTTAGTAACCCGATGTTTACCCTGGTTACCATCGTAAAAAAACAAACAGTACATACTTACATTCAGCTGTCTGTCCCTTGCCGTCTATTTCCTGCACTGACTGCTGGCCGCAAAGTGAAAGTGAAAGCACAGCACAGCGGTGAGTCACACAGCGGTGACTCACCGCTGTGGCTGTGCTCTGCTTTCACTTTGCGGCCAGCAGTCAGTGCAGCAAACAGACGGCAAGGGACAGACAGCTGAATGTAAGTATGTACTGTTTGTTTTTTTACGATGGTAACCAGGGTAAACATCGGGTTACTAAGCGCGGCCCTGCGCTTAGTTACCCGATGTTTACCCTGGTTACCGGGGACCTCGGGATCGTTGGTCGCTGGAGAGCGGTCTGTGTGACAGCTCTCCAGCGACCAAACAGCGACGCTGCAGCGATCCGGATCGTTGTCGGTATCGCTGCAGCGTCGCTAAGTGTGACGGTACCTTTACACTTTTCCTGGTTTTGTAAACTATACTGAAACATTATATTCTTCCATTCAGTTCACAGACACATCCACAGTCAGGCAGTACAAGATGTGGAGCCCAATGCTTCAGAAGATGTTCTCAAAAGTCTCCTAGGTTTGAAGATTTTACCGATATATTTTGCCATCAAGCATACGCATAAGGAAGGTTAGAAGATGTGAAGGAGTGATTGGCCCAGAGATCAGTATGTCATGTAATAATATGGTACATGGGTCAGTTTCACGAAGTTGGTGACGGCACTGGCAAAATCATCTGACTATTAGGCTGCTTTCACACGTCAGTGGCTCCGGTACGTGAGGTGACAGTTTCCTCACGTACTGGAGCCACTGACACACGTAGACACAGTGAAATCAATGCATCTGTGCAGATGTCATTGATTTTTTGTGGACCGTGTCTCCGTGTGCCAAACACGGAGACATGTCAGTGTTCGTGGGAGCGCACGGATTACACGGACCCATTAAAGTCAATGGGTCTGTGTAAAACACGTACCGCACACGGACGTTGTCCGTGTGCAGTCCGTGTGCCGTGCAGGAGACAGCGCTACTGTAAGCGCTGTCCCCCCCACTGGTGCTGAAGCCGCAATTCATATCTTCCCTGCAGCAGCGTTTGCTGTAGAGAAGATATGAATAATCGTGTTTAAAATAAAGATCCATGACCCCAAAGATCCATGACCCTCGCTGGCTGGCGCTGCTTCCTGTCCTGGCCGCACCTTCTACTGTATGAGCGGTCACGTGGGGCCGCCCATTACAATCATGAATATGCGGCTCCACCTCCCATAGGGGTGGAGCCTCATATTCATCACTGTAAATGAGTGGCCCCACGTGACCGCTCATACACTAGAAGGTGCGGCCAGGACAGGAAGCAGCGCCAGCCAGCGAAGGATCCGGGTGAGTATTTTAATAACAGTGGGGGGGCGCACAGGGGGTGGGAGGGGGCTTGGGACATGGATCTTTATTTTAAACACGATTATTCATATCTTCTCTACAGCAAACGCTGCTGCAGGGAAGATATGAATTGCGGCTTCAGCACCAGATGCAGGGGACAGCGCTAAACTTTAGCGCTGTCTCCTGCACGGTGCGTGTGGTACCCAGTGGGCACACGGGCGGCACACGTGTGACGCACGTCTGCCACACTGATGTGCCACAGAAACGCACCGGCACACGGAAACAGATAATTCCGGTACCGATTTTTCCGGTACCGGAATTTTTCTGGACGTGTGAGACTGCCCTTAGAGTGCATGGTGATATTTTCCCCTGTTTCATAATAGCATTGGTACCAAGACATAAGATCATCAAAAATTTTCGGTGCAAAGGAGATGAACGGCAGCTTAGTTGGGAACAATACATGATGCCACATTGAAGAGCACAGGTCTCGATTAGCGGTTTAACTTTATCATCATCTATACTCCTTTAGCCCCCGAACTATAACCTCGTGGAGAGATGAACTCTTCACCAGACCAGATAATTACATTGTAAGGCTGGGGTTACACTACAGTGTAATACGGATGAGTGTTCAGCGATACAAAAAAATCACATAGCACTCGGACCAATGTGCTATCGAACTTATGGGGCAGCTCCCATCATCCTTTTTTTTTGTCCGTATTATACTTGTGAGTGAAATTGCAGCATGCTGCAATTGTCTGCGTATCTCAGCTGAGAAACGCCAATGCAAGTCTATGGGTGTGAGAAAACAATCGCACAGCACATGGACCGTCACTGTGACTTGCGAGAAATTCTCAGGCATTGGCAGGTGACAGGATATTGACTCAGCCATTATTTGCTCATTTTGCAATTGTGTGAGAAAATCTCACTATACGGATGACATACGGATGACACATGGATAGTTTTTTGAGAAAAAAAAGCATCCTGGCATTACACACGGATGACATACGGATCACCATACGGAGAACATTTGTGCGATTCTCGGCAGACAAAATCGGACAGATTTTTTATACATTGTGTGTGACCCGGGCCTAATAAAGAGTTTTTCTTCTCTCCCTGTAATGAGCTGGAGTGCAGCAGATAATTGTGTAGAAATGTCATTAATGTGTGACGCTCAGCCATGGCCTCAGCTTATTAGACAGGGCGGTACTCTGAAATGCATGAAGTTCTTATTTATCAGAAGCAACGTGCTGTAGATAATAGCTATGAGGCTGGAGAGAGCGGCAGCAAAAAGCAACTAAATAGCCCCAAGACCCATGACCTGAAAGTGTATCTGCGCTTCACATGATTTTTCAGAGTAAGTTGTGTGTGTAATGAAGAAAACAATTTATCTGCCCATTATATGCAGAACTGACAGTTTTCCTTCGCTGGTTGACGACGACTTGCTGTTATGGTGTCTCCCATATGCACACGGTAACACGGTACCAAATCACTTTTTTTCCCATATGCACGACACAGAGGAGATCCTACTTCCCTGTCTACATGCAGTGCACCTTTAGAAGCAGCAGCAGCATGGAGGACAATTTACAGAGATACTAAGTAGTGTAGTTGTGAATCCAGTTCTATGTCTGCGTCCAACATCTCCATGTCTGTCTGTATCTCTTTCTGTAGTTGCTTCTTCTACTTGATTCATAATCTGGTTCCTCAAGGAGCTGTTGTGTGTAGGGGACATCAGATCTGGACTTACAGAACAGAATTAGTGGTGATCGGTGGGAATTATTCTGGTAGGACAGGTCAAAGATTAGTCTGGGGCTTCTTTTCAGGGTGAGGGTGTTACCACAATGTCAGTCTTACAAAATTTTGAGAAGTCACGAATTTTAAGATATCCACATTTAGGTTGCTCATGGAAGGACAGTGACTCTGGTGCTGTTTAAGCAAACCTCCAATCTAAAGACATGAAATAAGCATTCTCATGTGAACTCCTTCCAGGTGCTCGACTACTCCGTCCCGAGAGTGGGAGACGAGCCTGGAGTGGATAGAACCACACGAAAATAATTGCTGGAGTAGAGAGTGATTCTTTGGTGAGTCAAGGTGCTCAGGAAACCAGATAAAAATAATCCATTTCATAGCTATTCCGGGGAAGAGAGGGGAAAATGAAGAGTGTCAGTCAAAGGCTAGACAGAGAAGAGGAACCCTCTGCAGAGCTCCAAAGGGCAGTGGCAGTCTGTAGAATAGATAGCACAGGCTGTATCCCGGAGGAGATAAGGAAAGAAAAGGATTTACAGTCACTCAATATAATCCCCTGATTATATCTGCATGTTCAAAGGTGCAGATTTTACAGTGAAACTTAAAGCTTAACTGCTAATTCTTCTACTGGAAGGGCCGAAAACGGCAGCCAATCAAAGACAAGTGACCCGAAAACCTGCTCGGGTGAAAGATATCAAGACGAGATCATAATACACGATACTGAAACAAAGCCTGAGCATCGGATGTTGGATATAAGACCGGAATATTAGGTGATGGTTACTGATATAATCTGGAATATAAGGTGATGGATACTGATATAAGACTGGAACATCAGGTGATGGATATTGATATAAGACTAGAATATCGGGTGATGGATACTGATATAAGACCGGAATATCGGGTATTGGATACTGATATCAACATGGAATATCAGGTGATGGATACTGATATCAACCTGGAATATCAGGTGATGGATACTGATATAAGACCAGAATATCGGGTAATGGATACTGATATCAACCTGGAATATCAGGTGATGGTATCTGATATAAGACCGAAATATCGGGTGATGGATACTGATATAAGACTGGAATGTCAGGTGATGGATCCTGATATAAGACCAGAATATCGGGTAATGGATACTTATATAAGACTGGAATATCAGGTTGTGGATACTGATATAAGACTGGAATATAAGGTGATGGATACTGATATAAGACTGGAATGTCACGTGACGGGTACTGATATAAGACTGGAATATCAGGTGTTGGAAACTGATATAAGACCGGAATATTGGGTGATGGATACTGATATTACACTGGATTATCGGGTGATGGATACTGATATAAACTGGAATATCAGGTGATGGATACTGATATTACACTGGATAACGGGTGATGGATACTGATATAAGACTGGAACATTGGGTGATGGATACTGATATAAGGCTGGAATGTCGGGGGAAGGATACTAATATAAGCCTGGAACATTGGATGATGGATACAGATATAAGGCTAGAATATCAGGTGATGTATACTGATATAAGACCGGAATATCGTTAGAGGAATACTGATATAAAACTGGAATATCAGGTGATGGATTCTGATATAAGACCGGAATATTGAGTGATGGATACTGATATGGAGCGCCCCCAGTAGGGCAGTGGGATACTCGGAGCTGGGCCCTTCGGTTCTCAAGGGGGATATCATGGTGGCTGACCCGGTCCGTGGCCCTAGGGGCGTCCGTTGATAAATGATGAGAAAGGTCTTTGAAGGGATAATATTCGTGACGCCACCTGTGGTATTCGGTCAAGGTGACCGACGCTGCTTAGGGGTCTGCTGAGGTGATGTGATGGCAGCTAGCTGGTATACCTTCCCACAGGTGAAGTGTATCCCCAGTGCTTCTCAGAGGGTAAATGGTGGATGGTGGATGATGTAAGGCGCAGTGAATAACGAGGACACAAGGGTGCAGTCTCTTTACCTTTACTGAAGGCTTCAGCATCCCCAGTCCAGAGCACCAGATGACAGGGCAGGCAGAGTCCGGACGGTCTGAAGGCAAATCCAGAGACCCCTTATCTTGGTGGAAATCAGTAGCCTTCCGCTAGCGCCTGAGTGTTGTAGTCCCTCCCTGCTGAGCTTCTCGGTGAGGTCCTCACAACTGATGTTGGTGTTCTAGATGTTATGTCTCTTTCTCTCTGTCCCCCAGATGGTATGGATAGGACAAACCCGTATGACTGATGGCCTGAGGCTTTTTACAGGGACCCTACGATGCCCCAGCCCCCACAAGTTGCCACCGTGCCTCCTGGGTGTAAGGTCGGGCAGCTAACGTGGAATTAACTGTCCTGCCAGTCTCTGAAGCAAGGCTTGGAGACGATTGCTCCCTCGGTGTTCTGGCTACCGGCTTCTGTGCCTCAGATGGAGGAAGCCTATTGCAGGGCAGAACTCCCTCTGGATTCCTCTCCTTGTGCTATGACTTTGTTTCTCACTCTCAGCAACGCAATTCTCCTTGTGTCCTTTCTTAGGATGCTGCCGCATGTGGGGCAGGCGCAGCTTTTTGGCCTTCTATCTAGGCCTCTGACAGGATCCCACCCCTGTCAGGGACCTCTGTGTCTGCAGCTGTTTGATGTTCCTCCTTTTTCTTGTCTGCCTGTCAGCTTCTGCCTAACTTCCTTTCCAAACCACCAGTTTTACCTAATTGTGAGGAATGCCCTAATAGATAGGAGCATAGCTCCCCCTGGTGGACTGGAGTGTGAAGTGTGTTGTGTGGTTTGTGATACCTGGTAAGGTGATCTCCTTTATTGCCCTCAGACGTAACATCACTCCCCCTGGTAGAAGAATGACATTACTGCAATGACCAGGACTCGGGGGTGCTGCAGATATAAGACCGGAATATCAGGTGATGGATACTGATATAAGAGTGGAATATCAGGTGATGGATACTGATATAAGAGTGGAATATCAGGTGATGGATACTGATATAAGAGTGGAATATCAGGTGATGGATACTGATATAGGAGTGGAATATCAGGTGATGGATACTGATATAAGACCGGAATATCAGGTGATGGATACTGATATAAGACCGGAATATTGAGTAATGGATACTGATATAAGACCGGAATATCAGGTGATGAATACTGATATAAGACTGGAATATTGAGTGATAGATACTGATATAAGACCGGAATATTAGGTGATGGATACTGATATAAGACCGGAATATGAGGTGATGGATTCAGATATAAGACTGGTATATTAGGTGATGGATATTGATATAAAACTGGAATATCAGGTGATGGATACTGATTAGTGATGAGCGAGTGTACTCGTTGCTCTGGTTTTCCCACGCTGGGGTGACCTCCGCGTATTTGTTATTACTCAGAGATATAGTTTTCATCGCCTCAGTTGCATGATTTACGGCTTCCAGATACGCTGAATACATGTGAGGAATGCCTGTTTGTTAGGAAAATATCACCATGCACTCTAAGGGCAGTCTCACACGTCCAGATAATTCCGGTACCGGAAAAATCGGTACCGGAATTATCCGTGTCCGTGTGCCGGTGCGTTTCTGTGGCACATCAGTGTGGCACACGTGCGGCACACGTGTGCTGCCCGTGTGCCGACTGGGTACCACACGCACTGTGCAGGAGACAGCGCTAAAGTTTAGCGCTGTCCCCTGCATCTGGTGCTGAAGCCGCCATTCATATCTTCTGTGCAGCAGCGTTTGCTGTAGAGAAGATATGAATATTCCTTTTCTTTTTTTTGTTTCTCGTGTTTCAAATAAAGATCCATGTCCCCAACCCCCTCCCACCCCCTGTGCGCCCGCCCGCTGTTATTAAAATACTCACACGGCTCCCTCGCTGGCGCTGCGCGCACAGGGGGTGGGAGGGGGGTGGGGACAGGGATCTTTATGTTAAACACGAGAAACAACAAAAAAAAAAGGATTATTCATATCTTCTCTACAGCAAACGCTGCTGCAGAGAAGATATGAATCGCGGCTTCAGCACCACGTGGGGGGACAGCGCTTACTGTAGCGCTGTCTCCTGCATGGCACACGGACTGCACGGACCCATTGACTTTAATGGGTCCGTGTAATCCGTGCGCTCCCACGAACACTGACATGTCTCCGTGTTTTCCAAACGGACACACGGTCCGTGAAAACACGCTGACATGTGCAGAGACACATTGATTTCAATGTGTCTACGTGAGTCAGTGTCTCCGGTACGTGAGGAAACTGTCACCTCACGTACCGGAGCCACTGACGTGTGAAACCGGCCTTAGGGAATTCCCACATATATTTGGCGTATCTGGAAGCTGTAAATCATGCAACTGAGGAAACTATATTTCTGAGCAATAACAAATACTCGGAGGTCACCCGAGCGTGGGAAAACCTGAGCAACAAGTATACTCGCTTATCACTAATACTGATAAGACCAGAATATCAAGAGAGGAATACTCATATAAAACTGGCATATCAGGTGATTGATACTAACATAAGACTAGAATATTGGCTGATGGATACTGATATAATACTGGAAAATCATATGTTAGATACCGGAATATCAAGTGATGGATACTGATATAAGACCCTAAAATCAGGTGATTGATACTGATATAAGACCGGAACATCAGGTGATGGATACTGATAGACAACTGGAATATCAGGAGAGGAATACTGATAGAAGATTGGAATACCAGATGATGGAAACTGTTATGAGACTGGAATATCAGGTGATGGATACTAATATAAGACTGGAATATCAGGTGATGGATACTGACAGGGCTGTATTTGCCACTAGGCACTTGAAAGCACGTACCTAGGGTGGGGACGATGCGGGGGGGGGGGGGGGGGGGGCACCTGAGCAAGGTTTTGTTTATTTTATTTTTTTAAAGTCCTGGGTCACCTCCCGACCGGCCATTATACAGTATAGAGCATCATGTGTGGCCATTATACAGTATGGAGCTTCATGTGTGGCCATTATACAGTATGGAGCATCATGTGTGGCCGTTATACAGTATGGAGCATCATGTGTGGCCATTATACAGTATAGGGCATCATGTGGGGCCATTATACAGTATTGAGCATCATGTGGGGCCATTATACAGTATTGAACATCAAGTGGGGTCATTATACAGTATGGAGCATCATGTGTGGCCATTATACAGTATGGAGCATCATGTGCAGTCATTATACAGTATGGAGCACTGTGTGGCCGTTATACAGTATGGAGCATCATGTGCAGCCATTATACAGTATGGATCATGTGTGGCCATTATACAGTATGGGACATTATGTGGCCATATTTTTTTGGGGTTATAATTATTGTATATGAAACAGTGTGATCAGCAGTGCTAAATGGGTGTGGTTGGGACATGGATAAGGGTGTGACTAGTTATGAAATGGGTGTGGTCAGAGGCGTGGCCTAAAATTTGCTGCGGCGCACATACTTTATACCTTTTTCCCTTCTTTAAAAGTTGGGAGGTATGGTACCACATTTGCCAGATCACGGCAAGTGCCACAAATCCCATGGGGAATGTATGAGGCCGGATGCAGTGTTGCCGTAAGTGATCCGTTACATGGCAGATGCAGAAAAACTGCCCGATCTGCTGCAAAAGGCTACTTTGACATCAGCGATTCTTGCCAAAGTCACTGCCGATAGTGTCATACTTACCAATGGGGAAGGCAGCACTAAAAGTGCCTAGGGCAGCAGAAACTCTAAATACGGCCCTGGATACTGATATATGACAGGAACATCGGGTGATGGATACTGATATAAAACTGGAAAATCGGGAGACCCCCTAGGACCCCTAGTTATAAGAGACTCCATTTATATCATTGGGCACACCGCATGCATGCAATTGGCTTTCCCTACCCCACCCCACCCCATAGGGTTACATAGGGGTAGAAGGGACAGACGACGGTGAGCGGGGGTGCCATCTGCGCAGGTATAGGGTGCCAACCTTCGCTGACAGGTAGGGTGCATATAGTGCAGTACAGGGTCAGGCACCTCCTTGGCCTTTTCTAATGTATGCATTTTATAATGGTGATGGTTTTGAATAATGCACTGGTTAAGATTTTTTAGAATTTATTTAATAAAGGATATATTTTAATATTTCATACTTTCACTTGGGTTTTTTTCTGTGAATTTTTTGTCATTAAATTGGACCCCAAAGGTTATCTTTTTTCTGTGACTACATACTGATATAATACTGGAATATCAGATGATGTATACTGATATAAGACTGGAATATCGGGTGATGGATACTGATAGAAGACTGGAAAATTAGGTGATGGATACTGATATAAGACTTGAATATCAGGTGATGGATACGGATATAAGACAGGAATATCAGGTGATGATACTGATATAAGACCAGAATATCAGGTGATGGATACAGATATAAGACCGGAATATCAGGTGATGGATACAGATATAAGACCGGAATATCAGGTGATGGATACTGATAGACGACTGGAATATCGGGAGAGGAATACTGATTTAAGACTGGAATATCAGGTGATGGATACTGATAGAACATTGGAATATCAGGTGATGGATACTTATATAAGACCGTAATATTAGGTTTTGGATACTGATATAAGACTGGAATATCGGGTGATGGATACTGATATAAGACCGGAATATCAGGTGATGGGTACTGATATAAGACCAGAATATTAGGTGATGATACTGATATAAGGCTGGAATATTAGGTTATGGATACTGATATACACTCCCTGACAGAAGTTATGTCGCTTATCCATGTTATGTAAATAAAAGCTTATGACCTGATGTTAAATCCATCCATTGGTTGTATAAATTATTCTTTTGAAAGCTGAAACCCCCCGAAATGAGGTTTAGTATCAGAAATTAAATTGGCATCAATGCAGAAATATTTATTAGTTAATGGACACAGAATGGTCAGATTTTGGCAAGACAAAAGTTTTCTCACCTGGTCATATAATGCACCCCATCCTAGTTTACATCCTCACCTGTGCTCAGTAAATGATCGGTTAATTAGTGTGTGTGTATAGAAAGAAACCCAGCACCCAAGACCTTCACTTGAACTGCAACTTGAGCTCTGACAACATGCCAAATATCCACCCTGCGACCAAAGCCTGGATTATCAAGAGGCTGAAAACCAGATTCACTGCAGAGGTGGCTGGCACCTTTAATGTGTCTCAGCATCAAGTACAAAGAATTAAAAAAAGATTTGAAGAGACTGGAGATGTGTTTGACAAGGCCAGGTCCGGCAGACCCCGCAAGACAACTGCTCAGGAGGAACGTTTGTTGGTTAGAAATTCCAAAGCAAGCCCCTCTTCCACTGCAACAGAATTCCAACACTCCTGGTCACCTCAAGTCCCTGTGTCAACTAGATCAGTTTGTAGGATTCTGTCTCGAAATGGCCTCCATGGTTCAATCAGTGCCCAGAAGCCAGCACTAAACAAAAGGCAAATAAGAAACCGTATGGCATTTGCAAAGTCCCACAGCCTGCTAAACAGATGGGCGCTGGAAAAGTGGCAGAAGATGGATTTCTTTGATGAATCTTCAGTAGAATTCCACCACAGCCACCGCAAATACTGCAGGAGACCTACTGGAGCCCGTATGGATCCAAAATACACCCAGAAAACAGTTAAATTTGGTGGTGAAAAGATCATGGTCTAGGGTTACATTCAGTATGGGGGTGTGCAAAATATTTGCAAGGTGGAAGGCAATATCAATAGTCTAAAATATCAAGAAGTATTAGCTACCTCTTATATTCCAAATCATAAAAGGGGTCAAATTCTGCAGCAGGATGGTGCTCCATCTCATACATCCATCTCTATAACAAAGTTCCTCCAGGCAAAAAAGATCAAGGTGCTTGAGGACTGTCCAGCCCAGTAACCAGACATGAACATCATTGAGCATGTTTGGAGTAGGATGAAAGAGGAAGCTTGGAAGACAAAACCAAAGCATCTAGTTGAGTTTAAAAACTCATTTGTTCAGACTGGCCTACCGCCTCAATGCATTAACCTAACGATCCCTGTGTGGCCTATTTATAATAAAAAAAAAAAAAAGGTTCCTCGCATCATGTTCTCATACACTTTATGCAGTATTAGCCCTCTGTGTCTGTACTGCTACATACTTAGGCAGGTAACTGGTTCATGCAGCTTTACATGAACACCTGAGCCTTACACTATGGCTGGTCCGAATAACTAAAGCAATTGTTACCATCCACCTCTCGTGTCTCCCCATTTCCCCATAGTTTGTAAGCTTGCGAGCAGGGCCCTCACTCCTCCTGGTATCTGTTTTGAACTGTATTTCTGTTATGCTGTAATGTCTATTGTCTGTACAAGTCCCCTCTATAATTTGTAAAGCGCTGCGGAATATGTTGGCGCTATATAAATAAAATTATTATCTAGATGAACTCTGTGAGGTATGTAAGACGACTGCATTATTTGCTATTCCTGATGACTTCAATAATAAAATATATGAATCATTGTTGAACGGCATGGATGCAGTCCTTCAATAACACCACAACTTCATTCACCAATCTTATGTAATATATATTTGTATTTTAAGTTAATTATTTGTTTGAATATCACTTTACTTTCTGTGGGCGACAAAACTTTTGTCTTGTCAAAATCTGATCATTCTGTGTCCATTAACTGATCAATATTTCTGCACTGATGCCAATTTATTTTCTTAACCTAAACCACATTTCGGAGGGTTTCAGCTTTCAAAAGAATAATTTATACAACCAATGGATGAATTTAACGTCAGGTTATAAGCTTTTATTTACATAACATGGATAAGCGACATAACTTCTGTCAGGGAGTGTGAGACTGGAATATCAGGTGATGGATATGCAGCACCCCAGGTGACCAGTTGCTGCAGTGATGTTGCTTTTCCTTCGAGGAAGGTAATGTCATGCTCAGAGGCAATGGAGTTCTGTTCACCAGGTAAGGCACACATATGCAACACATTCTGAATCCAGGCCAGGAGGGGGAGCTCAGGTCTCGGATTCAGGGGAGCTTCCCTAGGCTTTGTGTATCCTGACCTTGAGGAGAAGCAAGTGAGTTGTTCAGAGACACTGAAGTAGAAGGAAGTCTGAAACTGCAAACAGAGAGGCCTGGCAGCCACGAGGGAGCTGCAGCCTCTGGAAGGACAGATAACCTGGAAGGGTTGAATGTGGAGTAGCCGGAAGGGAAGGAGCAAAGGAGAGGAACAGGGCTTAGAGGGGAACTGTGACCGGGCCATAGCGCAGAAGCTGGGAACCAGGAGCCCGAGGCCTTAGTGAAACTGTACGACACTTGGCAGATCCGGAGGGCACGACACTACACGTTAACTGCCCGCACCACGCTTGAGACGCAGCAGCACCTGAGGAGCCCGGGGCATGATAGAGTCCTTGTAAAAAGGCTCAAGCTGCCAATTATGCAGGTACCTGTCTCAGGACAGGGGGAATAGAGGACTCTGCAGGAAGCTTCAGGCAGCAGGGACTTCATTTACAGCAGGCGCTAGTTGGAAAGGCTCCCGGACCTCTACTGGAACAAGGGAACCCTCCATTGCATCTGAGCCGGCCAGACCACCATCATCTGTGCCTGGTACCCTGGACTGTGGCCAGCAAACTACAGTAAACCAGGTAAAGACTTAAAAATGTCTCCTCTATTTATTCCTCGGCACATACCATCATCTTAGCCTTACACACAATAGGACCCTTGGGGACCCCGCTTCACCTGTGGGAAGTGTAACACCTGTGCTGCCTCAACATCCCCCAGGAAACTCCTTCAATGCAGCGTCGGTCCTACTACTGCCAGAACACCACAGGTGGCGTCACAACAGACTTTGAACATTTTCCCCTTTAAAGACAGTTCCCCTTTAACATTGAGCCCCAAGGCCACGGACCGGGTCGCAGCCACCGTAACATCCACCCTTGAGACCGGACCCGGTAACGAGTACCCCGCTGGCCTGGCTGGGCAACTCAGATACTGATATATGACTGGAATATCAGGTGATGATACTGATATTAGACCGAAATATCAGGTGATGGATACTGATATAAGACTGAAATATCAGGTGATGGATACTGATATAAGACTGGAATATTAGGTAATGGCTACTGATATAAGACTGTAATGTCTGGTGATGGATACTGATATAAGACTGGAAAATCAAGTGACTGATACTGATATAAGACTGGAATATTGGGTGATGGATACTGATATTAGACTGGTGTCAGGAAGATATTAATTATTTTCCATTGTTCAGGGACACAACCAAAGCTGGCCTACTACTCATCCCTCACTTGGTTTAGGACCAAATCCTACATATAATATTTCTCTCTCTGAGAATATCCACCCCTTCTCCCTTCATGCAGATGGTCAGCTTTGGAATGCTAGTTTTATTGTCTGCCAGTGCTAGCAGAGCTGAATGCATTCTTTCCCTCCAAAAAAACTTTTTATCTTATAAGTAGTGTTGAGCGATACCGTCCGATACTTGAAAGTATCGGTATCGGATAGTATCGGCCGATACCCGAAAAGTATCGGATATCGCCGATACCGATATCCGATACCAATACAAGTCAATGGGACACCAAGTATCGGAAGGTATTCTGATGGTTCCCAGGGTCTGAAGGAGAGGAAACTCTCCTTCAGGCCCTGGGATCCATATTAATGTGTAAAATAAAGAATTAAAATAAAAAATATTGATATATTCACCTCTCCGGCGGCCCCTGGACATCACGCGGGTAACCGGCAGGCTTCTTTGTTTAAAATGAGCGCGTTTAGGACCTGAGGAATGACGTCGCGGCTTCTGATTGATCGCGTGCCGCCCATGTGACCACGACGCGACCAATCAGAAGCCGCGACGTCATTCCTCAGGTCCTAAATTCCTAGAATGAGGAGTTTAGTGCCTGAGAATGACGTCGCGGCTTCTGATTGGTCGCGTCGCGGTCACATGGGCGGCACGCGACCAATCAGAAGCCGCGACGTCATTCCTCAGGTCCTAAACGCGCTCATTGTAGGAATTTAGGGCCTGAGGAATGACGTCGCGGCTTCTGATTGGTCGCGTCGCGGTCACATGGGCGGCACGCGACCAATCAGAAGCAGCGACGTCATTCCTCAGGTCCTAAACGCGCTCATTCTAGGAATTTAGGGCCTGAGGAATCACGTCACGGCTTCTGATTGGTAGCGTCGCGGTCACATGGGCGGCACGCGACCAATCAGAAGCCGGACGTCATTCCTCAGGTCCTAAACGCGCTCATTTTAAACAAAGAAGCCTGCCGGTTACCCGCGGTGATGTCCAGGGGCCGCCGGAGAGGTGAATATATCAATATTTTTTATTTTAATTCTTTATTTTACACCTCACTATGGATCCGATACCGATACCCGATACCACAAAAGTATCGGATCTCGGTATCGGAATTCCGATACCGCAAGTATCGGCCGATACCCGATACTTGCGGTATCGGAATGCTCAACACTACTTATAAGCCAAACACTCAAAGTCAAATTCAATAATACACATTAATCCCAGAAACACGAAAATTATATTTCCAGGATCTAAGCACTTGGGTTTATGCATGGCAGCATTTTGCGGCCTTTAGGGCTATCAGAAACCTGGAAATGAATTTCTAGCCACCAGCAAATCACAGACATACCATGTTTGTACTCTAAAAAACGTTAAAATCTGTAGCGTTTCACCCACTACGTGTCTTGGGGGACACTCGCTTGGCAGCAGAATAATCATAGACAGGCACGGTTTTTTCAGATAAACAGTCCATGTGGTTTATTATACTTTCAGCATAAACCACTGTAGACCATGTTACATATCACAGACCTCACATAGTCCTTTAGTTCATCATATACGGCTTTACAAAATCTTCAGTGGTCACACTGGTATCTCTCCAGTCACCGGGTGACTGCACAGTTCAGCAACTGTCCTATGTTAGCACACACAGTTCTTTTCCCCATGCCAGGGGTTACCTCTTAAGAGCTCCTGCTCCACACGTGGACTCCACGTCAGTCCAAGGTCCACAACAGGACCGTCCAGGTCAATGGTCTTACAGTGCTTCCAGGACAACTCCACTCCCAGGAGCCTCCAACAATGACCATCCAGGTCGACGGTCTCACAGTGCTTCCAAGTGCATCTTGAAGTGCACATGCAGCGCCCCCTGGCTGTAATATTGGTCACTGCACCACATACCTCCCCCCTTTGTTCAACCCTATTGGGGTGGACACATGACACAAACCAGTGGTTCCGATACCGGGAACCCACATCACCTTTGATAGGCCTCTCCTGCCCCCAGCGGTCAGTTTGTCGGCCTTGGGTTTCAACCCTTGAGTCACCATCTGTCTGTGTCAACAGACCCTTTTTGGTCAACCCACTTACAGTCGAGCTGACTGTCTGGTCTGAGTCTGACCCTTCGCTACTACGTCTGCTGCCAAGTCTTCCACCTGGGTCACTCAGCCTCGAGCTAACAGAGGAGTCACTACTTTGAATTCTTCTATTCTTTAGGGTACCTTTTCGTACCTCCATACCCTGGGTTGGAAGTGGTCGCCATCTTATATTCTGCAGCTGTTTATTAATCTTCAGACGTTCCAGTCTTAGCTGCTCTATCTCCTTTAGATACGTCACCTGGTATTCAAGAAGTACTCGAATGTTCCTAAGGCTATCTACTGAGCCAATTACCACAAATGGAACCATCTCATCTTCACCAGTTACCTGGACTTCGACAACATCTGGAATCCTCACTCTTGCCACACCGGATCTATTCACCAGGTCCTGCATCACTTTTCCAAACCTACCAATGACTTTCCCAACCAGACTTCTGGGTACTCGAACGACGTGTTCCACAAAGCCCAGCCAACTTTGCGCTTTCCTGGCATGCTCCAAACGTCTAGCTGCTTCCTTGTTCCTCAACAGGATCATTTGTTTCATGCAAATACATTGTAGGTGCATATCCTTCAGGATAGCCACCCGCTTCACTGTGACTTCCTTAGTCGACAGTATCACCAACTGTTTCGTCTCTGGGGCCCAGTTCACACTATTTGCTTCGACCCCCTTCTTGAAGGCCTCATGCACACCTTCACCGGTACAGGCTTCTTGCACATCTTCGGGTACATCCATCACACACTTGAATAGCGGGGTCTCACTCTCTTCATGGACAGGCGGCTCCCGTTTTACCTCGGACCTTTCCATCAAGACATCTGCCGCGACCGGACAACTGTCTTGTTCTGCTTTTAGCGCCAATTCTTCCTCCGCTTCACACTTCTCAACATTCCTTGCCAAGATGGACATCTGCAGCTCCACCTTGTTATCACTCGGGCATGGCTGCTGTACGTCTCTGACCCATAACTTCTCCTCTGGCAGAAGACCTCTTACTGCTTCTCAGAGCACTACCCCATTTTCGCCTAAGGCCTTATTCACACTGTGCGACGCTGTCAGGTGACCTCTGAGCTCAGAGACGTCCTTCTCCAGCTCATCCAACCTGTTCTCCGCCATTTGTCTCAGGGCCTTTTCTTGTTCCAGATGCCCTTTTAGTGTTTTTAATTCGGTCTGTAAATCTGCCACCATTTCCTTCTCATGAGATAATCCTTTAGCAATTTCCTGGAACCGCTGTGCTTCCTTCGCTACAAGCCGGGCCTTGACTGCTGAGAGCTCGGACTCCAGGTGACGCACCTGATCCAGCTGCGCAGAGTTGGCGACTTCCATGCTCGCCACCTTCAAACTTTCCTTTGCCAGCTGTTGACAGACCTTTTCACGCTCTTTTTCCAAGCTTTGTACGTGCGCTTCTACCTGGCGAAATGTTATGAACTGGTGGTTTAGGAGCAACATGGGACGAGCTCTGAAGGAGGTGGTACCTGTACTGACCGCAGTCCCTAAGCTCAACACAACACTAGAAGTAGCCGTGGGGTGCTCCTGTCACTCCCTAGGCACCTCGTCACAGCCTAAAGATAGAAACAGGAAAACTATCTTGCCTCAGAGAAAATCCCCAAAGGATAGATAGCCCCCCACAAGTAATGACTGTGAGTGGAGAGGGAAAAGACATACGTAGAATGAAACCAGGATGTAGCACAGGAGGCCGGTCTAGCTAGATAGATAGGACAGGACGGAATACTGTGCGGTCAGTATTAAAAACTACAAAAATCCACACAGAGTTTACAAAAATCTGCACACCTGACTAAAGGTGTGGAGGGTAAATCTGCTTCCCAGAGCTTCCAGCTTAACTGAATTAATCTATACTGACAAGCTGGACAAAACATAGAATGCACAGAACGAATAAGTCCACAACATGTGGACAGAATAGAGCAAAGAAAGGACTTATCTTTGCTGAACTGGTCAGGATATCAGGGAAATCCAAGAGAGATGTGAATCTAACCAGGAACCATTGACAAGTGGCACTGGCTGAAGGGAAGAGCCAGGCAAAAATAGCCGAGCAGAAAGACAATCAGTGGAAGCAGCTGCAGACTGCTAAATCCACTTAAAACCACCGGAGGGAGTCCAAGAGCAGAACTCACAAAAGTGCCACTTACAACCACCGGAGGGAGCTCAAGAGCAGAATTCACAACAGCAAAAGCTGTCGGCTTGCTCTTTCCATGTGCACATTTCCTTAGTCAGCTTGTCAACTTTATCCTCTAGCTGTCGGGTGATAGCGGTCGAATTAGACAGCTTCTCTTGCAGGCTCTCTATTTTACTTTGGAGTTGTTCTCCAACTGCGATACCAGCTGTTGGAGCCCTACCACCACCCTGGGACAGTTTTACATTTCCAACTTCCTCGGCTACTTCAGTGCTGAGTTTTGTCAAGGACATAGTGTCTTTTATCTCAAGTACATTATCTTTGTTGGCACCTGTCCCTGTCTCCTCTTTATCACTCTTCTCCGAGGGTGCAATTTGTTCAGCCCGTTTTCCTCTTTTACATCTCCGGCGACTGGAGGAGGTTCTGCTATTTATACCAGAGTCAGTCTTACTACCCTCTTTTCCACTTTCGTCACCGTCTGAATGGGAGTCACCACCTAAACAGGTCACATTTTCTGGTATGGCTGCCCCCGCCATCACCTTGTGGAGCACTGTCATTCCCCTGTGTCAGTGTTTCTGTCAGCACACCATTGTACTCAGTCCTAGCGGTTGCTACTGACAAGGACACGTCACAGTCACCCCCGGAGTCTGTGTCACACCCCACAGTATGGTGAACCCTCAAGTTCCTTTCTAACAGGGTGTCAGCTTCAAAGGTTTTATTTACCACATCACTGTCAGTCCTCTTGGGGTACACGTCAGGGAACATCATGTCGGTAAGTTGGGCAGACGAACCCTTCACACTGGTTACCCCAATGTCTGACCCGTCAATTCTAGGACGTATTACTGACTTAACGTATGCCGCTGCAACAACAGAGAGACTGCCATCCTCCTGCTGTAGAGGAACACCCTCCTCCCACAAATCCGAGAATAACTTACAGTCCTGGCCTACTATCACCGGACAAGGTAAGTTTGGAAATATGGCGGCCTCCAGACTTGAATGGCCCCTAACCATCTCGAGTTGCACCAAGGCCACTGAATAAATCATAGTGTCCCCATGGATGCATGTGACCTCAATCTTCCTTTCAGATATTACAAATTTATGCTCTACAGCCCTTACGAGGGTCACTGAGCTCCCCGAATCGACCAGACCAAATACCTCTTCTACGTCTGCGTTCAATTCTAGTACACATCCACGTAACCTCTTCCCGGATGGGTAGTTCCTAGAGCAGATTGGACACACATAGTACAATTGCCCCAGGCAACAGTTCGATGATGCATTCACTGCCGCCTCTTTTCCTGCCACCACCTCTATTCGGGTTACCGCCCCCTTTTGGGACTCCACCCCTTTTTTAACAACCATCCCTGTTTGGGTTACCACCCCCTTTTTGGGGACACCACCCTATTAGGGACACCACCCCTTCTCTGGGGTACACCCAACGGTACTCTCAGGCACCAGTTCACACACGTCTCTTTGGGTCGCACTGGCCCTTTAAGAATCTGCAAAAAAAAGTAATAATTTTTTTTTCTCAATTCTCCAGCTCCTGCTGGTAATCACAAGCCGCTGCTGCTGAACCTCTTGCTGCAACTGCAGCTGCACTCCACAATGCTCTGTACTGCTCCACCGCAGACTTCGTGGACCCGCCGATCCACAGCAAGACGCTTGTCACCTTCGTAACCCCGCCGAGTTACAGCAAGACGCTTGTCACCTTCATAACCCTGCGGAGTTACAGCAAGACGCTTGTCACCTTCGTAACCCCGCTGAGTTACAGCAAGACGCTTGTCACCTTCGTAACCCCGCCGAGTTACAGCAAGCTGATGACTGTATTGGAGAACCGTTCTGCCCGCATTCGAAACACCAATTGTAGCGTTTCACCCACTACGTGTCTTGGGGGACACTAGCTTGGCAGCAGAATAACCATAGACAGGCACGTTTTTTTCAGATAAACAGTCCATGTGCTTTATTATACTTTCAGCATAAACCACTGTAGGCCATGTTACATATCACAGACCTCACATAGTCCTTTAGTTCATCATATACGGCTTTACAAAATCTTCAGTGGTCACACTGGTATCTCTCCAGTCACCGGGTGACTGCACAGTTCAGCAACTGTCCTATGTTAGCGCACACAGTTCTTTTCCCCATACCAGGGGTTACCTCTTAGGAGCTCCTGCTCCACAGGTGGACTCCACGTCAGTCCAAGGTCCACAACAGGACCGTCCAGGTCAATGGTCTCACAGTGCTTCCAGGACGACTCCACTCCCAGGAGCCTCCAACACTGACCATCCAGGTCGACGGTCTCACAGTGCTTCCAGGATGACTCCACTGCCAAGAGCCTCCAACACTGACCATCCAGGTCGACGGTCTCACAGTGCTTCCAAGTGCATCTTGAAGAGCACACGCAGCGCCCCCTGGCTGTAACATTGGTCACTACACCACAAATCGCAAAGGAAAAAATAATGCTAATATAGTTGGCCTGCAAGCTTCCAGGCCAAAGATATGAAGAAAAGGAGTTAGTGATAACTTTCCAAAATAGGTGTACCTCCCAGATTAAGGTCATATGTGAGGTCAGCAAAGTGGGAGTTCCTAGTTTTATGGCCAAAGCATAAAACAGGATTGTCCATCTTTGGTATGCATTCAGAGCCAGGAGAGACAGCTAACAGGCCAGTTTCACACGTCAGTGGCTCCGGTACGTGAGGTGACAGTTTCCTCACGTACCGGAGCCACTGACACACGTAGACACATTAAAATCAATGCATCTGTTCAGATGTCATTGATTTTTTGCGGACCGTGTCTCCGTGTGCCAAACACTTTCTTATTCTCTGTCAATACCCTTATTGGCCAGCAGGGTAAGGGGGCATCAGAGAGCTGCAGGTTCCTGACTAAAGTTCTTGACAAGTTGGTGGCAGCGGTGGGATCATAGAGCATTAGTGATCTGGTTTGATCAATCATTCCAGTCACTAAAAACTTGCGCGGACCCTGCGCAAAAAGTTTTTAAGATCAAACTCGGTGTATATTACATCTGAGACAATACTGTATATGTAGCAGTTACACGCTACCCCTCTTCATTTTTTCTGTCCTATCTTTTATTTGCTAATTATGGCTACGATGGGAGTGTCCTGGTATAACAAGCAGACCAAGTATGTTCTTATTGCCCTCTGTATGATGAGACAGATTGACTCCAAGGACAAAAGCAGGCACCAAATGATTATGGAACTGTTGCAATGTGCCGCAGAGTCAGCCTGTCTCCTGAGCTCAGCAGAAACAGGGGTCAGCCAAAGTGTGGACAATACTGGTTCGGGGGTCCCACCTGTAGAAGTAAGCTGCATCAGCGACCAGGGCAGCGTGGACCCCTATCTGGAAATGACTTTACAACAATGTCCAGCAGAGGATTATCAAGGACGGCTGAGGCTAATTCAGCAACACCAAGATGCCGAGAGGGCTGAGCAAAAGGCTGAGAGGGCCAAGCATCAGGCCCAAGCCCAGTGAGAGGCTGAGGCCGGAGTCACATTAGTTTTACGGATGTATGAGAGGCGAAAAAAAACGCATTGTACATGGACCAATGATTCTCAATGGGGCAGCTCCTATCTGCCGTATTTTTTACAACCGTATTTTACGAGCTGATAAAATCGCAGCATGCTGCGTTTGTCAGCATATTGCACAAAAAATCTGCCAATGAAAGTCTACTGGGGCGAAAAAAATACGGATTACACATGGACCACAAGTGTGACTTGCGAAAACTACGCACCGGTGTTCTATAGAAAAGCCGGTAATTCAGTGCGGTGTACAGTAAAATCACACTGACAGGTTAGAATAGAATAGATAAAATAAATGTTTACACATAGTATAGGTAGAGATAGATATACAGTACAGATAAAAAGTTTAGACACACCTTCTCATTTAAAGATTTTTCTGTATTTTCATGACTATGAAAATTGTAAATTCACAATGAAGGCATCAAAACTATGAATTATCACATGGAATTATATACTTAACAAAAAAGTGTGAAACAACTGAAAATATGTCTTATATTCTAGGTTCTTCAAAGTAGCCACCATTTGCTTTGATGACTGCTTTGCACACTCTTGGCATTCTCTAGATGAGCTTCAAGAGGTAGTCATCGGAAATGGTCTTCCAACAATGTTGAAAGAGTTCCCAGAGATGCTTAGCACTTGTTGGCCCTTTTTCCTTCACTCTTCGGTCCAGCTCACCCCAAACCATCTCGATTGGGTTCAGGTCTGGTGACTGTGGAGGCCAGGTCATCTGGCATAGCACCCCATCACTCTCCTTCTTGGTCAAACAGCCCTTACACAGCCTGGAGGTGTGTTTGGGGTCAGTGTCCTGTTGAAAAATAAATGCTGGTCCAACTAAACGCAAACCGGATGAAATAGCATGCCACTGCAAGATGCTGTGGCAGCCATGCTGGTTCAGTATGCCTTCAATTTTGAATAAATACCCAACAGTGTCACCAGCAAAGCACCACCACACCATCACACCTCCTCCTCCATGCTTCACGGTGGGAACCAGGCATGTCCATCCGTTCACCTTTTCTGCGTCACACAAAGACATGGTGGTTGGAACCAAAGATCTCAAATTTGGACTCATTAGACTAAAGCACAGATTTCCACTGGTCTAATGTCCATTTCTTGTGTTCTTTAGCCCAAACAAGTCTCTTCTTCTTGTTGCCTGTCCTTAGCAGTGGTTTCCTAGCAGCTAATTTACCATGAAGGCCTGCTGCACAAAGTCTCCTCTTAACAGTTGTTGTAGAGATGTGTCTGCTGCTAGAACTCTGTGTGGCATTGACCTGGTCTCTAACCTGAGCTGCTGTTAACCTGCGATTTCTGAGGCTGGTGACTTGGATAAACTTATCCTCAGAAGCAGAGGTGACTCTTGGTCTTCCTTTCCTGGGGCGGTCCTTATGTGAGCCAGTTTCTTTGTAGCGCTTGATGGTTTTTGCAACTGCACTTGGGGACACTTTCAAAGTTTTCCCAATTTTTCGGACTGCCTGGCCTTCATTTCTTAAAGTAATGATGGCCACTCGTTTTTCTTTACTTAGCTGCTTTTTTCTTGCCATAATACAAATTCTGACAGTCTATTCAGTAGGACTATCAGCTGTGTATCCACCAGACTTCTGCTCAACACAACTGATGGTACCAACCCCATTTAGAAGGCAAGAAATCCCACTTATTAAACCAGACAGGGCACACCTGTGAAGTGAAAACCATTCCCGGTGACTACCTCTTGAAGCTCATTAAGAGAATGCCAAGAGTGTGCAAAGCAGTCCTCAAAGCAAAAGGTGGCTACTTTGAAGAACCTAGAATATAAGACATATTTTCAGTTGTTTCACACTTTTTTGTTTAGTATATAATTCCACATGTGTTAATTCATAGGTTTGATGCCTTAAGTGTGAATTTACAATTTTCATAGTCATGAAAATGCAGAAAAATCTTTAAATGAGAAGGTGTGTCCAAACTTTTGGTCTGTACTGTATATGTCAGTGAGACACGCTTATACTGTATATATATATATATTTATATTTAATACAGAGCTAGATAGCAGAAAAGCCTATAATTCAATTGACAGCTTTTGCTATCTCCTTATCAAACCCGACAGGATATGAAACATGGTTTACATACAGTAAACCATTTTATATCCCTTATTTTTTTTAGAAGTTTTTGTGTGCAAAATTTGGGAGTTTTAGGAGTTAAAATTAAGGGTAAATCACTGAAAAAACTGACGTGGGCTCCCACGCTATTTTCTCCGCCATAGTGGGAAAGCCAATGACTGAGGGCAGATATTAATAGCCTAGAAAGGGACAATGGTTATTGGCCCCCCCTGGCTAAAAACATCTGCCCCCAGTCACCCCAGAAAAGGCACATCTGTAAGATGCGCCTATTCTGGCACTTAGCCACTCTCTTCCCACTCCCCTGTAGCGGTGGGATATGGGGTAATAAAGGGTTAATGTCACCTTTCTAATGTAAGGTGACATTAAGCCAGATTAATAACGGATCGATGTCAATAAGACCCCTATCCATTATGAATCCAATATTAATAAAGCGTTAAAAAAACACACATTAGGAAAAAAGTATTTTAATGAAATAAATACACATGGTGTTGTAATAGCTTTATTATACGCTCAATCGAAATGATGGACCTTGTCATCTGAAAAAAAAGTTAAAATAAAAAAACATCAATATCCCATACCTGTCTGCCGTACAGTCATGTCAAACGATTTAAATCCATCTGAAGGGGTTAAATAATTTTACAACCAGGAGCCTTCTAATGCAGCTGCCCCTGGCTGTAAAAACTGAGGAATGAATGGAATGTAGGTGTTACAGCGGCTGCTCACCACTCTGTTCCTGGTCCTCAGCGTGCCGCCTCCGCCCCCCTCGCGCGCTCTTCTTTCAGCGCTCGGCGCGTTGTCCTCTCCTCCTCTCGGGCGGCGCCATCTTCTTCCGGCATCGCACGTTCCTGTGCCCCTACTTCCGGCGCTCCTGCGCAGGCGCACAGGCTTCAGCATTAGATACAGCCTCACAGCTCCGGATCACCTAGCACCGGATGTGGTGCATCTGCAGCCAATCACCATGGAGAGCACGGTATTTCAGGCCACCTCCTCTGCTAGGAGGTGCCTGAGTATCTTTAGTGTTTTCTTAGTCTCTGGCCGTTCGCTGTGTCTCTGTACTTGCTCTGCGCTCCGGCGCTACTATTTTCTGTGTTTGTTTTCTGTTACTTTGTTTCAGTTCCCTCTCCGTCCCTGGTTCTCCTCTGCCGATTCCTGCCTTCCGTTCCCGTGTCTTCTGCCTCTGGATTTTCCGCTGCTGATTCCGGTCCTCAGTTTTGTCTACTCTTCAGCCTTCCCTTTACTTGAGCCGTCCCTTCTGGTATCCGCTACCGTGGTAAGGTAACCTCTGGGCCTGCTCCTAAACAGCCCCTGTATAGGGGTTGGTTAACACCGGGTCTGCTCACCCACGAGGGGGACTTCCACGGTCCAGAGGGTCCACTCTCGTACCCATCTTTGTAGTCCTAACAGTATACTCAGGCCATGGACCCCGCGGGTGCCGCGTTTTCTGCTCAGAAGGAATTGGCGCACATACGCGACAATCAGCAGCGCATCATGTCCTTCTTAAAAAATTTGGAGTCTCGCCTAACCTCTTTGCAAACCGCAGACCCTGCTAATACTAATCAAATTGCAGCCATGCAGCAGGAACTCTCCCAACAACGCGATACGCAGGCGCGTATGCTATCCTATTTGGCTTCCATAGACGACCGTTTATTTAATTTGCAGTCTCTCTCTACGGCTTCCGCCCAGGCTTCGCAAGATTCGGCTCCCTCGCCCCATCCGCTTCCTCGCCTCAGCAAACCTCCCAGGTTTAGCGGGGATCCCAAGCTCTGTAGGGGGTTCCTGAACCAGTGTCGCCTCCACTTTGAGCTCCTTCCCCAACAGTATCCCTCCGACCGGGCCAAAGTGGCTTTTATAGTATCTCATTTAGAGGGGGAGGCTTTGGCCTGGATCAATCCTCTGTGGGAACGGGATGATCCTGTAGTTACCCAACTAGCTTCTTTCTTAGAGACTTTTCACAGGGTTTTTGATGAGCCCGGGCGCTTAGCTTCCACAACTGAGTCGCTTTTCAACCTCCAGCAAGGTTCTCTATCTGTTGGCCAATACGCCATACGTTTTCGTACTTTAGCCTCTGAATTAGGGTGGAACAACGAGGCCCTGGTAGGAGCCTTTTGGCGAGGCCTGTCCAGTCGAATAAAGGATGAGCTGGCTGGACGGGATACCCCAACATCTTTAGATGACCTCATTTCCCTGTCCACGCGCATAGACCTACGCTTTCAGGAGCGAACGCGTGAGACTACTAGAGAAAAGAGGTCTGTTCGTTCTCTACCTCCCATCCGCAGGTCAGGAAGTCCGCGTCCCTTGTCATCTACCACAACTTCCTTGCCAGAGCCCATGCAAATAGATCGGGTCAAGCTAGCAGAGCAACGCCGTCGGGAGAGACGATCCCAAGGACTCTGCTTTTACTGCGGTAGCGCCTCACATTTACTACGAACATGTCCTGAGAGGCCGGAAAACTCCTCCGCCTAGGACAGGTAAGGGAGGCCTCCCTAGGTGTTTCTGATTCCTCTCAACCCTTGTTTCTGTCCGTTTTGTTAGTGCTAAATCAAAAGCGTTTTTCTGAGGCCGCGTATGTGGATTCGGGCGCGGCGGGCAACTTTATCAGTCTTGAGGCGGTTCGGAGGCTTCGCGTTCCAGTTCTCTTGTTGGATTCTCCTCGTCAGATTGCTTCCGTGGATGGGAGACCCTTGCAAGACGCCGTCACTTTGATTACGGAAGAGATAGACCTATGTATCGGGGCTCTTCATCGTGAGAAGATAACTTTCTATGTTTTGCCTAATCTAACCCATACTCTGCTTCTAGGTTTACCTTGGCTCCGTTTGCACGAACCCACCCTGGACTGGCGTTCAGGTGATGTACTCCGTTGGGGATCTACGTGTCAAACACAATGCCTTCTGCCTGTTCGCCCTGTAGTTTCGCTTCCGACTGATTCCGTTCTTCCCGGACTACCTACTCCATATCTGTCCTACATCGATGTTTTTGACAAGAAAAAAGCAGAGAGTCTTCCTCCGCATCGACTCTACGATTGCCCGATCGAACTTCTTCCCGGTTCCACTCCCCCTAGAGGGAGGATTTACCCTCTGTCTCCTGCTGAGACTAAAGCTATGTCTGAGTTCGTCCAAGAGAATCTATCTAGGGGATTCATCCGAAAGTCTTCTTCCCCTGCCGGTGCGGGGTTCTTCTTCGTCAAGAAAAAAGACGGATCTCTTCGACCCTGCATTGATTACAGAGGTTTGAACAACATTACTATCAAGAACAAGTACCCTCTGCCCCTTATTCCTGAACTCTTCGACCGATTAAGAGGGGCACGAATCTTTACGAAGCTGGATCTTCGAGGTGCTTATAATCTTGTTCGAATCCGGGCCGGCGACGAGTGGAAGACTGCCTTTAACACTCGGGACGGGCATTATGAATACCTAGTCATGCCGTTCGGTCTCTGCAATGCTCCCGCAGTCTTCCAAGAATTCGTCAATGACATTTTCCGAGACCTTCTTTACTCCTGTGTGGTAGTATATCTAGACGACATCCTAATTTTTTCGGCTGACCTACCATCTCACAGAAGAAGCGTCCGTTTGGTTTTGCAACGCCTTAGAGAGAATCGTCATTATGCTAAGTTTGAGAAGTGTCTCTTCGAACAGACTTCACTGCCTTTTCTCGGATACGTCATTTCGGATTCTGGTCTCAAGATGGACCCTGAGAAGCTGAGAACCATTCTCAGTTGGCCACGTCCCTATGGAACAAAAGCCATCCAGCGCTTTCTAGGGTTCGCCAACTACTACAGGCAGTTCATTTCACATTTTTCCTCGGTAGTTCGGCCTCTTGCTGCTCTCACTCGTAAAGGTGCCAATCCGAAGACTTGGACTCCAGAGGCCGAAAAAGCTTTTGAGCTTCTGAAGCAATCCTTTTCCTCCGCTCCCGTTTTACACCATCCAGAGATCAATAGACCATTCATTCTCGAGGTGGATGCCTCTTCTACCGGTGCCGGGGCAGTGCTCTCTCAAAGATCTTCTACTGGTCGCCTGGTTCCCTGTGGCTTCTTTTCCAAGACATTCTCAGCATCGGAACGAAATTATACCATTGGGGACCGAGAACTCTTGGCCATAAAGCTGGCTCTTGGGGAGTGGAGGCATCTTGTGGAGGGAGCCGTTCATCCGTTTGTGATTTTTTCTGACCACAAGAATTTGGCCTATCTTCAGACTGCACACAGACTTAATCCACGGCAAGCTCGATGGTCCCTGTTTTTTGCCCGCTTCGACTTTGAGCTTCGTTTTCGTCCTGGCGACAAGAACGTCAAAGCAGATGCCCTGTCCAGACTTTCGCAGCTTGAGGACATCGACGAGGAACCAGCGCATATCGTGGATCCCGGTAAAATCGTTACTGTGGCCCCTTTAAGTATAAGCTGTTCACCCCCGGGTAAGACATTTGTCACTGAGAAGGACAGAGAGACAGTGCTGCGATGGGGACATTCCTCCAAATTGGCAGGCCACGCCGGGATTAGAAAAACCTCTCTTCTCATCTCTCGCTACTATTGGTGGCCCTTGTTACGTCATGATGTCGAGGAGTTTGTCGTCTCCTGCCCTTCCTGTGCCAAGTGCAAGGTGCCTAGACAATTACCTCGTGGAGGGTTACTTCCTCTTCCTGTGCCTTCGAGTCCTTGGCAACACATCGCCATGGACTTCATTACCGATTTACCGAGATCCTCTGGTTGTACAGCCATCCTTACGGTGGTAGATCGGTTCTCTAAGATGGCCCATTTCGTTCCCTTGTCTGGACTTCCATCAGCTCCAGAATTGGCGAGGATCTTTATTTCTAATATCTTCAAACTCCATGGGTTCCCTTTAAACATCGTGTCTGACCGAGGAGTCCAGTTTACATCACGATTCTGGAGAGCGTTATGCAAGCTTTTGAAGGTATCACTAGATTTTTCATCAGCCTATCACCCTCAGACTAATGGTCAAGCTGAACGAACAAATCAGATTGTGACTGCCTATCTTCGTCATTTCATCAACTCCCACCAAGATGATTGGGTAAACCTTCTGCCTTGGGCCGAATTCGCCTATAACAATCATTCTAGTGAATCCTCAGCCAAGTCTCCTTTTTTTGTCGTATTCGGACAACATCCGAATATGCCTCTTCCAATTTCTTCCACTACTGGAGTTCCGGCAGCAGACTCTTTAACTTTAAATTTTTCTGCAATTTGGGGTGAGGTTAAAGAGGCTCTCAAAAAGACTTCTGTTAAAATGAAGAGACATGCCGACAAGAAGCGCTTAGATTCTTTCTCATTTTTACCAGGCGATAAAGTTTGGCTCGCCTCTCGTTACATTAGGCTCAAGATACCATCCTATAAACTTGGTCCTCGTTTCATCGGTCCCTTCGAGATTCTGAGTCGAGTCAACGAAGTTGCCTACAAGCTGAAGTTGCCCGCTTCGCTCCGGATTCCCAATACTTTTCATGTGTCTCTGCTCAAGCCTGTTGTTCTTAATCACTTCCATCCTTCTTCCTGTACCTCTCCTCAGCCTGTCCATGCTGATAACATCTTTGAGGTAAGGGATATTCTAGCCAAGAAGAGTTTTCGCGGGAGAGACTTTTTCCTAGTGGATTGGAAGGGGTTTGGGCCTGAGGAAAGATCCTGGGAACCTCGAGAGAATATCGATGCACCTCGTCTACTTAACAAATTCCTCTCTAGTTTTAGGAAGGGACATTTTAAATAGGAGGGTACTGTTACAGCGGCTGCTCACCGCTCTGTTCCTGGTCCTCAGCGTGCCGCCTCCGCCCCCCTCGCGCGCTCTTCTTTCAGCGCTCGGCGCGTTGTCCTCTCCTCCTCTCGGGCGGCGCCATCTTCTTCCGGCATCGCTCGTTCCTGTGCCCCTACTTCCGGCGCTCCTGCGCAGGCGCACAGGCTTCAGCATTAGATACAGCCTCACAGCTCCGGATCACCTAGCACCAGATGTGGTGCATCTGCAGCCAATCACCATGGAGAGCACGGTATTTCAGGCCACCTCCTCTGCCAGGAGGTGCCTGAGTATCTTTAGTGTTTGCTTAGTCTCTGGCCGTTCGCTGTGTCTCTGTACTTGCTCTGCGCTCCGGTGCTACTATTTTCTGTGTTTGTTTTCCGTTACTTTGTTTCAGTTCCCTCTCCGTCCCTGGTTCTCCTCTGCCGATTCCTGCCTTCCGTTCCCGTGTCTTCTGCCTCTGGATTTTCCGCTGCTGATTCCGGTCCTCAGTTTTGTCTACTCTTCAGCCTTCCCTTTACTTGAACCGTCCCTTCTGGTATCCGCTACCGTGGTAAGGTAACCTCTGGGCCTGCTCCTAAACAGCCCCTGTATAGGGGTTGGTTAACACCGGGTCTGCTCGCCCACGAGGGGGACTTCCACGGTCCAGAGGGTCCACTCTCGTACCCATCTCTGTAGTCCTAACAGTAGGGGAACGTAGCTACCTAGACTTGTGGTGCCGCATTCCCTGCTGGCATAACCGCATATGAACTCTAGCGTGGGAATTTTTCAGAATATTTTCCCACGCTAGAGTTCATATGAGGTTATGCCAGCAGGGGGAGCAGCACCGCAAGTCTAGGTAGCTACGTTCCCCTGCATTCCATTCATTCCCCAGTTTTTACAGCCAGGGGCAGCTGCATTAGCAGGCCCCTGGTTGTAAAATTATTTAACCCCTTCAGATGGATTTACATCGTTTGACATGACTATACGGCGGACAGGTATGTGATATTGTTGTTTTTTATTTTAACTTTTTTCAGATGGCAAGGGTCATCATTTGGATTGAGCATATAATAAAGCTATTACAACACCAAGTGTATTTATTTCATTAAAATATATTTTTCCTAATGTACCGGTATGTGTGTTTTTTTAAACCTTTATTAATATTGGATTAATAATGGAGAGGTGTCTTATGACACCTCTGAATTATTAACCAGGGTGATGTCACCTTACATTAGCAAGGTGACATTAACCCCTTATTACCCCATATCCCACCGCTACTCCAGAGTGGGAAGAGAGAGGCTAAGTGCCAGAATAGGTGCATCTTACAAATGTGCCTTTTCTGGTGTGGCTGGGGGCATATGTTTTTAGCTGGGGGGAATAACCATGGTCCCTCTCTAGGCTATTGATATCTACCCTCAGTCACTGGCTTTCCAATCTGGTGGAGAAAATTGTGCGGGAGCCCATGCCAGTTTTTTCCGTGATTTAACCCTTTATTTTAACACCTAGAACACCCAAATTTTGCACACAGACACTTCTAACATTAGTAGAGAGGAATATGTAAAAATATAACGGATATGAAATTGTTTACTGTATGTAAACCATGTTTCATATCCTGTCGGGTTTGATAAGGAGATAGCAAAAGCCGGCAATTGAATTACCAGATTTAAGCTATCTAGCTCTGTATTAAATATAAATATATATATATATATATATATATGTGTGTGTGTCATTGACATATGTATATATATATATATATATATATATATATATATATATATACTGTATGTACGTTTTCACGAATATTTGAGCCCATGGATCCGTTCTATGTCCATTTTGCAAGCCGATTTTCTCGCCTTACGGATGCCATACGGATGACATACGGATGACACACGGATAATTTTTTGAGAAAAAATTGCATCCTCGTGTTAAATACGGATCACTGTTCAGGAACTTTTCTGTGTATTACGCCTGTAAAAAACAGACCGTATTTCCCTACGCTAAGTGTGATGCCGGCCTGAGAGAGCTGATCGAGAGGCTGCCGAGTGACGAGCAGAGGCCCAAGCTCGAAGAGATCATCATGAGCTGCATTTGGCCCACCTCGGAATAGCACCATCTACCCCACGGAACTCTGTGAGTCCAATAATTCAACAACCTGTAAGCCCCGGCCAGAGCATTTTCCAGTAATGGAAAAGAACGGGGACTTGGACATATTTCTGTGGGGGTTTGAAAAAGCCTGCAGACAGTACCAGCTGCTTGAGGACCAATGGGCCTGATATTTAACTCCAGGGCTCAGAAGAAAAGCTCTGGAGGAATTTGCTTCTCTCTCGAGAGACCAAGATGGAGACTATGAGGCCATAAATCAGGCCCTGATAAAAAAGTACCAGCTCTCCTGAGATCTACCATAGAAAGTTCTGGAACCTCCAACATGGACCACAGGACAGCTACAGTGATGTGTTGCATGAGCTCAGAACCCACTTTGAGCAGTGGGTCAAAGGACTGTCAGCGACTACCTTTGAACAGCTAAAGGACCTGATGGTGAAAGGCCAGTTCCTACATCTTTGTCTGGCTGAGGTGCGACAATTCGTGATGGACCGTGAGCAAAAAGAGGTGGCTAAAGCAGCACAGATTCCGACATCTACAATCTTACCGGGAGTGGGGTGAAGGAAGTGGGAGTGTCCGAAAACCTACAAACAAACGTTTTGTTGGGGACTAATTTGGGGAGAATGTTTGCTTATTATATACCTGGCACCCCTCCCTGATCTGATATTGATGGTAATGTTGATGCTAATGATGTGAATGTCAATGCTTTACCTTATAATGATGTATCTGGAGGTACAGGAAAATTCAACCATGTCACGCTGAGAGGAGATATTGCTGAGGACCCCTAAAAGGAGCAACTGTCAGTGAAAAGGGCGATGGGGAGAGGCACGGGAACCATGAAGCAGGTGAGGCCATGCAGCAGGCCAGGGTCACAAAGGAAGGTGACCTGGCTGAAGATAGCTGCCCCATAATTAGCACTGTTCCTGACATAATAGAGGAGGATGGGGAGGTAGTGCCTATAGTCGGGCAGGCTGATGGGACTGTGTTATTCCCCGGGGAGACTGCCTATATAGCCGCTGTTACCTGCAGTCAGAATGCCCAGAATGCAAGTAATGCCTTGCCTTCTGGACCTTCCTTAGTCACAGGAATAACTAAACCAATTACAGACCCAGGACAGGTTCCAGAGGGTCCTTGTGAGGACGGGACCTTAACGTCACTTCTGGCTGCTCCCAGCCAGGAGTTCCAGGCAGCTCTGCACTCAGATGCCAGCCTGGAGACGTTGAGGAACCTCGCTGATAAGCCCACCTCCGAGACTGATAAGGAGAGGGCATTCTGGGAGCAAGGGAGGTTGTACCGGGAGACGTTTCCCTGTAAACTCCCACAGGAGTGGTTGAGAAGAGACAGATGGTCGTACCCTACCACTTTAGGGATGAATTGTTACGATTGCACATGAGATTCCACTCGCTGGACACTTGGGTGTCAGCAAAACTAAGATCTGGCTTTCTCAAAATTTCTATTGGCCCAAAATGGGGACAGATGTGACAAACTACTGTCGCACCTTGTCATGAACCGCCAGGGGTGTGTTAGGGCTAGCGGAATGCAACGAGTAATAGGTAGGTAGCTACAAGGTGTGTTCGCAGCCCGGGGTCCACCGTGCAGAGTTATCTGCTGCTAAGTAATGGCGGATGGACTCTGAGCTCACACGTGGGTTAGGCTTCACCCCGTGTGAACTGGTAGCGAACTCTGTTTCCTCACAGAGTCGCGCTTTACCCAGTACTAATACCCTAACTAGGCTAATTGCCCCACTGACGCTAGCTGCCTGTCTGAGTGTACAGTCCCAATGCTAACAGCTTCACACCACATAAGAACTGAGTGGTATAGTATCCACTGGCATAAGCCAAAACACATTTGATACTAGCGCATGGCCGTGCGGCCATGCGAGCGTTAAATAGTTGCAGCACGTACAGGGCCTTCAAAGAAGGACCAATGGAGTTGCTGCAGCATGTGACCCTAAATCTCCACTGAGAGATCTTGCCCTGGGCATGCTCAGAGTCCAAAGCAGGACTTAGTCCTAGCACCTACGAGGACCTTCCAAGAAGGACCAATGGAAGTTGCTGCAGTACCTGAGCATGTGACCCTAGATCTCCACTGAGAGATCTTGCCCTGGGCATGCTCAGTGTGTGCAAAGCAGGACTTAGTCCCAGAAAAGCCTGCTCGCCGCAGATCAGTGCAGGGTACAATAGCAGAGCCTGGAGAGGCAGTAGTAACCCTCTGCACAGTATCAGTCCCAGTGAGACGCTGGGAGCGATGTCTCCGCTGAGCAGGCTGCACTGCGGCCGATGCAGAATGGGAGACCGCAGCAGACACGGATCGAGATTTCCCCTGTGCAGCAGAGGAAACTTGACTCCTAACATTACCCCCCCTCCTAGTGCCCCCCCTCCTTGAGCCTCGCTACGCTCAAAAGCTGCAATGAGCAGCGGAGCCCGAATGTGCTCCACAGGCTCCCAGGTTCTATCCTCTGGACCGTGGCCCTTCCAGTCCACCAGATAAAATTTCTTGCCACGTACCACCTTGCACCCCACGATAGCATTCACCTCAAACTCATCCGTGGATGAACCCGATGTCCCGGCATATGACTCAGAAAACCGGGACAAATGAACGGGCTTTAAGGGGGAAACGTGAAAAATATCTGTGATACAAAGGCGTGGAGGAATAGCCAAATGGTAGACCACAGGGTTGACCTATTCCAGAACCTTGAACGGGCCAATGTAGCGAGGCGCAAACTTAGTGGACTCAACTCGCAGCCTGATGTTATGGGCGGAGAGCCACACTAAGTCGCCAGGAGCAAAGGTCGGAGCGGGGCGCCGGTGTGTATCAGCCGAAACCCTCATTCTCTCCTTGGAGGCCCGGATGGCATCCTGTGTGCGGTCCCAGATGTCACGTGCCTCCACTGCTCAGTCTGCCACCCTAGAATCGGTGGATGACACGGGCATGGGCACAGGGACACGCGGATGTTGGCCGTAATTAAGGAGAAAAGGAGTCTGACCAGTGGAATCGGCTACAGTGTTGTTCAATGCAAATTCCGCCCAAGGTAGCAAAGATGCCCAGTCATCCTGCCTAGCAGAGAAAAAATGTCGCAAGTATGTCCCCAGAGTCTGGTTGGTTCTTTCTACCAACCCATTCGTCTCGGGATGATATGCAGAGGAGAGATTCAGCTCTATGCTGAGTAAACGGCAGAGCTCTCTCCAAAACCGAGACGCAAACTGGGGACCCCGGTCGCTGACAATTTTATCAGGCATTCCATGTAAGCGGAAAATATGTTTTATGAACAACGCCGCCAAGGCCCGTGCAGAAGGTAACCGTGGAAGCGGCACCAAATGCACCATCTTGGAAAAATGATCGGTGACTACCCAGATAATGGTGCAGCTACGAGACTTGGGTAAGCCCACCATGAAGTCCATCCCGACCATCTCCCAGGGCATGTCTGCCCCCGGCATGGGGTAAAGTAACCCAGCAGGACTGGGAGACCGATTCTGGGCGCAGGAGACAAACACCCGAATATAGTCCCCGACGTCATGGGCCATATGCGGCCACCAGTACGTCCTCGCCAAAAGCTCAGATGTCCTCTTGGTCCCAAAATGTCCACCCACTCTGGACGAGTGAGCCCAAGAGAGAACCTCCGGTCGCAAATTCGCTGGTACGAAAGTCTTGCCCGGGGGCACGGACTCTAGCGAAACCGAAGCCACAGTTCTCAGGCTCTCAGAAGGGACAATAGGCCGAGGCTCATCCTCCTCCTCCTCAGATGACACTACGGAGCGGGAGAGAGCGTTGGCACGAATGTTCTTCTCCCCAGAGAGAAAATGTCGAGTAAAATGGAACCGGGAGAAGAACAGGGACCATCTAGCCTGGCGAGAATTCAGCTGCTGGGCCGTCTTCAAATATATAAATATACCAAGTTCTTGTGGTCAGTGAACACTTGGAAGGGAAAGTGAGCTCCCTCCAAGAGGTGTCTCCACTCTGAAAAAGCCAACTTCATGGCTAGCAACTCCCTGTCCCCGATGGAATAATTCCTCTCCGCTGGTGTGAAGGTCTTGGAGAAGAAGAAGCAAGGATGCTTCCGACCTTGAGCATCCTTTTGGAAAAGGACTGCTCCAGCACCAACGGATGAGGCATCCACCTCCATGACAAATGGCTTATCAACATCGGGGTGATGTAGGATGGGAGCACTAGCGAAGTGTGACTTAATTGAGAGAAAGGCCTTGGAGACCTCCTCTGACCACAACTTAGGATTTGCTCACTTCTTGGTGAGGTCAACCAAGGGAGCTACCAAATTTGAGAAGTGTGAGATGAACTGATGATAATAGATAATGAACCCCATAAAGCACTGCACCGCTTTAAGTGAATGGGGTTCCTGCCAGTCCATCACAGCCTGTAGCTTGGCAGGATCCATAGCCAAACCCTGGGCAGAGATGATATAACCAAGGAAAGGCAAGGACTCCTGCTCAAACACACACTTCTCCAACTTGGCGAAGAGGGAGTTTGCCCGTAAGAGGTCGAAGACTTTGCGAACATCTCTCCGATGGGAGTCAATATCTGGAGAGTAGATGAGAATATCATCCAGATAGACTACGACCGAGGTGGTGAGCATATCCTGGAAAATGTCGTTCACAAAGTCTTGGAAAACGGCTGGAGCATTACAAAGCCCGAAGGGCATCACCAGATATTCATAGTGCCCTTCCCTGGTGTTAAAAGCCGTCTTCCATTCGTCCCCCTCACGGATGTGAATCAGGTTGTAAGCACCCCACAGATCTAATTTTGTAAATACCCTTGCTCCCCGTAGCCTATCAAAAAGCTCAGATATCAGGGGTAATGGGTACTTGTTCTTAACGGTGATGGCGCTAAGACCCCTGTAGTCTATGCATGGACGTAAGTCTCCAGTCTTCTTCTGTACAAAGAAGAACCCAGCCCCCGCAGGTGACACTGACTTCCTAATGAATCCTCTTGCGAGATTCTCTTGGATGTACTGAGACATTGCCTCCGTTTCCGGGAGAGATAATGGATAGACTCGACCCCGGGGAGACTCAGCACCAAGCAAGAGGTCAATAGGACAGTCATAGGGGCGGTAAGCATAGGGCCAATAGTGCTTGGGGAGAGAGGAAAGATCTGCGGGTACCTGTGTTGTAGCAACCTGAACGCACTCCCTCTGACATCTACCCTCGCAGGATTTACTCCATCCCAAAATTCTCCCAGAGGACCACTCTATATGAGGAGAATGATAGCGTAGCCATGGTATCCCCAACAGGACCTCAACAATTCCCTCAGGAATGACTAATAGGGAGATAATCTCCTGATGTGATGGAGACACAAAAAGCGTGATAGGAATGGTTTGGTGGGTAATCTGTGAGGGTAGTGTCGACCCATTTACCACTCGAACGGTTACTGGCTTGGCGAGCATCACCAGGGGTATTGCGTGACGCTGGGCGAAAGCGGATGACATAAAATTACCCTCCGCCCCAAAGTCCACGCATAGCTCTACCATAAGAGTGGATGGGCCGATGGTAATTGTCCCCTTGAAGGACAACTTTGAGGCAAATGTCGCCGTGTCTCGTGCCACTAGACGCTGACATTTCCCCGACCGCTGAGGACACTTGGAGGCAAGATGTCCTGACTGCCGGCAAACATGACAGACCTTATGTGCACGAGCGGACTGGGACTTGGATCCCACTCGTGTCACTTCTGTGGCCTCATGTGACTCGATCGCCTGGACTGGAGATTTCAAAGGTCTGGCGAAGGTGGGAGCCAGCCGAAACCTCTGCCTACACTCGGCTCGCTCCAACCTTCGCTCGTGAAAACGAAGGTCTATGCGAGTTGATACAGCTATGAGCTCCTCCAGTGTGGCGGGAATCTCCCTAGTAGCCAAAGTGTCCTTCACATGGTCAGCCAGCCCCCTCCAAAATACAGGGATGAGGGTTTTATCTGGCCATTCCAACTCAGACGCTAAAGTCCGGAAGTGAACAGCAAAATAGCTGACCATGGTTGAACCCTGAGTCAAAGCCAGCAGTTGGAGCGCTGCATCATGGGTGACTTGAGGTCCTAAAAAGACCTGTTTCAGAGTGTCCAGAAACCGAGGAACACTCTGCACCACATGATCGTTGCACTCCCACAGCGGCGTAGCCCACTCCAACGCTCTGTCCGACGAGAGATTATGAATCCCACCTTTGCCCGCTCAGTGGGAAAACGTGCAGCCAGGAGCTCGAGGTGTATGCCACACTGGCTCATGAAACCCCTACAGGACTTACTGTCCCCTGGGTATCTCTCAGGCAAAGGGAGGTGAGATAGGATCGGAACAGAGGTGGCAGTTGGTAAGGCTGCTGCAGCCACGCTAGCAGCCTGAACAGCTATTGCGGTAACATCCACCGCCGAGGTTGCCTGCTCAAGAGATGCCAACCGGCCCTCCAGCAGCTGGATGTACCCCTGCAATCGCTGTTCAGCCGACATTACTTAGCCAGACCCTGGCGCTAGTATTATGTTAGGGCTAGCGGAATGCACCGAGTAATAGGTAGGTAGCTACAAGGTGCGTTCGCAGCCCGGGGTCCACCGTGCAGAGATATCTGCTGCTAAGTAACGGCCGATGGACTCTGAGCTCACACGTGGGTTAGGCTTCACCCCGTGTGAACTGGTAGCAAACTCTGTTGCCTCACAGAGTCGCGCTATACACAGAACTAATACCCTAACTAGGCTAATTGCCCACACTGACGCTAGCTGCCTGCCTGAGAGTACAGTCTAACAGCTTCACACCACATAAGAACTGAGTGGTATAGTATCCAGTGGCATAAGCGAAAACACATTTGATACTAGCGCATGGCCGTGCGGCCATGCGAGCCTTAAATAGTTGCAGCACGTACAGGGCCTTCAAACAAGGACCAATGGAGTTGCTGCAGTACCTGAGCATGTGACCCTAAATCTCCACTGAGAGATCTTTCCCTGGGCATGCTCAGAGTGCAAAGCAAGACTTAGTCCTAGCACCTACAAGGACCTTCCAAGAAGGACCAATGGAAGTTGCTGCAGTACCTGAGCATGTGACCCTAGATCTCCACTGAGAGATCTTGCCCTGGGCATGCTCAGTGTGTGCAAAGCAGGACTTAGTCCCAGAAAAGCCTGCTCGCCGCAGATCAGTGCAGGGTACAATAGCAGAGCCTGGAGAGGCAGTAGTAACCCTCTGCACAGTATCAGTCCCAGTGAGACGCTGGGAGCAACGTCTCCGCTGAGCAGGCTGCACTGTGGCTGATGCAGAATGGGAGACCGCAGCAGACACGGATCGAGATTCCCCCTGTGCAGCAGGGGAAACTCGACTCCTAACAGGGTGTTTGGTTGCCCTAGTTCCTCTGGGATTTATTTATATTCCACTTCCCAGTTCCGGTTTGGAACTTGCAGCTCTTTGGCGCCCCTCTCCCCCCCCCCCCCCCCCCTTACCCTCAGGTCAGTCAGGGGACTGCAATCATTGCCAAATAAAAGAAAGGATAGAAAAACAAATTGAAAGGGAGGGGGTAAGTACACACGTTATCGTCTCAGGACTAGTAAACACTGAGCTCATTATCCAAAAGTTTTTGCGCAGAGTCCTCGCAAGAGCCATGCAAGTTTTTAGTTAGAGGAATGATTGCTCAAACCAGATCACTAATGCTCTTTTATCCCACCGCTCTGCCTCCAATATGTCATGAATCACAGGTGGAATAGTTTTATTATCCCAATACTGCCACCAATATGTCATGAACCGGGGGTGTTTGGTTGCCCCAGTTCTTTCTTCAGGGATTTATTTATATCCTACTTTCCAGTTCCGGTTGGGAACATGCAGCTCTCTCGCACCCCCTTACCCTCAGGGGACTGCTGATCCTAGGATAATTAGCTGCCAGAAAGGCTGCCCAGTCATGTACTAGCTATTGGGCATGCTGCCGTCAGGGTGATATACCTATTCCCTGCCGCAGCCAGTCAATACCCTTATAAACCCCGTTCCATCACTGCCAGCTATACCCAACAAGCTCAGTACACTCTGCTGCCACCAGCTCCTATTCCTATGATTAATAGCGAGTCAGAGGCCAACCCAGTCAGGAGCGTAATTTACTTCAGAAGATGTTGGAGGTACATTTTAGAGCAAGGAAAGCGAAGCTAGTAAATATTATACCTTTTACTCCAAAAAGAAATAGGCAGTGTTTACAAAAGTCTAAAAAGACATTACCAAAATGAGACAATTACAGTATGTGCAGACGATTACAAAATAAAAGGGATTAAAGATGAAAATAAACTTACATTTGTCTTATTTCATTCCATGGTAAGCCATGCAGCAGGAAGGAGGAGGAGCATATGTCCCAATGCATCAGGCAGATTGCAGAGTTTCTGTTAGCTGTCCATATGGGCAAAAAGCTACTCCTAAAATGAGGTCCCATATTTTATACCCTCTGCTAGTGACATCACTGAGGGGCTGGATACGCCCCCCATGGAAAGGTATGGAAAACCTTCTAATAGCTCATAGCCATCCTATTTCAGTCTGTGAGGCTCATAGACAGGCAACAAAATTATCAATTTTCTCAGCATGACATTGGCATTCATTTGAGTCCAAACATGACTTGGCTATATGACTCTGATAAGCAGTAATGCGTTTCTCCTATTCTGCTACTGTTGAAGCTTAGAAAATGAACTGTGTGATGGCCCGGCCAATGCAGAGGCCAAGAATGTATTTGTCCTGCTTCCAGACCTAATCTTCACGATTATATACCAGTTTAAGAGAACAAAAGGAATGCCTCACTGACCATGTGCTTTTTTGCAAATGGCTGAGTAGACCTGCTCACATTCTTGAGAGAGGGGGGAAAGGAACTCACCTTACAGCTGAATGCAGGGGGAAGGGAGGAGCTGGCAGTGAAAAAAAGATCTACTTTGTGCTCTTTACACAGACCTAATGAGGGGAAGGGAAGCATTTTCCTTTGAATATGAGCACATTCGTAATATCATTACACACCTGTATCATGTGTCAAAGAGTGGGAAAGTCAGGGCCTGCTCCCAAAGCTCCCCTGATCTCTTTGCCAGTGATAGAGGAGCATTTCCAGAGGATTACTGTGGGCATTGTGGGACTACTGGCAATACCCAGCAGCTCTGGAAAGCGTTTCATGCTTACTGTGACAGGATTATGCTACCCAGTATCCAGAGGCAGTGGCTCTGTCCTCAATTAGGGCGGATAAGGTGGCAGATGTCCTGTTCGCCATCTTTTCTCGAGTAAGATTTCCCAGGGAGATGCTTACCGACCAGGAAACTTAATTCATGTCTCGCTTAATGGAGGCTCTCTGTAGGAAAATGCAGGTGCAGCGTCTGGTATCGAGCACACATCATCCTCAAGCAAATGGTTTGTGTGAGCGCTTCAACGGTAACCTCAAACAGATGCTAAATATGGGATGCGATTGGGAGCGATATCTCACACACCTGCTATTTCTTACTGAGAGGTTCCGCAGGCCTCGACGGGGTTCTCCCACTTCAAGCTCCTGTAAGTCCAGCGAGCCAGGCAGGGATCCCTTGGGTTGGTAAGGGAATCCTGGGAAGAAGAGCCGAGCCCTACAGGAGTGTCCATCATGGAGTATGTCATGCGATTCCGTGACAAGATGCAGACCTTGACGCAGTTGGTGCATGACAACATGCCTCAAGCCCAGGCTGACCAGAAGCTTTGGTATGACCAGAATGACCTACCAGGTGGGTTACAAGGTGTGGGTGCTCGTCCCCATATCAAAAGACAAGCTTCAGGCGGCCTGGGAAGGCCCGTATGTCATACACCAACAGCTCAACCCAGTTATTTATGTTGTCACACTAAGATGCTGAAGTTAGGGACTTTGGAATTTGAGGTTGTGGACAGGTGTCTATTTTTTACTGATAACAAGTTCAAACAGGTGCCATTACTACAGGTAATGAGTGAAAGACAGAGGCGTGTCTTAAAGAAGAAGTTATAGATCTGTGAGAGCCAGAAATCTTGCATGTTTTTAGGTGACCAAATACTTATTTTCCACCATAATTTGCAAAATAAATCTTGCAAAATCAGACTAGGTGATTTTCTGGATTTGTTTTCTCATTTTGAATCTCATAGCTGTGGTCTACCTATGATGTGAATTACAGGCCTCTCTCAACTTTTTAAGTGGGAGCACTTGCACAAATGTTGGCTGAATAAATACTTTATTCCCCACTGTATGTTACATCAGTCATAGTGGTTGTGTCATGCAACCTATATCTGGTTCCTGTGCCTCCATAAAGATGGCTGCCTGAGCTTGGGATTAGTACACTGTGTGTACTCAAGCTTGCACACTATAAGTCCAATTAATCTTACCATTCTACACATTGGGGCGCTATCGCCCAGAGCTTCTCTATTAGGTTCCAGTTTGTCTGGTCTGGCCTGTCCTAGCATTGCCAAATGTCCCAGGTTGCCCATCACTTCAAAATTAAAAGGTGGTGGGGTTTATGTAAACCCTAGATGGGGCTTAGATATCCCCAGAAATGGTGGTGACTATGTTGTTGTGGGCCTCCTTTTGCCCATCACTAATATCTTTAGGTCAGGGGTGTAGTAGTCCCTGTAAATTATTGAAGGGGTGACTCGTCATTCAGAATTTGGTATCCAAGTCCCAGTATAAAATTAAAATTGGCCGAGACATGAGGCCAATAATAAATAGCAGGATCAAGCACTGGAAGCCACGTCAGTAAATGACTGTGGCCAGAGGGTGCCATGCTCTGCATATAATTGCAGCAATTAGTAGACATGTTTCCCGGCTGCTCGGCACCTGCACTCCTCCATGTCATGGACGTCCGTACTGGATGACTGGTACTGGAAATTTTCTTTGCGGGAGTTTAAAATGTCGTCCACCACTCACAATGACCAGAAACAATGGGAGGTTTCCATGATAGTGGAGAGGAGAAAGCTGAGGAAAAGCCGACCAACACAGAAATTCAGATGGGCCTGGGATAAACAAGCTGTGGAGGAACATCACACATGGTGCTGTCATCATCTCCGTGTATTATGTATTAAAACATGTATTAAAACTCCATTTTAAACTCCTGCAGAGGAAATTTCCAGTACCAGTCATCCAGTACGGACGTCCATGACATGGAGGAGTGCAGGTGCGGAGCAGCTGGGAAACATGTCTACTAATTGCTGCAATTATATGCAGAGCATGGCACCCTCTGGCCACAGTCATTTACTGACGTGGCTTCCAGTGCCTGGATCCCCTTCCCTGCCAAACCTCAAGCTCACTAGACATCTTTGAGCCTGTTTCAGAAGAAGAAGTTTCCAAGCTCCTCGCTTCTGCTCGGCCTACAACCTGCAACAGTTCCATTCCTTCACATATCCTTCAGTCTCTTTCACCAGTGGTCACAACTCACCTGACTAAAATATTTAACCTCTCTCTTTCTTCAGGTATCTTTCCCTCCTCGTTTAAACATGCCATCATAACTCCTTTACTCAAAAAGCCATCCTTGGACCAGAACTGCACTGCTAACTACAGACCTGTCTGTTGTGAATTCTGCTTTTGGGCTTCCTCCGGTGCTTGTAGGTGGTAATGCAGTGGTGTCTGGGCTGCAGTCCTGGACAGGTGTATCTGCTGATTGCAGTTCTGACTGGGGTATTTAGGGTTGCAGGACTCATTGGTCCTTTCCAGTTGTCAATGTTTCTCGGGAAGTGTTGGATCCCTGTCTGGCTTCTCCTGCTTAGCTGCCAATTCAGCAAAGATAAGTGTCTGTTTCTTTTTCTATGCCACACAAGCTGTGTGCTTGTTTTTTGATTGTATTCCTGCTCTGAGTTTAGTAGTCTCTGGAGTTGCAGATATACGTTCCACGTCTTTAGTTAGATGGAGGAATTTTTGTATAATCTGCTGTGGATATTTTTGGAAGGGTTTTAATACTGACCGCACAGAACTCTGTCCTATCCTTTCCTATTTTAGCTAGATTGGCCTCTTGTGCTAAATCCTGTTTTCTGACTGTGTGTGTCTTTCCTCTCATACTCACAGCCAATATTTGTGGGGGGCTGCCTATCCTTTGGGGTTCTGCTCTGAGGCAAGGTAGTATACCTATTTTCATCTTTAGGGGTATTTAGTCCTCCGGCTGTGACGAGGTGTCTAGGGCTTGTTAGGTACACCCCACGGCTACTTCTAGTTACGGTGTTAAGATCAGGATTTGTGGTCAGTATAGTTACCACCTACTCCAGTGAAAGTTTTCATGCTGCTACTAGGTCACCGGATCATAACACCTGTCTCTAACCTTTCCTTCATCTCTAAACTCCTGGAACGCTTGGTCCACTCCCGTCTAATCCACTATCTCTCGGATAACTCTCTTCTCGATCCCTTACAATCTTGTTTCCGCTCTTTACACTCACTAAAGTCTCTAATGACCTAGCAACAGCTAAATGCAAAGGTCAATGCTCTCTGCTGATTCTCCTGGATCTCTCTGCCGCATTTGACACTGTGGATCACCAGCTCCTCCTCACTATGCTCCGCTCTAAAGGCCTCAAGGACACAGCCCTCTCCCACTTCTCCTTCTACCTCTCTGACCGCTCATTCACTATCTTTTGCCGGCTCCTCTTCCTCTCCTCGTCCCCTTACTATCGGGGTTCTGCAAGGTTCAGTCCTAGGCCCCCCCTTCTTCTCTCTTTACACAGCCCCTATTGGACAAACAATCAGCAGATTTGGGTTCCAGTATCATCTCTATGCTGATGACACCCAATTATACACTTCTTCCCCCGACATCACACCTACCCTAATTCAAAATACCAAGGATTGTCTGTCTGCTTTCTGTAACATCATGTCCTCTCTTATGAACAGGTGATTCAGAACCACAATGGACCTGGTGAATACGAGCACAGAAAATGACCTGATAGTTGCTAAACACATAGGACGAGCTCTGAGACATGGGAACTCTGCTGACCGCAATCCCTAATCCTATCACACCACACTAGAGGTAGCCGTGGAGCGCTCCTGACCAGACCTAGGCGCCTCGGGCACAGCCTGAGAAACTAGCTAGCCCTGAAGATAGAAAAATAAGCCTACCTTGCCTCAGAGAAATTCCCCAAAGGAAAAGGCAGCCCCCACATATAATGACTGTGAGTAAAGATGAAAATACAAACACAGAGATGAAATAGATTTTAGCAAAGTGAGGCCCGACTTACTGAATAGACCGAGGATAGGAAAGATAGCTTTGCGGTCAGCACAAAAACCTACAAACAACCACGTAGAGGGCGCAAAAAGACCCTCCGCACCGACTAACGGTACGGAGGTGCTTCCTCTGCGTCCCAGAGCTTCCAGCAAGCAAGACAAACCAATATAGCAAGCTGGACAGAAAAAATAGCAAACAAAAGTAACACAAGCAGAACTTAGCTTATGCAGGGCAGACAGGCCACAAGAACGATCCAGGAGAGAGCAAGACCAATACTGGAACATTGACTGGAGGCCAGGAACAAAGAACTAGGTGGAGTTAAATAGAGCAGCACCTAACGACCCAACCTCGTCACCTGAGGAAGGAAACTCAGAAGCCGCAGCCCCACTCACATCCACCAAAGGAAGCTCATGGACAGAACCAGCCGAAGTACCACTCATGACCACAGGAGGGAGCTTGACCACAGAATTCACAACAGTACCCCCCCTTGAGGAGGGGTCACCGAACCCTCACCAGAGCCCCCAGGCCGACCAGGATGAGCCAAATGAAAGGCACGAACCAGATCGGCAGCATGAACATCAGAGGCAAAGACCCAGGAATTATCTTCCTGACCATAACCCTTCCACTTAACCAGGTACTGGAGTTTCTGTCTCGAAATACGAGAATCCAAAATCTTCTCCACTATATACTCCAACTCCCCCTCAACCAAGACCGGGGCAGGAGGGTCAACGGATGGAACCACAGGTGCCACGTATCTCCGCAACAATGTCCTATGGAATACATTATGGATGGAAAAAGAAGCTGGCAGGGTCAAACGAAAAGACACAGGATTAAGAACCTCAGAAATCCTATACGGACCAATGAAACGAGGCTTAAACTTAGGAGAGGAAACTTTCATAGGAATATAACGAGACGACAACCAAACCAAATCCCCAACACGAAGTCGGGGACCCACACAGCGCCTGCGGTTGGCGAAACGTTGAGCCTTCTCCTGGGACAATGTCAAATTGTCCACTACATGAGTCCAAATCTGCTGCAACCTATCCACCACAGTATCCACACCAGGACAGTCCGAAGACTCAACCTGCCCTGAAGAGAAACGAGCATGGAAACCAGAATTGCAGAAAAACGGCGAAACCAAAGTAGCCGAGCTGGCCCGATTATTAAGGGCGAACTCAGCCAAAGGCAAAAAGGACACCCAGTCATCCTGATCAGCAGAAACAAAACATCTCAGATATGTTTCCAAGGTCTGATTGGTTCGTTCAGTTTGGCCATTTGTCTGAGGATGGAAAGCCGAGGAAAAAGACAAATCAATGCCCATCCTAGCACAAAAGGCTCGCCAAAACCTCGAAACAAACTGGGAACCTCTGTCAGAAACGATGTTCTCCGGAATGCCATGTACACGAACCACATGCTGGAAAAACAATGGCACCAAATCAGAGGAGGAGGGCAACTTAGACAAGGGTACCAAATGGACCATCTTAGAGAAGCGATCACAAACCACCCAAATGACCGACATCTTTTGAGAGATGGGGAGATCCGAAATAAAATCCATAGAGATATGTGTCCAGGGCCTCTTCGGGACCGGCAAGGGCAAAAGCAACCCACTGGCACGAGAACAGCAGGGCTTAGCCCGAGCACAAATCCCACAGGACTGCACAAACGAACGCACATCCTGCGACAGAGACGGCCACCAAAAGGATCTAGCCACCAAATCTCTGGTACCAAAGATTCCAGGATGACCAGCCAACACCGAACAATGAACCTCAAAGATAACTCTACTCGTCCATTTATCAGGGACAAACAGTTTCTCCGTTGGGCAACGGTCAGGTCTATTATCCTGAAATTTTTGCAGCACCCGCCGCAAATCAGGGGAGATGGCAGACAAAATTACCCCCTCTTTGAGAATACCCGCCGGCTCAGGCAAACCCGGAGAGTCGGGCACAAATCTCCTAGACAGGGCATGCGCCTTCACATTCTTAGAACCCGGAAGGTACGAAACCACAAAGTCAAAACAGGAGAAAAACAGCGACCAACGAGCCTGTCTAGGATTCAATCGTTTGGCAGACTCGAGATAAGTCAAGTTCTTGTGATCAGTCAAGACCACCACGCGATGCTTAGCTCCTTCAAGCCAATGACGCCACTCCTCGAATGCCCACTTCATGGCCAGCAACTCTCGATTGCCAACATCATAATTACGCTCAGCAGGCAAAAACTTCCTGGAAAAGAAGGCACATGGTTTCATCACCGAGCCATCAGAACTTCTTTGCGACAAAACAGCCCCTGCTCCAATTTCAGAAGCATCCACCTCGACCTGGAACGGGAGCGAAACATCTGGCTGGCACAACACAGGGGCAGAAGAAAAACAACGCTTCAACTCCTGAAAAGCTTCCACAGCAGCAGAAGACCAATTGACCACATCAGCACCCTTCTTGGTTAAATCAGTCAACGGTTTAGCAATACTAGAAAAATTATTGATGAAGCGACGATAAAAATTAGCAAAGCCCAGGAACTTTTGCAGACTCTTCAGAGATGTCGGCTGAGTCCAATCTTAAATGGCCTGAACTTTAACAGGGTCCATCTCGATAGTAGAAGGGGAAAAAATGAAACCCAAAAATGAAACCTTCTGAACACCAAAGAGACACTTTGACCCCTTCACAAACAAAGAATTCGCACGCAGGACCTGGAACACCATTCTAACCTGCTTCACGTGCGACTCCCAATCATCCGAGAAGACCAAAATATCATCCAAGTATACAATCAGGAATTTATCCAGGTACTCTCGGAAGATGTCATGCATAAAGGACTGAAATACTGATGGAGCATTGGAATGTCCGAATGGCATAACCAGGTACTCAAAATGGCCCTCGGGCATATTAAATGCTGTTTTCCATTCATCGCCCGACTTACTGAATAGACCGAGGATAGGAAAGATAGCTTTGCGGTCAGCACAAAAACCTACAAACAACCACGCAGAGGGCGCAAAAAGACCCTCCGCACCGACTAACGGTACGGAGGTGCTTCCTCTGCGTCCCAGAGCTTCCAGCAAGCAAGACAAACCAATATAGCAAGCTGGACAGAAAAAATAGCAAACAAAAGTAACACAAGCAGAACTTAGCTTATGCAGGGCAGACAGGCCACAAGAACGATCCAGGAGAAAGCAAGACCAATACTGGAACATTGACTGGAGGCCAGGAACAAAGAACTAGGTGGAGTTAAATAGAGCAGCACCTAACGACCCAACCTCGTCACCTGAGGAAGGAAACTCAGAAGCCGCAGCCCCACTCACATCCACCAAAGGAAGCTCATGGACAGAACCAGCTGAAGTACCACTCATGACCACAGGAGGGAGCTTGACCACAGAATTCACAACAGTCCTCCCTCTACCTGAAACTTAATCTCTCCAAAACGGAACTTCTTGTGTTTCTCCCTTCTACTAACCTCACTCTACCCAACATCGAAATTACCCTGGAGGGTTCAACCATAACTCCCAAGCAGCATGCCCGCTGTCTTGGGGTCATATTCGACACTGAACTTTCCTTTACTCCCTATATCCGATCACTCACTCGCTCTTGTCACCTGCATCTTAAAAACATCTCCAGAATCCAACCTTTTCTCACCGTTGAAACTGCTAAGACTCTTACTGTCGCTCTTATTCATTCCCGTCTGGACTACTGCAACACTCTTCTGATCGGTCTCCCTCTTTCCAAACTTTCTCCTCTCCAATCCATCTTGAATGCTGCAGCCAGAGTCATATTTCTGTCCAGCCGCTTCACCGATGCCTCGATCTTGTGCCAGTCATTACACTGGTTACCCATTCACTACAGGGTCCAGTATAAACTCATCTCTCTCACCCACAAAGCTCTCCACAGTTCTGCACCACCTTATATCTCCTCTCTCATCTCTGTCTATCACCCTACACATGCCTCCGTTCTACAAATAACCTAAGACTAACATCCCATGTAATCCGAACCTCACACCTCCGTCTCTAAGGCTAGGTTCATATTGCGTTAGTGCAATCCGTTTAGCGCCTAGCGCTAGCAGATTGCGCTAACGCAATGTTGTTTTATGGGGTCGCGTTAAACGTCCCCGCTCAAGCAGCGTCCGCGGAGCGCCACAAAACACCGGCACATCGCTAGCGCGTGCCGAAAATGGCACGCGCTAGTGATGCGTGTCCCCATTGCTGTTAATGGGCACGCTAATGGACGCGTTGCACGGCGTTAATTTCGCCGTGCAACGCTGTCCGTTAGCGAGGTCACATTAACGCAATATGAACCAAGCCTAAGACTTCTCTTGTGCTGCGCCAGCTCTCTGGAATGCACTTCCCCAGACAATCAGACTGATACCTAGCCCCGACCTATTCGAGCACGCTTTGAAAACCCATCTCTTCAAACAAGCCTACCACATCAACTACTCAGTAAACTAACTTTGCCCTGTTCCCTCCTTCCAAATATTACTCGGAATCTGCACCCTACTAATCATCTGTCTCCACACCCTCCATGCACATGATAACTGGACTTGATACTTGACTATAGCACTTAAAAATATGGGCTGATGACCGGATCATGCAGCTTTGTATGAAAATCCCTATCTACTATATAATTGTCTAAGGGTCACTTCCGTCTTTCTGTCCTTCTGTCTGTCTGTCACGGATATTCATTGGTCGCGGCCTCTGTCTATCATGGAAATCCAAGTCGCTGATTGGTCGCGGCAAAACAGCCACGACCAATCAGCGACGGGCACAGTCCGGAAGAAAATGGCTGCTCCTTACTCCCCGCAGTCACTGCCTGGCGCCCGCATACTCCCCTCCAGCCACTGCTAACACAGGGTTAATACAGCCGCTATTAACCCTGTGCGTCCCCAACTTTTTACTATTGATGCTGCCTATGCGGCATCAATGGTAAAAAATGTAATGTTAAAAATAATAAAAAAACAAAAAGCCTACTATACTCACCCTCCGTTGTCCGCCGAGCCGGCTGCCATCTTCCGTTCCCGGCGATGCATTGCGAAATTACCCAGAAGTCATCTGGGTAATTTCGCAATGCATCTTGGGAACGGAAGATGGCGGCAGCCGCGCACTACCAGGGGCCCTCGGATCGGGAGGTGAGTGTGTTTATTTTTTATTTTGTAACCTGTGACATACGTGGCTGGGCAATATACTACGTAGCTGGGCAATATACTACGTAGCTGGGCAATATATTACGTGACTGAGCAATATACTATGTAGCTGGGCAATATACTACGTCGCTGTGCAATATACTACGTCGCTGGGCAATATACTACGTGGCTGGGCAATATACTACGTGGCTCTGTGCTGTATACTACGTCACTGGGCAATATACTACGTGGCTGGGCAATATACTACGTGGCTCTGTGCTGTATACTACGTCACTGGGCAATATACTATGTGACTGGGCAATATACTATGTGGCTGGGCAATATACTACGTGGCTCTGTGCTGTATACTACGTCACTGGGCAATATACTACGTGACTGGGCAATATACTACATGGCTCTGTGCTGCATACTACGTCACTGGGCAATATACTACGTCACTGGGCAATATACTACGTGGATGGGCAATATACTACGTCGCTGTGCAATATACTACGTCACTGGGCAATATACTACGTGACTGGGCAATACACTATGTGGCTCTGTGCTGTATACTACGTCGCTGTGCAATATACTATGTCACTGGGCAATATACTACGTCACTGGGCAATATACTATGTAGCTGGGCAATATACTATGTGGCTGGGCAATATACTACGTCACTGGGCAATATACTACGTCACTGGGCAATATACTACGTAGCTGGGCAATATACTGCGTGGCTGGGCAATATACTACGTGGCTGGGCAATATACTACGTGACTGGGCAATATACTACGTGGCTTGGCAATATACTACGTGGCTGGGCAATATACTATGTGGCTGGGTAATATACTACGTGGCTGGGCAATATACTATGTAGCTGGGCAATATACTACGTGGCTGTGCAATATACTACGTGGACATGCATATTCTAGAATACCCGATGCGTTAGAATCGGGCCACCATCTAGTTTATTATAATTGCCAGACCTGAAATAACAAGCACTTTTCACCTATTGTGTCCCCCCATTTCCTTGTAGATTGTAAGCTTGCGAGCAGGGACCTCGCTCCTAATGTCACTGTTAAATTGTCTTAACTCGTACCGAATTTATTGTTTGTACATGTCCCCGCTTAATTGTAAAGTGCTGCGGAATATGTTGTTGCTATATAAATAAAAATTATTATTATTATGTATCATCCTCTACTCGTCAGCTACATCCTGACAGAATGTTTCATCCTGGCCGATCATTATTAACCCCTCGGTATCTGTGGATGGTTCATCCTGGCAGCTCATAAACCGCTTGGCCACTGTGGAGTCATCCTATCTACTCACTGTACACCCTCAGCAACTGTAGTTGGGTAGTACTGGCCAATCAGCGAACCTTAATCCCCTGTGGATTGGAGGCCACTCATTAACCCCTGCATTGGATATGTTGTGGAGCACCTGCTAAGAACCTGGGGTACTTGGGCCGGGTCCGGTGGTTGTTAAAGGGGTGGTAACGGCAGCAGTGACCTGTCTGTGGCCCTGGGCGTCCAAGTAAAAGGGAAGGTCTTTAAAGAGGTTATTTGAATAAATAGTGTTCGTGATGCAATGTGGTACTACAGCAGGGGTGGAATGGTTTCCCACAGGTGAAGCTGAATCCCCAGGGCTCCCTGTGTAATAGGCAAAGTGTGGTGCCAGAAAGAATCAGAGGACACAAGGTTGCAGTCTCTTTACCTTTTACTGGTGGTGGAAAGCCACAGTCCAGGGTACCGGTAACAGGTGACGGTGAGGTCCAGGCAGCCTGGAAACGATAAGGGATGCCCTTAGCCAAGTGGGATTAGGAGCCTTCCTTGCTGCGCTGCCCTGACACCTTTTTACACGTGACTCTATTTATTGTGACTCCGAGCTCTATATGCTGCTGTGCCTTCGGGTGTAATTGCAGGCAAGTAACTTTCAATCTCCTGCCCTCCGGTTCTGCTGTGGGGTATACAGTCCCACACAGCCTCGGACTCCCGGTGTCTGGTTCCTGCGCTCAAGTGTGGTGGGAGCACAGTCGCAGCTCCCCTTCAGTTCCTCACTTCTCCTCTGCTCCTTCCTCCTTCACTGTCTGCTACAGACTACTCTGACTGCTCCTCCAAGCCAGAACATATATCTAGGGAAGCTCCCCTAAAACCGGGTTCAGAACTCCCCCTTTCTGGCCTGGAATTAGAACATGTTGCATGTATGTGCTATCTGTTAAAGGGATCCTTCTAATTTCCAGGCATGGCATCACCCTCCCCGAGAGGAATGCAATACCACTGTGATACCTGGGGTGCCACATTCCACCCCGTTAAATCCAGTACTCCCAGACTGGGAAAAGCAAACATAAAAAAATAACAGGTTAGATATTGCAAAGTTTTTGAAATACATTTCAACAGGTAAATAATCTTTTTCTTCCCTTTATGGGAGGTTCTTTTCTTTAAACATGGCAAACATAATTTACATAAGTGCAAACAGGTGAAAAGGTACAAACATTTTTGGCATATCAAAGTGCAAACATTATAATACCAGGGTGTCCTTGTGCACCAAATGTAATGATGCGGGAACCCATTCTAAACCCCAACATAGGACTTTGACGGGCTACAAGGCATAAACATCTAGACCTTTCTTCGGCCACGCCAAACGGTTGTTCTTTTGGTCAGAGGCGTAGCTAGGGTTTTGGTTCAGGGGGAGAAACTTCTGAGTGGGCCCCTAACCAGGTAACCTTGATTACAACTGGGTGACACACCCTAATAGTGGAGGAGAACCTCAGCAGATGACCACACTGTTACTGAAGATAATCTCTATATAAAGACCAACATGGATATTGCCGCCATATGGTCAGAGGTAAATACCAGCCCTACAGAACATATATCATAGATTTCTGCACAGTTACAGATAATGACTTACCGCTGACGTCCTTTCTGATGGAATAGTTCACTTTTCCCGTCTTTTCCCTGTGGCCAAGACTGACATGACAACTTCTTCCAGCTACAACTCGTCTGCAGAGAATGCAACAAAGACACATTTCACTTCACTTATTCCAGCCCCATCACCATCTATTCCCAACCGGCACAAACTCCTCATCCTACTGATTCCCCAATACTGAGCCACTGCTGCCGTATGTGTCCCTACTACTGCACCTGATACCCCAATACTGAGCCGCTGCTGCCATATGTGTCCCTATTACTGGACCTGATACCCCAATACTGAGCCGCTGCTGCCGTATGTGTCTCTATTACTGCACCTGATACCCCAATACTGAGCCGCTGCTGTCGTATGTGTCCCTATTACTACACCTGATGCCCCAATACTGAGGCGCTGCTGCTGTATGTGTCCCTATTACTGCACCTGATACCCCAATACTGACCCGCTGCTGCCGTATGTGTCCCTATTACTGCACCTGATATCCCAATACTGAGCCGCTGCTGCCGTATGTGCCCCTATTACTGCACCTGATACCCCAATACTGACCCGCTGCTGCCGTATGTGTCCCTATTACTGCACCTGATACCCCAATACTGAGCTGCTGCTGCCGTATGTGTCCCTATTACTGCACCTGATACCCCAATACTGAGCCGCTGCTGTCGTATGTGTCCCTATTACTGCACCTGATGCCCCAATACTGAGCCGCTACTGCTGTATGTGTCCCTATTACTGCACCTGATACCCCAATACTGAGCCGCTGCTGCTGTATGTGTCCCTATTACTGCCCGAAACCCCAATACTGAGCCGCTGCTGTATGTGTCCCTATTACTGCCCCTGATGCCCCAATACTGAGCTGCTGCTGCCGTATGTGACCCTATTACTACACCTGATACCTCAATACTGAGCCACTGCTGCCGTATGTGTCCCTATTACTGCCCGATACCCCAATACTGAGCCGCTGCTGTATGTGTCCCTATTACTGCCCCTGATGCCCCAATACTGAGCCGCTGCTGCCGTATGTACCCTATTACTGCCCGATACCCGAATACTGAGCCGCTGCTGCTGTATGTGTCCCTATTACTGCCCCTGATACCCCAATACTGAGCTGCTGCTGCCGTATGTGTCCCTATTACTGCCCGATACCCCAATACTGAGCCGCTGCTGCCATATGTGTCCCTATTACTGCCCCTGATACCCCAATACTGAGCCGCTGCTGCTCTTATGTGTCCTTATTACTGCTCCTGATAACCCAATACTGAGCCGCTGCTGCCGTATGTGTCCCTATTACTGCCCCTGATACCCCAAAACTGAGCCGCTGCTGCTGTATGTAACCCTATTACTACACCTGATACCTCAATACTGAGCCACTGCTGTCGTATGTGTCCCTATTACTGCCCCTGATACCCCAATACTGAGCCGCTGCAGCCGTATGTGTCCCTATTACTGCACCTGATACCCTGATGCTGAGCCGCTGCTGTCGTATGTGTCCCTATTACTGCACCTGCTGTGTGGTTCTCTGTGTACTCTAAATTCTAAAGCACCCCTCTATAATATAGTAATGCTGGGTGCAAGAGCCCTAGAAAACAGTGCCCATATTTTGCCCCCTAGAAATTAATATTGCCCTGTGTGCCCCTTTGATAGCCAGAGTAACCTGAGTTCCCCTATAACAATAAGTGCCCACTCTACATTTAACAATGTCTCAAGTCTCCCCCCTTTACAGCTCCCCTATACACAGCATTATGCTCTCCTATACACAGTATAATGCCCCCTCACCGTATAGTACCACCCACACAGTATACTGACTCCTTAGTAGCCGCTAAGCTGTTTGATGGCTCCAACAATGTATAATGACCCCCACACTGTAATCTCCATACTGTATGATGGCCCCCTAGATAGCCTCCATATACAGTAGCATAATGCACCAAATAGTCCACAATATAGTACAATACACTCCACATAGGCAGACTCTATAGCATAAGGCAGCCCCCATAGGCAGACACTGTAATAATGCAGTAACCCATAGGCAGACACTGTAGTATAAGGCAGCACCCCCATAGGCAGACCCTGTGATAAGGCAGCACCCGCATAGGCAGACCCTGTAATAAGGCGGCAGACCCTGTAATAAGGCAGCCCCCATAGTCAGACCCTGAAATAAGGCTGCACCCCCATAGTCAGACCCTGTAATATGGCAGCACCCCCATAGTCAGACCCTGTAATAAGGCAGCCCCATAGTCAGACCCTGTAATAAGGCAGCAACCCTATAGTCAGAGCCTGTAATAAGGCAGCGCCCCTACAGTCAGACCCTGCAATTAGTCAGCCTCAAGAGTCAGACCCTGTAATAAGGCAGCACCCCTATAGGCAGACCCTGTAATAAGGCAGCACCCCCAGAGTCAGACCTTGTAATAAGGCAGCCCCCATAGGCAGATCCTGTAATAAGGCAGCCCCCATAGGCAAACCCTGTAATAATGCAGCACCCCCATAGTCAGACCCTGTAATAAGGCAGCCCCCATAGTCAGACCCTGTAATAAGGCGGAAGACCCTGTAACTAGGCAGCACCCCCATAGTCAGACCCTGTAATAAGGCAGCCCCCAGAGGCAGACCCTGTAATAAGGCAGCCCCATAGGCAAACCCTGTAGTAATGCAGCACCCCCATAGTCAGACCTGTTGTGAATTCTGTGGCAGAGCTCCCTCCTGTGGTCACAAGTGGTACTTCGGCTGATTCTCTCTGTGAGCTTCTGTTGGTGGAGGGAAGTGGTACTGCGGCTTCTGAGTTTCCTCCCTCAGGTGATCTGGTGAGGTCGTTAGGCGCTTCTCTACTTAACTCCACCTAATGCTTTGATCCTGGCTTCCTGTCAATGTTCCAGTGTTGGACTTGCTTTTCCCTGGATCATTCCTGTGGCCTGCTGCTCTGCATAGCTAAGTTCTTCTTTGCTATTTGTTTGCTATTTTTTCTGTCCAGCTTGTCTAATTTGTTGCTGGAAGCTCTGGGACGCAAAGGGTGTACCTCCGTGCTGTTAGTTCGGTACGGAGGGTCTTTTTGCCCCCTTTGCGTGGTTTTCTTTAGGGTTTTGTGTAGACCGCAAAGTTACCTTTTCTATCCTCGATCTGTTAAGAAAGTCGGGCCTCACTTTGCTGAATCTATTTCATCTCTACGTTTGTCTTTTCATCTTAACTCACAGTCATTATATGTGGGGGCTGCCTTTTCCTTTGGGGTATTTCTCTGAGGCAAGGTAGGCTTATTTTCTATCTTCAGGCTAGTTAGTTTCTCAGGCTGTGCCGAGTTGCATAGGCAGAGTTAGGCGCAATCCACGGCTGCCTCTAGTGTTGTTTGGAGAGGATTAGGGATTGCGGTCTGCAGAGTTCCCACGTCTCAGAGCTTGTTCTATGATTTTGGGTTATTGTCAGATCACTGTATGTGCTCTGACCGCTATGTCCATTGTAGTACTGAATTGCCTTTCATAACACAGACCCTGTAATAAGGCAGCCCCCATAGTCAGACCCTGTAATAAGGCGGCAGACCCTGTAATAAGGCAGCACCCCCATAGTCAGACCCTGTAATAAGGCAGCCCCCATAGTCAGACCCTGTAATAAGGCAGCCCCCTATAGGCATACCCTATAATAAGACAGCATCCCTATAGGCAGACCCTGTAATAAGGCAGCCCCCCCAAAGGCAGACCCTGTAATAAGGCGGCATATCCCCATAGTCAGACCCTGTAATAAGGCAGCAGACCCCCCATAAGCAGACCCTGTAATAAGGCATCAGATCCCCATAGTCAGACCCTGTAATAAGGCGGCAGATCCCCATAGGCAGACTCTGTAATAAGGCGGCAGATCCCCATAGGCAGACCCTGTAATAAGGCGGCAGACCACCATAGTCAGACGCTGTAATAAGGCGGCAGATCCCCATAGGCAGACCCTGTAATAAGGCGGCAGCACCCATAAAAAATAAATAAATACTCACTTCTCTTTTTCCTGGTTCCTGTGCTGCTCCCACTGATCTCCTGACAGCGGGCACCGGGCAGTGATATCATCGCACCCGCTGTCAGTGTTAGTGACGTCAGACGCCTACACTGACAGGAGGATGATGGGAGAAGGAGCGAAGCGCTCATTCTCCCATCAATGCGATCAGCTGCATTGGCTAAATGCCGGTACAGCTGATCTTCTGATGACGGAGGGGGGCCCACTGCTGGCACCGGGGCCCCCCTGTCTGCTCAGGGGCCCAATAGCGGCCGGGCAGCAGAGCAGGGAGACCGATTCTCCCTGCTCTGCTGCAGAATGTAACTGTATCGGCGCGCTCAGCGCGCCGATACAGTTACAGTGGCGTAGCTCCGGGTGGGCCCCCTCAGAGCACTGGCCCCGGGGGCCTGCAGCCTCTGCCCCCGGTAGCTACGCTACTGCTTCTGGTCTTTGGAATAAATAAGGTGCACCTAGAAGGTGCCAACTATTTACAAGGAAAGTTTTTAGGTAATTCACCGTTCAATAACCTGTTGTCCATTTTAAACCGTTAATAAGCATAATCAAACATTTTTAATCAGGTATCTATGGGTAGTAGGGTTGAGCGAAACGGATCGTTCATTTTCAAAAGTCGCCGACTTTTGGCACAGTCAGGTTTCACGAAACCCGACCCGACCCCTGTGTGGGGTCGGCCATGCGGTACGCGACTTTCACGCCAAAGTCGCATTTCAATGATGCGAAAAGCGCCATTTCTCAGCCAATGAAGGTGGACGCAGAGTGTGGGCAGCGTGATGACATAGGTCCTGGTCCCCACCATCTTAGAGAAGGGCATTGCAGTGATTGGCTTGCTGTCTGCGGCATCACAGGGGCTATAAAGAGGCGTTCCCGCCGACCGCCATCTTACTGCTGCTGATCTGAGCATAGGGAGAGGTTGCTGCCGCTTCGTCAGAAGCAGGGATAGCGTTAGGCAGGGTCCATTAACCACCAAACCGCTTGTGCTGTAGCGATTTCCACTGTCCAACACCACCTTTTGTTTGCAGGGACAGTGGAAGCTACATTTTTTTTTCCTCAGCGCTGTAGCTCATTGGGCTGCCCTAGAAGGCTCCCTGATAGCTGCATTGCTGTGTGTACGCCGCTGTGCAAACCAACTGCTTTTTTCAAAGCACAAATCCTGTTTTCCTTCCTTTCTGCACAGCTATCTTTATTGTTTGTACACACATCTGATTTAATTTGTGCAGCAGTCCACTCCTTCTTATTGCTGCCTGCCATACCTGGCTGAGATTACTGCAGGGAGATAGTAATTGTAGGACAGTCCCTTTTTTTTTTAATTCTCCCTAAAAAAATAAGTTGTGGGAGATTAAGATTGGCATTTCTGCTAGAGTGCCAGTCCTGTGTGTGCCATCTCTCTTAAATAGTGGGCCATAGAAAGCCTAGTTTGTTTTTTTTAAATTTGGTATCTAAATTCTCCCTGAAAAAATAAAAAAAAGTGGGAGATTAATATTTGCCTTTCTGCTTGTCTGCCAGTCCTGAGTGTGCCATCTCTCTTAAATAGTGGGCCATAGAAAGCCTAGTTTTTTTTTTTAAATTTGGTATCTAAATTCTCCCTGAAAAAAAAAAACAGTGGGAGATTAATATTGGCCTTTCTGCTTGTCTGCCAGTCCTGAGTGTGCCATCTCCCTTAAATAGTGGGCCATAGAAAGCCTAGTGTTTTTTTTTTTAAATTTGGTATCTAAATTCTCCCTGGAAAAAAAAAACCGTGGGAGATTAATATTGGCCTTTCTGCTTGTGTGCCAGTCCTGAGTGTGCCATCTCTCTTAAATAGTGGGCCATAGAAAGCCTAGTGTTTTTTTTTTAAATTTGGTATCTAAATTCTCCCTGAAAAAAAAAAAAAACAGTGGGAGATTAATATTGGCCTTTCTGCTTGTCTGCCAGTCCTGAGTGTGCCGTCTCTCTTAAATAGTGGGCCATAGAAAGCCTAGTGTTTTTTTTTTAAATTTGGTATCTAAATTCTCCCTGAAAAAAAAAAACCGTGGGAGATTAATATTGGCCTTTCTGCTTGTGTGCCAGTCCTGAGTGTGCCATCTCTCTTAAATAGTGGGCCATAGAAAGCCTATTTTTTTTTTTTTTAAATTTGGTATCTAAATTCTCCCTGAAAAAAAAAAACCGTGGGAGATTAATATTAGCCTTTCTGCTTGTGTGCCAGTCCTAAGTGTGCCATCTCTCTTAAATAGTGGGCCATAGAAAGCCTAGTGTTTTTTTTTTAAATTTGGTATCTAAATTCTCCCTGAAAAAAAAAAACCGTGGGAGATTAATATTGGCCTTTCTGCTTGTGTGCCAGTCCTGAGTGTGCCATCTCTCTTAAATAGTGGGCCATAGAAAGCCTAGTGTTTTTTTTTTTTAAATTTGGTATCTAAATTCTCCCTGAAAAAATAAAAAAAAACGTGGGAGATTAATATTGGCCTTTCTGCTTGTGTGCCAGTCCTGAGTGTGCCATCTCTCTTAAATAGTGGGCCATAGAAAGCCTACTGTTTTTTTTTCTTTAAATTTGGTATCTAAATTCTCCCTGAAAAAACAAACAAACAGTGGGAGATTAATATTGGCCTTTGTGCTTGAGGGACAGTCCTGCGTGTGTGGCATCTCTCTCATTTGGTGCCACAGAAAACAGAGTGTGTAACATCGTGCCTGATTTTCCTTGCAGTCTCACCCACCTATAAAGGGATATCTAAATCATACAGAAGTTAGAGTTCACCTTGTAAGTTGTTTGACAGTAACAAATACCGTTAGTTTGGTGACGTTTTTAAAACAATGAGGAAGTCTGGTGGAAGAGGTCGTGGCCGTAGGCGTTCATTGTCAGCTGGTAATGATGGTAGTGGTAGTGGAGCATCGGGTGGTCGTGGGAAAAACAATATAGCACCTAAGTCTCGAGCTGTGGAGTCAGGTTCGTCGTCTGGCTACACAAGGCCTCGAACGCTCCCTTTTCTGGGAGTAGGAAAACCGCTTTTAAAGCCGGAGCAGCAAGAGCAAGTTTTGGCTTACCTTGCTGACTCAGCCTCTAGCTCTTTTGCCTCCTCTTCTGAAACTGGTAAATGTAAAAGCAGCGCGTCGTTAGTGGATGTTCACGGTCAGGGACAAGTCGCTTCCTTGTCCTCTTCAGCAAAAACAGCAACAGAGAAGGATGCAGCAAGCGACACAATGGGTTACTCCATGGAGCTCTTTACACATACCGTTCCTGGCTTAGAAAGTGAAACGGTTAACAGGCCATGCCCATTATAAGTTGAATCTGACATGGAGTGCACTGATGCACAGCCACAGCCAGACTACTATGCTGGTCCTTTGACTCAGACCACAACATTGCCCTCGCAGGGTACTGATCCAGAATCAGACCCTGATGAGACTATGTTGCCCCGTCACGAACGCTATACCACCGACTTACACGGTGACACAGACGAAGTTGCACACGAGCTAGAAGAGGAGGTTATAGATGACCCAGTTGTTGACCCCGATTGGCAGCCATTGGGGGAACAGGGTGCAGGCGGCAGTAGTTCTGAAGTGGAGGAGGAGGGGCCGCAGCAGGCATCAACATCGCAACAGGTTCCATCTGCCGGGCCCGTAGATGGCCCAAAATGCGTGGCAAAACCAAAACCTGTTGGAGGACAGCGTGGCCATCTGGTTAAAGCTCAGTCTGCAATGCCTGAAAAGGGATCCGATGCTAGAAAGAGTGCAGTCTGGCATTTTTTTAAACAACATCCAATTGATCAGCGCAAAGTCATCTGTCAAAAATGTTCAACTACCTTAAGCAGAGGTCAGAATCTGAAAAGTCTAAATACAAGTTGCATGCATAGACATTTAACCACCATGCATTTGCAAGCCTGGACTAACTACCAAACGTCCCTTAAGGTTGTAGCACCCTCGGCCAATGAAGCTAGTCAGCAACGCTACATCCCTTCCGTCAGTGTAAGGCCACCATTTTCCGCACCACCTGCAGTATCTGTGCAGGTTTCTTTGCCAGGCCAAAGCAGTCAGGGTCAGGGAATCACCAGTTTCGTAGTAGGAAACACTGCATCTAGGGCACCGGCGGCAACAATACCGTCTCCAACCGTCTCTCAGTCTGCCATGTCCACCGGCACCTCCGCTAGTTCCACGATCTCCAGCTCTCAAGTCCTGCTCACCCTACATGAGACTCTCGTTAGAAAAAGGAAGTACTTAGCCTCGCATCCGTGTACACAGGGTTTGAACGCTCACATAGCTAGACTAATCTCGTTAGAGATGATGCCCTACCGGTTAGTTGAAAGTGAAGCTTTCAAAGCCCTGATGGACTACGCTGTACCATGCTACGAGCTACCCAGTTGACACTTCTTTTTGAGAAAAGCCATCCCAGCCCTCCACCAGCATGTTAAAGAGCGCATCATCCATGCACTCAGGCAATCTGTGAGTACAAAGGTGCACCTGACAATAGATGCATGGACCAGTAGGCATGGCCAGGGACGTTACGTGTCCATCTCGGCACACTGGGTGAATGTGGTGGATGCAGGGTCCACAGGGGACAGCAATTTTGGGACAGTTCTGCCTAGCCCACGGTCTAGGAAACAGTTGGCTGTAGCCGTTCGCACCCCCTCCTCCTCCTCCTCGTCCTCCTGCAGAAGCGAGAGCTCGTCCACAGACCGCAGTCGCCCAACCACTCCATCCGCAGCTGCCACTGTTGCACACCAGTTGTCCCATTATGGGGCAGCTACTGGCAAGCGTCGGCAGGCTGTATTGGCTATGAAGTGTTTGGGCGACAACAGACACACCGCGGAAGTTCTGTCCGAGTTCTTGCAGAAAGAAACGCAGTCGTGGCTGGGCACTGTAGATCTTGAGGCAGGCAAGGTAGTGAGTGATAACGGAAGGAATTTCATGGCTGCCATCTCCCTTTCCCAACTGAAACACATTCCTTGCCTGGCTCACACCTTAAACCTTGTGGTGCAGTGCTTCCTGAAAAGTTATCCGGGGTTATCCGACCTGCTCCTCAAAGTGCGCGGACTTTGCTCGCATATCCACCGTTCGCCCGTACACTCCAGCCGTATGCAGACCTATCAGCGGTCTTTGAACCTTCCCCAGCATCGCCTAATCATAGACGTTGCAACAAGGTGGAACTCAACATTGCACATGCTTCAGAGACTGTGTGAACAGAGGCGTGCTGTTATGTATTTGTGGGAGGATACACATACACGGGCAGGCAGTAGGATGGCAGACATGGAGTTGTCAGGTGTGCAGTGGTCGAAGATACAAGACATGTGTCAAGTCCTTCAGTGTTTTGAGGAATGCACACGGCTGGTTAGTGCAGACAATGCTTTAATAAGCATGAGCATCCCCCTAATGCGTCTGCTGATGCAAAGTTTGACGCACATAAAGGAGCAGGCGTCTGCAGCAGAGGAAGAGGAAAGCCTTGATGACAGTCAGCCATTGCCTGGTCAGGGCAGTGTACAGGACGAGGTAGCGGGCGAACAGGAGGAGGAGGACAAGGAGGATGATGGGGATGAGTATTTTTTTAATGAGGAAGCTTTTTCGGGGCCACTGGAAATTGGTGGCGTGGCAAGGCCGGGTTCTGGTTTTTTGAGGGACATGAGTGACGTAGATTTGCCTGAAACAGCCCCTCAACCCAGCACAACCGCAGATTTGACAACTGGAACTTTGGCCCACATGGCGGATTATGCCTTACATATCCTCAAAAGGGACACACGCATTACTAAAATGATGAACGATGACGATTACTGGTTGGCCTGCCTCCTTGATCCTCGCTATAAAGGCAAATTGCAAAATATTATGCCACATGAGAACTTGGAACTAATATTAGCAACCAATCAACTCTTGTTGACCGTTTGCTTCAGGCATTCCCAGCACACAGCGCCCGTGATCGTTCTCACACGAGCTCCAGGGGGCAGCAGACCAGGAGTGTTAGGGGTGCACACATCAGAAGTGGCGTTGGACAGAGGGGTTTTCTGACCAGGTTGTGGAGTGATTTTGCTATGACCGCAGACAGGACAGGTACTGCAGCATCAATTCAAAGTGACAGGAGACAACATTTGTCCAGTATGGTTACTAACTATTTTTCATCCCTTATCGATGTTCTCCATCAACCGTCATTCCCATTTGATTACTGGGCATCCAAATTAGACACCTGGCCAGAATTGGCAGAATATGCATTGCAGGAGCTTGCTTGCCCGGCAGCTAGTGTCCTATCAGAAAGAGTATTCAGTGCTGCAGGTTCAATATTAACCGAAAAAAGGACTCGTCTGGCTACCCAAAATGTGGATGATCTAACCTTCATTAAAATGAACCACAACTGGATTTCGAATTCTTTTGCCCCACCTTGCCTGGCTGACACCTAGCTTTCCTATGAAAAGGTCTTGCTTGTGGACTACTCTGACTGACTTTTCCAATCGCGTAATTTGCAGCAGCTGATTGTCCAGCATACGACATGTTTACACCTCCCTAAATGGCCATACTCCCCCCCACGGGGCCGTGGTCTCGCCACTTGGCGCAAGCACCCGTGAGAGTGCCGTTTGTCTGAAGAGGTGGGTGTGCCCGCTTTTTGTCGACGGCACTGCCACTGGGTCCCTCATAGTACAATAAAGTGTCTCTGGCGGTGGTGGTGCGCACCCAACGTCAGACACACTGTTGTAACATGAGAGGCCCTGGGCCTGTACCGCCGGCCACAAGAGAGTTCCCCCCCCCAGCTCAAACATTGCTCTACCACTTGCACAATTATCTCTCACAGTTCCACCAATGTTTAGTCTATGCGCTGACATCATTCAATGCCTGGCACTGACAATACCAATGTGTTGACATGTATGATGGTACTTAACATAGTCAGGGGCAGTGTCCTATATTTACACCAGTAAATAATTAGCGCCAAATTACTAGGTCTAAAACTCAGTAGAGGAGCCCACCCCTGTACCTAAGTATTCCACCCTTTTGTGTTTTGGTTTTGTTGTAATGCGAGACATTAACATCTATTTATTTTTTTGGAGTACTAACTGGCAGACACTCATTACAATCGGCCTCCGCTGACAACACCAATGCTGCCTGCGTACCCCTGCAAGAGAATTGCAAGTGCCTACAGCCAAATTTTGTTATGTTAGGCCTACTACGCCTGTCTGCGGTCCCTCCTTCCACTAGTCCTCCAGTTTCCTGTCTACTGCTGCCCGTGTACCCCTGGAACCAATTTTAAAGTGCCTACAGCCAAATTTTGTTATGTTAGGCCTACTACGCCTGTCTGCGGTCCCTCCTTCCACTAGTCCTCCAGTGACCTGTCTACTGCTGCCTGTGTACCCCTGGAACCAATTCTAAAGTGCCTACAGCCAAATTTTGTTATGTTAGGCCTACTACGCCTGTCTGCGGTCCCTCCTTCCATTAGTCCTCCAGTGACCTGTCTACTGCTGCCCGTGTACCCCTGGAACCAATTTAAAAGTGCCTACAGCCAAATTTTGTTATGTTAGGCCTACTACGCCTGTCTGCGGTCCCTCCTTCCACTAGTCCTCCACTGACCAGACCACTGCTGCCCGTGTACCCCTGGAACCAATTTTAAAGTGCCTACAGCCAAATTTTGTTATGTTAGGCCTACTACGCCTGTCTGCGGTCCCTCCTTCCACTAGTCCTCCACTGACCAGACCACTGCTGCCGTGTACCCCTGGAACCAATTTTAAAGTGCCTACAGCCAAATTTTGTTATGTTAGGCCTACTACGCCTGTCTGCGGTCCCTCCTTCCACTAGTCCTCCACTGACCAGACCACTGCTGCCCGTGTACCCCTGGAACCTATTTTAAATTGCATAGAGCATCCTTTTTTTAATAGTAGGCATACAAACTCTGTCTGTGGTCCATAATTGAAATTGTCCTCCACTGAACAGACCAATGCTGCCTGTGTACCCCTGTAACCTTTTTTAAACTGCATTGAGCCAAATGTTGTGTTTAAGGCCTACTACCTGTGTCTGTCTGCGCCACTCAATACAGCTGTCCTCCTTTTAAAAAAGCTGAGCGTCAATAGTCTGGTTTTCAGCCTATAGGAATTTGAAAACTGCATTGGGGCTACTACTACTACTTCGGTAGGGCCTACTAACGGTGTCTGCCGCTCCAAGGTGTTCTCCAGGTTTCCTCTCCATTGCTTCAATCTTAAAGCTCTTGTTTAGTAGTTGTTGAAAACAACACTGCATTCGGCCTACAAGTTGGGTCTGGGGTGTAGAGACGGTGTCTTCCGCTCCAAGGTGTTCTCCAGGTTTCCTCTCCATTGCTTCAATCTTAAAGCTCTCATTTAGTAGTTGTTGAAAACAACACTGCATTCGGCCTACAAGTTGGGTCTGGGGTGTAGAGACGGTGTCTTCCGCTCCAAGGTGTTCCCCAGGTTGCCTCTCCATTGCTTCAATCTTAAAGCTCTTGTTTAGTAGTTGTTGAAAACAACACTGCATTCGGCCTACAAGTTGGGTCTGGGGTGTAGAGACGGTGTGTTCCACTCCAAGGTGTTCCCCAGGTTGCCTCTCCATTGCTTCAATCTTAAAGCTCTTGTTTAGTAGTTGTTGAAAACAACACTGCATTTGGCCTACAAGTTGGGTCTGGGGTGTAGAGACGGTGTCTTCCGCTCCAAGGTGTTCCCCAGGTTGCCTCTCCATTGCTTCAATCTTAAAGCTCTTGTTTAGTAATTGTTGAAAACAACACTGCATTCGGCCTACAAGTTGGGTCTGGGTTGTAGAGACGGTGTCTTCCGCTCCAAGGTGTTCCCCAGGTTGCCTCTCCATTGCTTCAATTTTAAAGCTCTCGTTTAGTAGTTGTTGAAAACAACACTGAATTCGGCCTACAAGTTGGGTCTGGGTTGTAGAGACGGTGTCTTCCGCTCCAAGGTGTTCTCCAGGTTTCCTCTCCAATGCTTCAATCTTAAAGCTCTCGTTTAGTAGTTGTTGAAAACAACACTGCATTCGGCCTACAAGTTGGGTCTGGGGTGTAGAGACGGTGTCTTCCGCTCCAAGGTGTTCCCCAGGTTGCCTCTCCATTGCTTCAATCTTAAAGCTCTTGTTTAGTAGTTGTTGAAAACAACACTGCATTCAGCCTACAAGCTTGGGTCTGGGGTGTAGAGACAGTGTCTTCCACTCCAGGGTGTTCCCCAGGTTTCCTCTCCATTGCTTCGATCTTCTGGCTCTCGTTTAGTAGTTGTTGAAAACAACACTGCATTAGGTCTACAAATTGGGTCTGGGGTGTAGAGACGGTGTCTGCCGCTCCAAGGTGTTCCCCAGGTTTCCTCTCCATAGCTTAGAGCTTCTAGCTCTCGTTTAGTAGTTGTTGAAAACAACACTGCATTCGGCCTACAAGTTGGGTCTGGGTTGTAGAGACGGTGTCTTCCGCTCCAAGGTGTTCTCCAGGTTTCCTCTCCATTGCTTCAATCTTAAAGCTCTTGTTTAGTAGTTGTTGAAAAGAACACTGCATTCGGCTTACAAGTTGGGTCTGGGGTGTAGAGACGGTGTGTTCCACTCCAAGGTGTTCCCCAGGTTGCCTCTCCATTGCTTCGATCTTCTGGCTCTTTTTAAGTAGTTGTTGAAAACAACACTGCATTCGGCCTACAACTTGGGTCTGGGTTGTAGAGACGGTGTCTTCTGCTCCAAGGTGTTCTCCAGGTTTCCTCTCCATTGCTTCAATCTTAAAGCTCTTGTTTAGTAGTTGTTGAAAACAACACTGCATTCGGCCTACAAGTTGGGTCTGGGGTGTAGAGACGGTGTCTTCCACTCCAAGGTGTTCCCCAGGTTGCCTCTCCATTGCTTCAATCTTAAAGCTCTTGTTTAGTAGTTGTTGAAAACAACACTGCATTCGGCCTACAAGTTGGGTCTGGGTTGTAGAGACGGTGTCTTCCGCTCCAAGGTGTTCTCCAGGTTTCCTCTCCATTGCTTCAATCTTAAAGCTCTTGTTTAGTAGTTGTTGAAAACAACACTGCATTCGGCCTACAAGTTGGGTCTGGGGTGTAGAGACGGTGTCTTCCGCTCCAAGGTGTTCCCCAGGTTGCCTCTCCATTGCTTCAATCTTAAAGCTCTTGTTTAGTAGTTGTTGAAAACAATACTGCATTCGGCCTACAAGTTGGGTCTGGGTTGTAGAGACGGTGTCTTCCGCTCCAAGGTGTTCCCCAGGTTGCCTCTCCATTGCTTGGATCTTCTGGCTCTTCTTAAGTAGTTGTTGAAAACAACACTGCATTCGGCCTACAAGTTGGGTCTGGGTTGTAGAGATGGTGTCTTCCGCTCCAAGGTGTTCTCCAGGTTTCCTCTCCATTGCTTCAATCTTAAAGCTCTTGTTTAGTAGTTGTTGAAAACAACACTGCAGTCGGCCTACAAGTTGGGTCTGGGGTGTGGAGACGGTGTCTTCCGCTCCAAGGTGTTCCCCAGGTTGCCTCTCCATTGCTTCAATCTTAAAGCTCTTGTTTAGTAGTTGTTGAAAACAACACTGCATTCGGCCTACAAGTTGGGTCTGGGGTGTAGAGACGGTGTCTTCCACTCCAAGGTGTTCCCCAGGTTTCCTCTCCATTGCTTCGATCTTCTGGCTCTCGTTTAGTAGTTGTTGAAAACAACACTGCATTAGGCCTACTAGTTGGGTTGGGGCCTTCTATCTGTGTCTGCCGCTCCTTGCTGTTCTCCTACAGTGAACAAAGCTGTTCCGCCGGTTTACTACTGTTGCCAATTTTGAACTGCATTTAGAATACTTACTGATTTGGGCCTACTCTCTGTGTCAGCCTCTCATTCCAGTTGTCCTCCACTGAACAAAACAATGCCCCCTGGTTAGTCCTGTTACCAATTTTGAACTGCATTTAGCCCACTTTATTCTTTGGGCCCATATCTGTTTCCCCCTCATCCTGCCCATTGCCAAGCCAGTGATAGATGAGTCTGCTGGTACATTGACCCATAATGCAACATTCCCCGTGCACGCTACACTGCAAGATTGTGACCCTGCTGAAAGTCAGGTCCCCCTTCCCGCATACCATACCACCTTACACGGGGACAAAGAGGAAGGTGCAGATGAAGGTGCAGGTTCCTTCATCAGGTGGGGGGAGGAATACTCGTTGGCGACGTCACTGGCACAGGGCCCCTCATAGTACGCAAAAGTGTTGCTGCCGGTGGGAGGCGCCCCCGCCGTGCAAACACACCGCTGTACTTTGAGGGGCCCTGTGCCAGTGCCAATGCCAACTAGTGGGCCCCCCCCCTGCTTGCTCAGGATCACAGCACTTGCAAAGTTGAAATACTTACCTCTCCCTGCTCCACTGCCGTGATGTGGTCCAGATTTACTGGGCCCACTAATTACTTGAACCAGCCCTATCCCCCACAACTTTAGCCAAATGACCCCCAATTTCAAATGCCTTACAATTATTATAAGCTAAATTAAGATTGACAAGCTTCAGTAACAAGAATGGATGTTTTTGCCATTAAAATGGGCTCTGTACATGTTTTCCTGGCCTCTACTCACTGCCGACTATGCTCCTCCATTGACTTGCATTGGGTTTCGTGTTTCGGTCGATCCCCGACTTTTCGCGATAATCGGCCGATTCCACTCGACTCGACTTTTGAGATAGTCGGGTTTCACGAAACCCGACTCGACTCTAAAAAGGTCAAGGTCGCTCAACCCTAATGGGCAGATCTACGCAGTACAGAGATTGATAGTGATCTGACAGGATTCACTATTCTTGCTACCACTGGTGTAGTGCACTCTCTTATGGCTATGCTACTGGTGACTCTATGTAGCAAAGGTATACCTGATGATTTTCTATGGGGACTTCTGCTCACTGTTGGCAAGACAAATTCGCCGTTAGCAGGGGGTGGATTCTCTTGCTCCACTGCTGGTGTGACATCTGCTGCTTGAGCCCGCCTTGTGTAGAGTCTCTTCTGGTTCAGATTGATTTTGAGTCACATTTCTTTCTAGTACTTCCAACTGGGGAAAGGTCAAAACGGGCACCACTATGGCTTGATTTACTTGAGTTCATGACTGGGGAAAATCTCCAAGAACGGTATAGATTCTCTTTTCCTCCTCTTCTGTGGGTTGAGGGCTATCTTGGTCTTTTTCCTTGTTTCTCAGTTGGTCAAGGCATACCTTAAGATGATCTCTTGATACGGCTGCTGAGGTCTCTCCTCCATCTTTACTTTTGAGACACACCTTGGTGTTATCAAAGTTTGACTGTAAGATGGTGTATGGTTCTGCCTCCCACTGATCATGAAGTTTGTGCATTCTTATTTTCCTCTTTAGTACTTGTTCACCTGGTGACAAGGGGCGTGCTGATTATAGTTTTTCTCCTGCTTCTGTCTTGCCTGGGACAGACTTCTTTCCGTGCATTCTTCTACTTGGCGATATTTTTTTGTGCCGCTCCGTATCCAAATATGCATCTGGTGATGTTGTTTCTGGTGTTAGGACTCCCATATCAAGGTCAACGGGTAATTTGCTAGGTCTTCCTCTCATTATGTAGGCTGGAGTGCAATTGGTGGAATTCACCGGGATATGATTGTACAGATGTACCAAATCCGGCATCTTCTCTGGCCACAGGTTTCTCTCTTCCATGGGTAAGGTCTTCAGTAAGTCAATTACCACGTGGTTCATCTTCTCACACATGCCATTTGTCTGTGGATGGTACAGTGCTGTCCTGATTTTCTTGCATCCATACAGGTTACAGAACTCCTGGAATACTTCCCCTTCAAAGGCTGGGCCTTGGTCAGTAAGTACCTTTTCAGGGTAACCATGTGGTCGCCAAAAGTGTGGAATACCTTGACTTATGTCTTTGTTGATCGGTCCTTAACAGGCATGACTACCAGGAATCTTGAGTAATGGTTCACTATGGTCAAAGCATAGACATAACCTGAATGGTTTAGGGTTAGCTTCACATGATCCAAAGCTACCAGTTCAAGTGGCTGTTTGTTGATTATGGGCTGTAGGGGAGCTCTCTGGCTGTCATGGTCCTTTCTGCGCAGGTTGTGTGGGCCACACTCTTGGCACCACTCTTCAATGGCTCTTCTCATGCCAATCCAATAAAATCTCCCACGAAGTAGGACCTCCAACTTCTTTCATCCGAAGTGTCCTGTTCCATCGTGGTACGCCTCCAAAGCCATTGGCGTATCTTGTCTCGGGACTACCACCTGCCAGACCAGCTCGTGAGTGTGTGGGTCGATATTCCTCTGTCACAGCTTACCGTCATAGATAAACAACTTGCCCCCTTCCACAACTGCTGAGTCTCTTGTGGAGCATCTGGACCAGGGTGTGAATCGGCTTGTGTCAGCAGCTCTTTTGCCAGATGGACTGCTGGGTCGCCATCCTGCATCTCTACCCATCCATGGTGGGGAAATGGGTTCAGAGTGGCTTTTCGCCTGTCATTGCCCTTGTTCTTCACATGATGTGAGTACTGGGTCACTTCGAGGCGGTGGAAGGCTGGTAACTCAATCTCTTCAAGTGCTTCCGGATCTTCTCACACTTCTGGTAAATGGGGCATCCTGGACAGCGCATTGGCATTTGTGTTCTTGTGCCCTGCACAGTACTTGATGGTTAACTCATAGCTGGACAACCGGGCCATCCATCGCTGCCCCAATGCACCCAGTTTTGCTGTCTCCAGATGAGACAGTGGATTGTTGTCCGTGAAAACAGTGAATTTTGCTGAAGCCAGACTATGGTGAGGAACTCCAGCTTGAAGGAACTGCAGTTGTCGGGGTTCCTTCCAGTGGGACGAAACTTCCTGCTGGCATAGGCAATCACCTTTTCTCTGCCTTTCTGCACCTGGGACAATACTGTTACCAATCCCACATTGCTGGCGTCTGTGTAAAGTACAAACAGTTGGTCATAGGTAGGCCAGTACCTCATCTCCCATGAGAGCCAACTTCAACCGAGTGAAGGATCCTTCCAGCCTGTTGTTCCACTCAAATGGAGGACCCTTGTTCTTGGTCTTCTTGGATTGGCCCACTAACAGGTCTTGCAGGGGTGCGGTTATCTTAGTGAAATCCTTTCTGAACCTTCGGTAGTAGCCTACCAACCCGAGGATCTGCCGTACTTCATGAATGGTGCTGGGTTTCATCCAGTCCCTGATCACGGTGACTTTGCTAGGGTCTGGTGCCACGCCTTCTGTGCTTACCTCATGGCCCAGGTACTGCACTTTGGGCTTCAAAGGGTGGCACTTGGACAGCTTTACTTTCAGGCCATAATTGGACAGGGCTTCAAACACCTCAGCCAGGTGCTTCAAGTGGTCCTCAAAGGTCTTGGAGAAGGCAATGACATCATCCAGGTACAACAGAACGGTTTCAAAGTTCTTGTGGCCAAGACAGCACTCTGTCATCCTCTGGAACGTCCCTGGTGCATTGCACAGTCCGAACGGCATGTAGTTGAATTCGGAGAGGCCCATCGGTGTCGTGAAGGCGGTCTTCTCTTTATCTGCCTCTGCCATGGGAACCTGCCAATACCCACTAGTGAGATCTAAGGCGGAGAAATAGTTAGCAGATTTAAGGCAGCTAAGGATTCTTCAATTCTGGGTAACGGGTAGGCATCCTTTTGTGTAATGTGGTTAATCTACCTGTAGTCAACACACATCCTCATTGTACCATCTTTCTTTCTAACGAGGACTAATGGAGCTGCCCAGGGGCTACAACTGTCTCTGATTACCCCAGCCTCCTTCATCTACCGTAACATACTCTTGGCACATTGGTAGTGAACTGGTGGTGCAGGCCGGTACTTCTCTTTAATGGGCAGATGATCTCCAGTGGGGATATGATGTTGGACCCCTTTAACCTGCCCAAAGTCTAGTGGGTATTTGCTGAATACCATCTCATACTCATGGACCACCCAGCTAGCCTCATGTTTTTGGTGTGAAGGGGTAGAGTGATTGCCTACGTGTAACTTCTGGCACCAATCCTCCTGTTGTCTTGCAGAGCCATTGTCCTCCGCCTGGTCGGACAGGACCAAGGGTTCTGTTGCTGATATTGCATTATCACTAACAGTGAACAGTTTAGCAAGGGTGGCATATCTGGGTAAATGAACCTCTTTCTTTCCACAATTAAAGATGCCTACTGGTACTCTCCCCTTGCACACATCAACCACCCCTCTGGCGGTCAGGATGGTGGGCCTACTATCTGAATACACAGGTTCTACCAGGTCTTTACCTCTGAGGCCTATGGCCAGACATCAGTTTAACATTTCACTCCTGGGGAGTATTGCAATTGGGATCGGATCTCTCACTGTGACATTGCCAACTTCTTCACTAGACAGTTCTACCTGTTGTCTCTGCATCAGGGCTTTGATTTCTTTTTGCAAGATGTTGCTCACTGGAACCAACAGTTTCATCTCCCTTTTGTAACAAGACAATAACCTTGGCAAGACAGTTTTCTATGACATTAGTACCTAAGGTCATCATTGGGTTACATTCTCGCCGGTTAATATCCACAATCACCAGTCCTTGGGCTTTCAATTCTACCTGCCCCACCTTAATGGTCACCTCCTTATACCCCACTTGTGGCAAAGGCTGACCATTGCTGGCCACTATTGTCAACCCATCATCTGGGCCACGGGTAATGTCTGAGTCAGCCCAGTACCGTTTGTAAAGAATATATGGTATAGTCGTCACTTGAGAGGCAGTGTCCAATAAGGCGTTCATCGGGATGCCATCAATCACAATTGGGAGGACCGGTCATCCTCCGTTGTACTTGGCTCGCCAGCTTTGTCGACCAGATTGTCCTACTCCTGGGGGCTGGCCCCCTGTCCCAGGGATTGTTCGTTTAAATTGCAGAATCTTGCGATGTGCCCCATCTGGTTGCAGCGGCGACAAATGGGTCGTCCGTCTTGATGATAGCGGTCGTTGTCTCTTCCTCTAATCGGTTGGATCCTCTTCTGCCATCGCCAGGGGTCGTCATCTGGACCGGAAGCCAGCTGGATCTTTTCCTTTGGGGACTCTTGTGGGGACTGCACTGTTTTGGCTAGTGCAGCTACGAGAGGTAATCTTCCAGGGTCTGTACGTTGGCCTCAATAGGGATTTGATGAAAGGATGCCACTTCTTGGTTGTACGTAATTGCTGGGCACCTAAGGGCACTATGTGGCTGGACTCTGGCTCATGCAACACCCGGATGGCCCTGTCTTTGAAGTGTGCAAAGTCCTGGTCAGGGTTTTGCAGGGCCAGGATGCGCAGTGTGGGTGCCAGACAGAAGTCCTTCAATAAACTGCTCCTTTAATAATTTGTCCCCATCCTGCACGCTGTTCGGGTCAACCTGCTTAATGGCCCACAGTGCCTCCTGGAGATTAAGAGCATAGTCCCATATACTATCCTGCACCTCTTGTTTACACCCAAAGAACCTCATCTTGATTTCTGCAGCAGTGCGGGTGTCAAAAGTGTCCGTTAATTTGGCTAATATTTGCTTAACAGTCTCTTTTTCAGTATCCAGCCAGGATTTTACTTCTCTTTGTGCTGCACCAATTAATCGACCAGTTATAATTCTGACCTTTTGATGTTCCGTCAGGGATTATACTTCAAATAGGCTGCAGAGTCTTTCAGAGTCTCAGCGTGTGGGACTCTCCCGAGTATTGTGGCTGCCAGGCCGCTCCCGGTATACGGGGCATGGATAATGGCATTATGGGGGTTGTAGCTGCGGTTGGGTGTGGCCGGTTTACAGGGGCTGCAGCCACCGCGGGGCCTGGTGGCAACATGGGGCCTGTGGCTGTGGCTGCCGCTGGCTCTCCTCCTGGGTTGGACATATCCTTTTCCCCGTGCTAACCTCACGCAGGCCTGCCGTCCCGTTACCAGAATCTGTAGCGGTTCCACCGGATCTCAGTGCGGTGCTCCTTCCGGTTCTCTGTCCGGGGCTTCCTGCTTCTTCACTCGCGTACCTCTCAGCACAGAGCGCTGCTTCCTTTTGCGCTTTTTTTCAAGCTCAGCCCACGAATGCCTCCTTCTCCTCATGCTCCACACGACACGGCAATGGTGGCCAACACACGATCTAACGCAGTTTATAGCACACAGTACCTGGTGATGCCGTTTCATGTATCCTGTTCGTGGCGCCAAGTTTGGACCGCCCGCTAGGACCCTGAGGTACTCGGGCCAGATCCACTGGTCGTTAAAGGGGTGGTCACGGCGACAGTGACCCGGTCTGTGGCCCTGGGCATCCAATTAAAAGGAAAGGTCTATAAAGGGGTTATTTGAATAAAAAGTGTTCATGACACTGCTTAAAATGGGTCCACTGGGAATGGTGCTACTACAGCAGGGGTGGACTGGCTGCCCACAGGTAAAGCTGAATCCCCAGGGCTCCCGGTGTAATAGGCAAAGATGGTATGGTGCCAGAAAGAGTCAGAGTACACAATGTTGCAGTCTACTGGTGGTGGAAAGCCACAGTCCAGGGTACCAATAACAGGTGACGATGAGGTCCAGGTAGCTTGGAAACGATTAGGGATCCTCTTAGCCAGGTGGGATTAGGAGCCTTCCTTGCTGCGCTGTAAGGTGCATCTCTTGCTTCCTATGGCTTCTTACAAGGTCTTTCTATCTCTGTGTCATAGGACAGAACCCGCATAGCAGGCAGCACGAGCCTTTTTACAGGTGTCTCTGTTAACTGTGACTCCTGGCTCTGTAAGCTGCTATGCCTTCGGGTGTAGTTGTGGGCAAGTAACTTTCAATCTCGTGCCCTCCGGTTCTGCTGTGGGGCACACAGTCCCACACAGCCTCGGACTCCCGGTGTCCGGTTCCTGCGCTCAAGTGTGGAGAGAGCACAGTCGCAGCTCCCCTTCAACCCCTCTCTTCTCCTCTGCTCCTTCACTTTCTGCTACAGAATACTCTGACTCCTCCAAGCCAGAAGATATATCTAGTCAGAGAGGCCGGCACCTGCGTACTGCAGTACTTTGCTCTGCCCTCAACAGGGCAGACAAAGTACTCCTGCGCTGAAGCCGCAGCATGAAGACCAGAAGAGGACGTCATCTGATGAAGATGGGAGGCGCCGGACCCGGACCAACAGCGGGAACGTCCCTGGGTGAGTATAATCTAACGGCTTTTTCTCATCTTTAAGGATACATCGGGGGCTTATCTACAGCATTCCAGAATGCTGTAGATAAGCCCCTGATGCTGGTGGGCTTAGCTCACCCGCTATTTTGGGGGTGACAGGTTCCCTTTAAATGGTAAAATGTATATTGATGGTGGTGCCTTTAAATGGTGCAGGTTTCTGCTAGCAGTGCAGGGGTTAAATCTGTTCAGTTGAGAGTCTCTGATGTTTTCCGTCTTTGATAATTTCAGCTGTTCAGTGTTGGCCACTCCCCTCTCCTATATATACTGGGCTCTGGCAAGCATGGATTGCTTGCCAGTATTAGTCTGGATGGCTCTGGAGTTGGAGGAGTTTGTTTAAGGAGGCGTTTGGAGTGTTGTTCAGAAGATTGTTGCTTGGTGATTTGTCTGTGTTCAAATCCTCATCCTCTCCTAGTTGTTTTTTCCTTCATTTACTTACTGGCATTCCACTCTGTTGTTTGTCAGTGCATATTTGAATGATTATTATTTTCATTTATCTCTGTATGTTTTCCCTTGTTAGTCTGGCTTGTGTATTCGTATACACTACAACTCCCCACTTCCCTGGGTGGGGTAGGGACAGATAAGGGCTGATGTAGGAGGTGATGATACAAAGAGCTCTGTGTATAAAAGGATTTAGAGGATTCTCAGAGATGCTGCTACTGCGGTGGTAGCATCGTCACAGATCAATTTCTCATTCTTAGCAGGTGTTAAGATGGATATCGCTTTTACCTGAACATCACTCCAGCTATTAATATCATCATCTTATTCCGTGGCACCGAGATCTCCAGGCCAGAAGTGTCCAACTCCATCTTAAACTCTCCATCCTATAAAAATATCATCAGAATGCGGATGATTAGAGTCCAAACTCCTGGCATAGGGTTAGGGTGCTTACCACATTACTCAAGGGTTAATGCGACTGATGAAGCTCAAGTGACTATTTATCATGTCAGTGCAGCATTAATATAAAATACAAGGCTGTTAGTCTGTGCATTACCAGAGCAAGCAGCAGCGCTGATGAATGTGCACCATCCCTTATTAAACTTCCCTCTTTTATGGTTATGGAAGTGACTTCTTGATGAAAAGAGAAGGAGCACCCAGCATGCCACTGCCGCTATTGAAGCCACTAATCAAATTATTTTTATATCAGAAATTAAAGCAGCTATTGTAATCCCCCTGTGAGCGGCACGCTTAATCTCTGAGCACGCCGCATTATTTGCAGAAATCGACTTTTATGGAAGTTGTAAATGCTGAAATTGGATTAGTAGTTATTACTGCTGCTAAAAGAAAATTCAGAGGCTACGCTGCGACAACTTGAGATAAGAGACCACCGGACCTGAGCTGCTGCCACTGAAAACCAGACTCGTTCTGCATAGGATGCAAAATCCTGAAGCATGGAAGGTGGAAGGAGATATAACTGATATCTGGTCCACCGATCACCAACATCAGGATGGGAGTAGTGACTGATGTCTTGACTGCTGACATGAGGACAAGAGATGTTACCGATGTGCAGACCGCCAACATCCCACCCAGACATCAGGATGGGTGATGTAACATATGTCTGGACTGCCACATCCACTGACATCAGGATGAAGGATGTAACTGATGTATGGTCCACCGACCCTCAACATCAGGATGGGAGATGTGATTTATGTCTGCATGGCCGACATCAGGACAGGAGATCTAACCGATGTGCAGACTGCCAGCAGCACACTCAGATATCAGGATGGGATGTAACTGATGACTGGACTGCCACCTCCACTCACATCATGATGGAGGATTTAACTGATGTATCCGTGAGCAGGTTGCGGGATGCAGTAACGGACAGGAGGCAGAGCAAGGGTTAACGATATTTGACTTGAACAGGGGGGTTACTGCATGCAGGGAGAAGAAGGGGTAAATAGGATTATAGCAGGTGATATAAACACAAATGGTGTGTAGGGTAAGATAAACAGCAAGAATAAGTAATGCGACAGTTTTTTAAGGGTTAACTTATCAGTTCGGCGGCTTCCTGACTGTAGAGTCCTTGGTTCAAATGGTGGCACCAATGCAGTTAGCGCATGGTGGGCCCGATGCCGTCCTGAAGGCGTTGTTGATCCAGTTTCCAGTGGTGAGGGTGGGTCCTTGTCGTCTTGGATGGGGTCCTGGGTCCAGAGTTAGTTCTGCGGTATGAAGAACAATCTCCAACTCCGTCGGAGCTTAATGTAGCTCGACAGATATAAGCGGCTGAGGTCAGGCACAGTTTCCGGTGAGTCACCCCGTCCGTCTTAGGCGGCACGCGCGCAGAACTTACTGTCCCGGTACATTTGGCACCCTCAGCTGGAGGAGCCACCGGGCACATGGCACGTTTCTCGTCATGGTCTCTGTATCTGGTCACAGGGAGTCTATCACACGGGCCTGCGCTGTCACGGTGTTCACAGGATGGAGCACCAACTGTTCCCTGCTGCGTGCTGCTTGTTCCCTCCAGGACTGACTCTTTCCGTGTGTTCTCTGGCCTATTTAGCTTATTTATACCACTGCTGTCAGATGCAAAGGTCGGTCCGGGTTTTTAAGCTTTCCGACGGACAACAGAGGAGACAGCCTGGACAGTTCCGGACCCGGCGCAAGAGAGGCATCTCCGGTCCAGTTGCTCTTCTTACACTCCCCCTCTCCTTTTGCTCGCCATTCCATGGGTGGGAGTTCTTGATGTAGATGTTGACACTTTCCTATCCCTTAGATGATTCTCTGCCAAATGAATTGGTCTTGGTCGTAAGTCAGAAGGAGTAATCATGTCAGGTTGAGATGTCGAGTCAGGCTGGACAGGTGAGGATGGGACGTGCCCTATTCTAATGGAGCAGCCACTTCAGGAATTTCAGGTACCTGTTCTTCCCCTGGGTCTACAGGCAGCAAATCAGGAGATTCCTCGTCCTCACAATCAGCAACTGCTGGAGGCAGTATTTCAGGTGCACTTGGCATCTCTTCTGATCAGGATTTCTTGACAAGCAAGAGCGTAGCATATTCTGGTGAACATCTCGAGTGGGAGCATCTTCTTCCCCTTCAGGTTGAATTTCATAGACAGGACCTTCGGTACTGATTCATCGCTTTACTCGCTACAGAGTCTTCTCCCACCGATATTCCAGTTTGTCTTGAGGACATTTATCTCAGACCAACACACAGTTCCCAGCCTGAAGAGCCATCCCTCGCAGCGGAGCTGTCTCTGAGTGCTCAAGTTACCGAAACTTAGTCTGCACCAGGCGATGTAGTGTCAGTGTGAGCAGGTACCAGGATGCAGTAACGGTCGGAGGCAGGACAAGGGTTAACAGGGGAATTTAATGAAACAGTGTTACTCCACGCAGGGAGAGGGTAAATGAGGGGGAAAGGATAATAAAACTGTGTCTGGTGGATGTAGGTATAGCAGGAGCAATGAAGGAAAATACAAAGGTATCAAACTTATCAGTCCAGAGGTGTTGAGGATCAGTCTCTGTGAGGATAGCGGTGGCGTTCCAGCATGAATGCTTGAAGAATCCAGCGGCTTCCTGGTCTGAGATAAGTCATGGGTTCCGATGTCGTCGGGGTCCTGGAATGCCCTTTCGTCAGTCCTGGTTCCATGATGGGTCACGCTGGAGAGAGGACAGTCCTTTCTTTTTAAGTGTCGGCAAAACGCTAATACAGGCAGGAGAGTGTACGTTCAATGGCCGCACTCAGTTCACGGCCGGGATGTCGAGTCTCGAACTGCGCCCCCTGTGGTCTGGTCCTGGGGAGAGCTTACTCATGCTCAGTGACACTGCGGGAGTGGATGTCAGGGATCTCAGGAGACGTCTCTTCCTACAGTCTCCGGTAAATCTCCGTAGGCCTCTCTGACTTGAGCCTACTTTGTCCTGACTGTACATTGTGGGAAGGCTCTCACTCTGCCTCCGCACATTGCAGATTCTAATCAACCGAGTCCCTGTTTCTCTGCACTGTCCCCCTCTTATACCCTTCACGTCCTCAGATCTCAAGTTCAAAGGTCTGTCCGGGGCACTAAAAACTCTACTCCTGCAACTTGGGTGACAGCACCAATGGTTTCAGACTCGTCCTAGACAAGGCAAGCCAAGACTGGCTCTCCTCCTTACATCTGCAGGTGATGACGATGTTCCCAGACCCGGGTGGACACCCCTCATCAGTGGGTAGTCCTCCAATGGATCCAACTCAGTAATCTCTCTTCCTGGCTGGACGAATAACAGTGCATATGGCGTGTACCCGGTGGTGCGATGTACTCGGTTACTGTACACCCACACTAACTCTGCTACAAACTCAGGCTAACAGACTTTTCGGTCTTCCTCTAGCATTCTTAGCATCTGAATTAGAGTACGATTGAACCACTCACATGCCGCATTTCCCTGAGGTTGTTAAGGCGTCGTCTGGGATTTTTCGTTCTGGTACAAGCGATGTAATTCTTCCATCACTCGTCCTAGAAAACAGGCGTCTTGATTGGAGTGGATTCTCTTTGGGCAGCCGTACACTTGAATTAAATTCTTGCAGATGGCATGCACTGCTGATTAGGCAGTTTGATCACGTGTTGTAGTCACAACGGCAAACTTGGAGAAGTGATCCGTCATCTCCAGACAATGTTCGTATCACTGATAAGCTGGACCTACCGTCAGGTAATCTATCATCAATACTTCGAGAGGAGCAGAAGTCACGATAATCTGTGTGGAAGCTCTCTGCTCTGGGGGTTTAGCTAATTCTCAGTTTCTCCACTGTTGATAGACCTCTCCCACCACTGCTTATAGTCTCGGATGATAAACTTTCTTCTGCAGCCCCTGACAGGTCTTCTCTTGACCGAAGTGAGCTCCTTTTTCGTGTGTCTCCGTGGCCACCTTATGCAGTGGCGCCGCAAGGGTTACCACCTGCCAGGTGACATCCAATTCCCATTGTAATTGGATCTTCCGGTACAGCAGCCCATTCTTCAGTTGAAGCCTTTCCCACTGCCTGAGAATCTGCAGAGTCCCCAGGGACAGGGCATCTCTCTCACTCTCCGACTGACTGGCGAGTTGTTTTAGAGTTACCCACTGTTTCATTTGGGTGAGTTCCCCATCTTCTGCTGTAATAGGACCCACTCATCATGGGACCATCCTAGTATGCATTCTCTAGACATGGCCTGTACTTGTTAATGCGTAGCCGCCAACGTCCTAGCAGAATCCCGGCACTCAGCGACCTTTTCAGCCTCCAGTTCTTCTTCACGGTGGAGCCCAGGCTTCTCGTGCGTTCCTCTGGATAAGGCATCCATGTGAGTATTGTCAGCTCCCCTCTTGTAGGTGATTCTATATCGATACTTTGCCATTCAAGCCACTAAGTGCTGCTCCAGGGTCCCTAGACTTCAGATACAGACAGGTTTTCCGCAAACTTCTCGGTCATTGCCCACACTAATGAGAACAGCTCCAGTTTGAACGAGCTGTAATTGTCTGGATTTCGTTCAGAGTCATGGAGAGACAGGCTTGCATAGGCGATCACCCGCTCTTTTCCATCCTGAATCTGGGAAAACACAGCTCCGAGTCCATGTAGGCTTCCATCGGTGTGTAGAATAAATGGTTGGGAGAAGTCTGCATAGGCTAACACCGGCGCTTCAGTTAAAGCCAGCTGCAAGAATCGAAATGCTTTCTCCTGGCGATCTCCCCACGGGATAGTCCTGTTTCTTGCGCCAGACAGCACTCCTTTCAGCAGCTCCAACAGTGGGTTTGCAATGCAAGTGAAGTTCTTCACGAATCGCCAATAGTACCCGGTGAGCCCCAAGAAGGCCCGTACATCTTTCACGTTCTTTAGGGGGGGGGGCATCTTTTACTGCTGCAATCTTCTCATGGGATGGTCTCACTCCGTCAGCAGTGACAACATGCCCCAGATACTCAATCTGGGTGCGAAACAGATGACACTTTTGAGGCTTCACTTTCATACCATGTTTCTGAAGACGACTCAAGACTTGTTCCAGTCTCTCTAGATGTTCCTCGAACGTGGTGGCATACACGATAATATCGTCCAGATAGATGAGAGTGGCCTCAAAGTACAAGTTGCCTAATCACCTCTCCATGAGTCGCTGGAAAGTGCCAGGAGCGCTAGCATGCCGAACGGCATCCAGTTGAATTTGAACAGGCCCATGGGCGGTATGACGGCCACCTTTGCTCTGTCAAGCTTGGACATAGGTACTTGCCAACAGCCACTAGCTAAATCTAACAATGAAAAGTTCCATCCTTCTTTCGTACCAGCACAATGGGAGCAGCCAACGGGCTTTGCCTTTCTCTAATAACACTGTTCTGGAGCATCTGCATAAGCATTCCCTTCACATCTTGGTACATTTGCGTTGGGATCTGTTAGTATCGTTATCTTGCGGGCACGGCATTTCCAGTTGGAATCTTATGGGTGATTGCTGTAGTGCAGCTGAAATCATCCTCGTGGCGTGCAAATATGTCCTGATATCATCCTAGTAGGGCTTCCACCCATTGTACCTCTTGCGCTGTGAGTTCGGTTAGTTTGGCCTGCATTTGCTCCAGTATACGGCACCCCTCCCGCAGGTGCTGAGGTTCTGGTCCCGAAGACACGCCTACAACAACTGTCCAAGGATCTCCCTGTTTTACTGTCAATTGAACGGCTTGTGGTGGTACCAGCTCTTCTGGCATTCCCAGTATTTGCGCTACTTCACTCCTGGGTGGGAGCGTGAGATTGCCTTCCCCCAGATTTACACATCGCACTGGAACCGTCCCATCACGCACAGTAGCTAATGTCCACGCAACAAGGAGCCCTGGAGGTAGTTGCTCCATAATAGCTGGCTCTATCTGTATCTTGACTCCTTCCAGAGGGGTGCAATCCCAGACTGGCAGAGTGAGCACAGCTTGGCCTGGAGGCAGAACAAGGATGGCTGTAGCTGGGACGATCACTTTCCCCAGTGTTTTCCCATCACTAGAGGTGTTCTGGGCTTGAGCCGCATGTATTAGCTTTTGAAACACTTTTGTTTGGGGAGTGTGAGGGCTCCACTGTTTCAGGAACAAATCTGGGGACTCGTTGATAAGGAGGCTTACGAATTCTTTCAGCACGTTCATCCCTAGAGTGACAGTATATCCGCTACCTGCGTCTCCTGCGGTCAACACTACTCCCCTCCAATCTAGGTCTTTGTCACAGACGGTGATTTGCATCCAGACCACCCGTGCGACTGGGATGGGTAAATGATTAGCAGCCGTTAATTTTATCACCAGGCCCCATTCAGGCCACATCACTTCGGGAAAATGTCACCTGAAGTACAGTATGTTTCAGGCATCGTGGTCACTTGTGAGCCAGTGTCAACCAGACAGCGGACGGCCTGACCATCCATTTCAGCCTAGACAAGAGGACACATGGAAACTAAACTTGTGGGACTTCTGACTCTCCTTCTTGACTGCTCAGTCTCCAGGCGGCGTCCCCCAGCCAAGGAGCCCCCTAGTTTAACGGACGGCGCTGAAGAGGCTGCCCTCGTCGTACACCCCCCGAGCTAAATGTCCAGTCTCTCTGCGGTTGTAACAGGTAGGGAGTAGTGATGAGTGAATATACTCGTTACTCGAGATTTCTCGAGCATGCTCAGGGGTCCTCTGAGTATTTTTTAGTGCTCAGAGATTTAGTCCCCTCATGTACTTATCCTGGCTAACAGATGTAAATCTTTCCGCTGCGGCAAGAACTAAATCTCCGAGCACTAAAAAATACTCGGAGGACCCCCGAACATGCTCGAGAAATCTCGAGTAACGAGTATATTGGCTCATCACTAGTAGGGAGTTCTCTGCGGTATGCTCTCACTTCTCGACGAGATTCAGGGCCTGTCCTACCCCCGGGCGGGTTTAATGATGCTAATGGTTTCTTCCTTGAATAGGACAATTCCTCTTGAATATCCTGGATTTCTTTTCACAACTCTTCCACCCATCTCGGTTCGGTGGCCATTGTCACAGATACCTTCCCCTCTGGACCTTCCCTGCCAGGCTGTCACCCCCTGCTCCTGCTCATGTGCATGCGCTTTGCTCCGGACTTCTGAATAGGCCACTGTGTGCCTGTGCCTGTGTATTCACTGTGTGAATAGGCAGTGTGTAGCCACTGCAGTTTCAGTAGTTGTCTTTGTGCAAACGGTGGTTTTGATGAGGGCTTTAGAAGCTGTTGTTACAGTTGAAGTGGCAGCTGTGACCACTTTGGCACTAGATAGCGCTGCTGGTGTCCTAGGCCTGGTAACTAGTGTTGAGCGATACCTTCCGATATTCAAAGGTATCGGTATCGGATGGTATCGGCCGATATCCAAAAAATATCGGATATCGCCGATACCGATACCAATGCAAGTCAATGGGACACAAATATCGGAAGGTATCCTGGATGGTTCCCAGGGTCTGAAGGAGAGGAAACTCTCCTTCAGGCCCTGGGATCCATATTCATGTAAAAAATAAAGAATAAAAATAAAAAATATGGATATACTCACCCCTCCGAAGGACCCTGGCTGTCACCGCTGCGAGCGTCTGCCTCCGTCCCTAAGAATGCAGTGAGTGAAGGACCTTCGATGACGTCGCGGTCAGGTGTCCGGTCACCTGACCACTCACGTGACCGTGACGTCATCGAAGGTCCTTCACTCTCTGCATTCTTAGGAACGGAGGCAGACGCTCGCAGCGGTGACAGCCAGGGTTCGCCGGAGGGGTGAGTATATCCATATTTTTTATCTTTATTTTTGCATGAATATGGATTCCAGGGTCTGAAGGAGGGTCTCCTCTCCTCCAGACCCTTGGAACCATACGCACCGCACACGCCGATTCCGATTTCCGATATCGCTAAAATATCGGAACTCGGTATCGGAATTCCGGTACAGCAAATATCGGCCGATACCCGATATTTGCAATATCGGAATGCTCAACACTACTGGTAACCTTTAAATCAGGAGCAGAGTCTTTGCACTTCCTGACATTCAATGCGTACCATCCCTTGTCCCCCATGTGCCGGGTTTAGATTACTCTGTCCCATGCAGGGCCGCCATCAGGGCATTACAGCCATGACTGGCGTATGGGGCCCGGTGGGCAGAGGGGGCCCGCATCGGGCCCCATGTCATCTGCTCACCGGGCCCCCCCTACAGGCGCTGCGTGCCCGTGTCCGCACGTCAATAGTTAACAGCCGCCAGTCAGTCGGAAGCTGGCAGCTGACTAGCGTATGACGTCATTGTCTGCCGCCGGCGAGTGCGTGCTTCACCTGCGTGGAGGGAGTGAGCTTCACCCGCCGCAGGAGCGCAGCTAGGTAAGAACTCGTGTTTTGGTTTTTTTGAGAGCGGCGATCCAGAATGCTGGACACGCTGGGGCAGAGATGCTGGACACAGGGGCAGAATGCTGGACACAGGGACAGAATGCTTGACACGAGGGGCAGAATGCTGGAAAAGAGGGGCAGACTGTGAGACACGGGGGTAGAATGCGGACACAGGGGCAGAATGCTGGACACGAGGGGCAGACTGAGACACGGGGGCAGAATGCTGGACACGGGGGCAGAATGCTGGACACGAGGGGCAGAAGGCTGGACACGAGGGGCAGACTGTGAGACACAGGGGCAGAATGCTGGACACGGGGGCAGAATGCTGGACATGGGGGGGCAGAATGATGGACATGGGGAACAGACTGCAGGACATAGGGTGCAGAATGCTGGACACGGGGGACAAACTGCTGGACACGGGGGACAAACTGCTGGACACGGGGGGCAGAATGCTGGACACAGGGGCAGAATGCTGGACACGGGGAAAGACAGTGAGACATGGGGGCAGAATGCTGGACACAGGGGCAGAATGCTGGACACGTGGGCAGAATGCTAGACACGGGCAGAATGCTGGACACAGGGAAAGACTGTGAGACATGGGGGCAGAATGCTGGACACGGGGGCATATGGCATTATTGGAGCCATAGGGGCAGAATGGAGATATGGGCATAATTGGAGACACGGGGCAGAATGGAGATACACGGTATGATTGGAGACACGGTGCAGGATGAAAGACATGGGGGCATTACTGGAGACAGATGGAGCAGGGTTGGAGACAGATCGTGCAGGATCATGGGACAGGATGGATACGATGGAGACTGATGGGGCAGGATGGGGAGATCATATGGGGCAGGATGGATACTCATGAGGGCAGGATGGGTGAACATATGGCTGAAGCCAGGAATGAAACACACGGGGCCAGGGTGGGGAATATTATTATTACCATAGGGGCTAATTAAGGGATATTATTACTGCAGTGATGTATTTATTTTATTTCTTGAGGACACTAATTTAAATGGGGGGGGGGGCAGTCCTGTTACTGTGTAGAGTGACACTATGTCACCTTTTTTTCTTCATGTGGTGTAATGTAGAAGTTGGAAAAAATTAAGTAATGTGTTCTGCAAGCGGAGCTCGAGATAACTGTGTTATTTCCTACAGAGACAAGTCCTGGCTGGATGAAGTGATGGCGGTCTGTGCTGGATGAAAGATGAAGGACTTCACCTAGAGACGTCACTAGTGAGTCAGTGTGTTATCTAAACACTGACACTATACACTGTATACTATATACAGAGGTCCTGTGTATAACGTCACCGGTGATCACTGTATAACCTGTACACAGACACTGCATACTAAGTACACATCTCCTGTGTATAATGGCACTGATGGTGATATTAGTATTGTGCGTTTTTTTATTACTGATCAGTATTGTATTCAGTCACTATGTGGTGGTAATATGTGGTCTGGTCATGGTGCGGTGGTATTTGTTCCTTGTACGTGATATTATTGGTCATCTTAAAAATTGAAAAATAAATAAAAATATACCTAAATTGTATTGCATATTTTAACAAATATTTAGTAGGTTACAGCAGAGTAGGGCCCGGCCAAAAGTGTCTACCGTGTTATGGTGGTGGCTTAAAAAATCTTTTGGCCAAATCAAAAGCTGCTGGCTATATGTGTGATCTGGTGATGGGAACTATTAATGTGTGATAGGTGAGAAGTGTAGTTTTTCCAAGAGAGAGCGGTGGGACTGTGGACAGTTCGAGGGGTGGAGGCAGGGCTGGGGTGGAGCCTGGGTGGAGTCTCAAGGGGGCCCCGAAAATTTTGCCAGTATGGGGCCCCGAAATTTCTAGTGGCAGCCCTGGTCCCATGGATACAAGTACCTGCCGGGTGTCCTTCCATGAGGTGAGATTCTACATCTCTCCTATTGATAAACGTCTCCGATAACAAGTCTGGCTCCTTGATGAATCCTCCGCCCCTGTTTAATCTGAAGGCCACTACAGTGTCCTGCCTCAGTGGTGCCTGGTTTGCTTGTTTGTCTCTGCATGACTGGGCATTAGCGTACAGATCTCTCCCATCATACGCTTTACACCTGGCCCGGCATTTTGTATCCTTCTCTTCCCACTTATAGGCAATCTGCTGCTGATATTCCTCCCAGCTGAGGATTACCATCACTTCTCCTTCCTTTCTTTCTACCCCGGGGAACCCAATTAGATCTGTTTCGGTATTCACCCAGCGGTACACTGTCCTCTCAGCACATACCTCTTGTGGCACACAGGCAGGCTGAATCTGGGCTCCCAGGTGTCCTTCCATACCCAAGGCCCGGTCCCATTCGCCAAGGATGTGAACCCGGCCGGGCTCACAGCATGGCGGTGCAGCTAGCAGGCACACTAGGAGTTCCTCCGCTACCGGGGCAGGGTCGGTCTCCTTACCTGCTACTGCGGTGCCTCCGGTACCCGTCTTCTCTGCTGGAATCAGAGGCCACTGGATAGGACGCTGCTCCTGCAGCTTCACTCTCAGCGCTGCTTTCCACTTTGTCACGGTGCTCAGCTGCATCCGCAGGGTTTGGTCGTTGACCTCTTCCACCTCCACCTTCAAGAACTCCGGGACTTCTGGTGATGGCTCGCCACGGCTTCCATCCTGGTAGCTGGGGGAGTCCTTGGCTGCCACCCCACACTCCGGGTCCTGGCCACTCACCATCTTCGTCCGATTCCTGCTCTCTCCTTCGGGGCTGAGCTTCTTCTTCTTTCTCCCACCATTTAGGATCAAGAGGTAGATCTTAGTTGCTGACTGGCATGTCCTTAGTGTGCAGGAGTATTTAGAATGAGTGGCCATAACTTTTCACACTGCACAGCTAGTTCCCGCCCACGATGGGGCACGTTTTCTTCTCCTGCGCTCCTCGTGGCGCTATAATGGCAATAATTAGCAATTCAATAGTCTTGCAACAAATCACAGTCGCTAAGGCGCACATGACCCATTTCAATGTTTGAGGTGCCAAAATGAGTCGCAAGGGCCGTGGGGTACTCAGTACCAGGTCCGGTACTTAAAGAGGGATGTCATGTGGTGGCGACCCGGTCCATGGCCCTGGGTGCCCATGTTAATGGGAATGTCCTTAAAGGAGGTTTTGAATAAAGTTTGTTTTCGTGATGTCACCTGTGGTTCTCGGTCAGTGATGACCGAGGCTGCTTAAAGGGGTCTGCTGGGGTGATATTATGGCAGTTAAGATGGTATAACTTCCCACAGGTAAAGTTGGGTCCCCAGTGTGAAGATGAAGATGGTGGGTGGTGCAGTAAGAAACGGAGGACACAGGTTTGCAGTCTCTTTACCTGGTTTACTGAAGACTTCATGCAGCCACAGTCCAGTACACCAGATCACGCGTACAGGCAGGGTCCGGCCAGCTTGGAAGCGAGTTCAGAGTCCGCTTTACCAGGTGGAGTTAAAAGCCTTCCTACTAGCGCGTTGGTGCAGTCCCTTCCTGCCTGTGGTTTCTGACAAGGTCCTCACAGTTCTCTCTGTCCTCCTTAAAGGTGGGACACTAACCCGTATGACAGGTGGCTCAAGCCTTTTTACAGGGTCTCTATCTTGACCCAGGCTCCACGTGCTACTGTGTCTCCTGGATATTAGGGCAGACAGGTGACTTGAAGTCCAGCTGTCCTGCTGATTTCTGCTGTGCCTCCTACAGTTCAACTCAACCTCAGTCTTCCAGCTACCGGAATCTGCGCTCGGTAGGGAGGTAGCCCAGTCGCAGCTATTCTCCCTAGTTGTCACTTTCCTGTGCTTCTCTATCCTGCACTCTCTCTACAATATATTATTCCTTCCTTCTATGTCCTCTCTGTCCAGGAGCTGCAGCACCCTTGTGGCTGCATGGCCCCTCACACTGCTCTCTGCCTCAGACTATTCTAGTCTGCTGTCTGGCACTCACTAACTTTCCCTCCAGACCAGAATATATGTATATAGGGGAGCCACCCATAAGCTGGATCAGAGTTCCCCCTTCTGGCCTGGAGTGTGAACATGTTGTATGCTTGTGTTTTCCTGATAAAGGAGATCTTCCTTCACTTCCAAGCATGACATCACTCTCCTCGGGAGGAATGCAATGCCACTGTAACAACCAGGTACCTGGGGTGTTACATAATGGTGACCACTCTCTGCTCATTCTTCTTGACCTTTCTGCAGCTTTTGACACTGTGGACCACCATCTCCTACTCTCTAGGCTCCAGTCACTAGGCATTAAGGACACTGCTCTCTCCTGGTTCTCTTCCTACCTTTCTGATCGATCCTTCACTGTTTCGTTTGCTGGCTCCACTTCATCTCTTCTTCCTCTCTCTGTCAGGGTATCTCAGGGCTCAGTACTTGCCCCCCTTCTCTTCTCTCTCTCTACATGGCCCCAATTGGACAGACCATCAGCAGATTTGGCTTTCAGTACCATCTTTACGCTGGATGACACACAACTATACAAGTTATTCCCTGACCTTATCCCCACTGTACTACAGAATGCCAGTGACTGTCTGTCCGCAGTTTCCAAAATCATGTCCGCTCTCTATCTAAAACTCAACCTCTCCAAAACTGAACTTCTGCTCCCACCATCTACCAACCTCCCTAAATCTGACATTTCCCTTTCCATGGGTGGCACCATAATCACACCTCGGCAGCAGGCGCGCTGTCTGGGTGTTATGTTTGACTTCGATCTTTCCTTCACATCCCATATACAATCACTTGCCCACTCTTGCCACTTACACCTAAAGAATATCTCTAGAATCCACCCTTTTCTCACCATGGAAACAACAAAAACCCTCACTGTCGCCCTGATCCACTCCCACCTGGACTACTACAATGCTCTATTAATTGGCCTCCCTCTCACTCAACTTTCCCCTCTCCAGTCTATCCTTAATGCAGTAGCCAGGGTTGTCCATCTAGCTAATCAGTATTCAGACATGTCCGCTCTTCGCCAGTCGTTACACTGGCTGCCCATTCATTATAGAATCTAATTCAAAGTACTTGTTCTCACCCACAAAACTCTCCACAGTGCGACACCCCCTTACATCTCCTCACTCATTTCTGTCTATCAGCCTGACCGACCATTTCGCTCTGCAAACGACTTTCGACTAACCTCTGCACTAATCCATACCTCCCACTCCCAACTACAAGACTTCTCCCATGCGGTGCCAATCCTCTGGAATGCTCTACCCCAAGATATTAGGACCATCCACAATTTACATAGTTTTAGGCGCTCCCTCAAAACACATTTGTTCAGAGCGGCCTATAACGTTCCCTAATCAAAGTCATTTTAGATTTGTGTGTGCGTAGCCCTTTCACTACTTCCATCTATCCCCTATCCCTTGAAGATGGCTGGACCATCATCATAAAAATATCATTGTAAACACACACCTGTACTTTGTATCTCCCCCACCTCATTGTAGATTGTAAGCTCTCACAAGCAGGGTCATCTTATTTTGCTTTGATTATTGTATTGTTAACATTGTTACTATTATGACTTGTGTTTGAAACTGTTAAACTGTACAGCGCTGCGGAATATGTTGGCGCTATATAAATAAAGATTAATATCATTATTATTATTACAAAACCCTGACCTGGACTTTGTGCACTTTAAAGATAGGGCAATCCGGGTGCTGCGTGAACCAAATTCCAGCAGCATCACGCCACCTAAGCGCCCAGCAATTACATATCACCAGGAAGCGGCATCCTTTCCCCAGACCCTCGTTGAAGCCAACGCACAGACCCTAGATAATGACCCCTCTGCAGAACTATGTCCAGGTCCAGCAGCTGACCAAAAGTGTGGCTCCACTAACTATAACTGTGAGGTCCATGCAAGTGTCCCCAAAGGAGAAGATCCAGCTGGCCTCCAGCGCAGATGACGTCCCATGGCGACGGCAGAAGAGAATCCCACCGACCAGAGGGAGAGACAGTGATCGCTATGATGAGGAAGGACAGCCCATATGTTGCTGCTGCAACAAGGCGGGGCACATCGCAAGATTTTGCAATTTAAGTGAGCAACCCCTGGGGCAGAGTGCCAACCCCCGTGAGTAAAACGACCGAGCTCACAAAGCTGGCGAGACAGGTACGTGGGAGGACGGCCGGTCCTGCCCGTCGTGATTGATGGCATGCCGATGAATGCTTTACTGGACACCGGCTCCCAGGTGACGACTATGTTATATATTCTTTACAAATGGTACTTTTGGCTGACTCTGATATTACCCGCAATGATGACCCTAGGTACCAATGTGTCTTGGCAAGGTTATTGTTTTATTGCAAAAGGTAGCAGAAACCACCAATTCCACTTGGCAGCGTGTCCTGCAAAAAGAGAACAAAGCCCTGATGTAAAGGCAACAGGTAGAGCTGTCTGGTGGAGAAGTTGGCAGTGCAGAGTTAGTGATCCAATCCTCATTGCAATACCCCTTAGGAGTGAAATGCTAATCTGGTGTCAAGCAGCAATAGGCCTCGGGGTCAAGACTACCGGGCCCTGGTAGAACCCATATACTCTGATAGTAGGCCCACTATCCTGACAGCCAGAGGGGTAGTCAATGTCTGTAAGAGGAGAGTACCGATATGCATCCTGAATTGTGGGGAAAAAGAGGTCCATTTACACTAATATGCCACCCTTGCTAAGCTGTTCACTGTCAGTAACAATACAATATAGGCAATTAAACCCTTGGTCCTGTCTGACCAGGTGGAGGACAATGGCTCTGCAGAACAGTTAGAGGATTGGTGTGAGAAGCTGCACATAGGCATTCACTCCACCCCTTTGCACCAAAAGCATGGGGCTTACTGGGTGGTTAAAGAATATGAGTGTGTCTTTAGCAAACAACTTCTAGACTTTGGGCAGGTAAAAGGGGTCCAACACCATATTCCCACTGGAGATCATCCGCCCATTAAAGAGAGGTACCGGCCTGTACCTCCAGCTCACTATTAATGTGCCATGGGTATGTTACGGGAGATGAAGGAGGCTGGGGTGATCAGAGACAGTTGTAGCCCCTGGCAGCTCCGTTAGTCCTCGTTAGAAAGAATGATGGTACAATGAGGATGTGTGTTGGCTACAGGCAGATTAACTGCATTACACATAAAGATGCCTACCCGTTACCACAAATTGATGAATCATTAGCTACATTGAGATCCGCTAACTATTTCTCCACCTTAGATCTAAACAGTGGGTATTGTCAGGTTCCGGTGGCAGAGGCGGATACAGAGAAGACAGTGTTTTTGACACCAATGGGCCTCTGTGAGTTCAACTGCATGCCATTTGGACTCTGAAATGCACCAGGAACATTCCCGCAGTTAATGGAATGCTGCCTGTGACATAAAAACTTCAAAACCGTTCTGTTGTACCTGGATGACATCATCGTCTTCTCCAAAACCTATGAAGACCACTTGAAGCACCTGGCCGAGGTGTTCGAAGCCCTGTCCAACTTTGGCCTGAAAGTGAAGCCGTCCAAGTACCAGCTGTTGAAGCCCAAGGTGCAGTACCTAGGTCACGTGGTGAGCGCCGAAGGTGTGACACTAGACTCTGACAAAGTCACTGTTATCCGGGTCTTGCAAAACCCAACACCATTCATGAAGTGCGGCAGTTCCTCGGGTTGGTAGGCTACTACTGGAGATTTATCAAGGACTTATCTGAGATAGCCGCACCCCTGCAAGACCTTCAAGTGGGCCAACCTAAGAAGGCCAAGAACAAGAGTCCTCCGTTCGAGTGTAACAACAGGATAGAAGAATCCTTTACTCGGTTGAAAATGGCTCTCACGGGAGATGAAGTCCTGGCCTACCCTGACTATGACCAACCATTTATATTTACACTGATGCCAGCAACGTGGAATTGGGAGCATTGCTGCCACAAGTGCAGAAAGGCAGAGAGAGAGAGTGATTGCCTACACCAGCAGGAAGATTCGTCAAAACCAAAAGAAACAACGACAACTATAGTTCCTTCAAGTTGGAGTTTCTTACCATAATCTGGGCAAGCGATTCAAACATTACCTGGCTTCAGCAAAGTTTACTGTCTTCATGGACAATAATCCATTGACTCACTTGGAAACCGCAAAGCTAGGTGCATTGGAACAGCGATGGATGGCCCGGCTGTCCAACTACGAGTTTATCATCAAGTACCGAGCAGGGCATAAGAACGCTAATGATGATGTCCAGGATGCATAATTTACCAGACAGTGAGAAGACCCGGAAGAGGTAGAAGAAATCAAGTTACCAGTCTTCCACCACCACGAGGCGGCCCAGTGCTCCCATTGATTGAGGAACAAGCGCTATGTCATGCAAGAGGCCACACTTAACCCATTGCCCAACCATGGATGGGCAGAAACGCAGGATAGCGACCTGGCAGTCCACCTAGTAAAGGAGTTGCTGACACTATGTACCACGATGGAATAGGACACTTCGGGTGGAAGAAGCTGGAGGTTCTACTTCGTGAGAGATTCTACTGGATTGGCATGAGGAAAGCCATTGAAAGTTGGTGCCGAGAATGTAGCCCATGCAACCTGTGCAGGAAAAGCCGTAACAGCCAGCGGGCCCCATTACAGCCGATCATCATTGTTAGGAGTCGAGTTCCCGCTGCTGCACAGGGGAAATCTCAAACCCTGTCTGCTGCGGTCTCCCATTCTGCATTGGCCGCAGTGGAGCCTGCTCAGCGGAGACGTCGGTCCCAGCGTCTAACTGAATCGGATACTGTGCAAAGGGTTACTGCTGCCTCTCCAGGCTCTACTATTGTACCCTGCACTGGTCTGCGGCGAGCAGGCTTTTCTGGGACTAAGTCCTGCTTTGCACACACTGAGCATGCCCAGGGTAAGATCTCTCAGTGGAGATCAAGGGTCACATGCTCAGGTACTGCTGCAACTTCCATTGGTCCTCCAGGAAGGTCCAGTACCTGATCAAGTTCTGTGGCAGCCTTCCATTTGTCTTTCTTGGAAGGTCCTGTAGGTGCTACAGCTATAAAAGGTTCTCAAGACCGCACGGCCATGCGATAGTATCAAATATGTACGAGCTCAGTGCCAGTGTGGTCATGTGTGTGGTCAGGGACCCAGCTGAAATAAGCCCCTAGAATGCTGGAACCTCCGGCGAGGAGTTATGTGTATGCAGTCAGGGACCCGGCTGAAATAAGCCCCTAGAATGCTGGAACCTCCGGCGAGGAGTTTATATCTGAATTCAGGGCTGGCTAATAGCCATTAGAATTCTGGCTCCACCGGAGAGGAGCTGCTTGTTGGTTGGACTGCATGACCACTGTCGGCTCTACACAGTAGCTGTGTCCCCTGTGAGCTAAACAGGGCACAGCGTTCTCTTTACTTCGGGCTCTGTGAAGAAACAGAGTTCGTTTGTACTTATTTGCTTTGCCGCCTTGCTTAGCAGCAGGTTCTTTCCTGCACGGTGGATCCCGGGTTGCGAACGCACCTATCTCATCTAATAAATATATTCGGTGCGTTCTGGTAGCTTTGGATCACGTGAAGTTGAGTAGGACTGGCTACACCTACGCTCTGACCATAGTGGACCGTTACTCAAGGTTCCTGGTAGTCGTGCCTGTCAAAGACCAAACAGCAAAGACGGCAGCCAAAGCGCTTCAAGAACACTTTTGTCGACTGAACAAGTGCTAACCAACCAAGGCCTAGCTTTTGAGGCAGAAGTGTTCCAGGAGTTCTGTAGCCTTTACGGCTGCAAGAAAATCCGGACGATGCCATATCATCCGCAGACAAATGGCATGTGCGAGAAAATGGACTAGGTGGTAATTGACGTGTTGAAGACCTTGCCCCTCGAAGAACGAAACCAGTGGCCAGAGAAGTTGCCAGATTTGGTAGAACTATACAACCATATCCCAGTAAACTCCACAAACTGCACTCTGGCCTACCTGATGAGATCGAGACCTTGCAAGTTACTCATTGACTTTGACATGGGAGTTCTACACCTGAAACATCATCACCATATGCAGACTGAGATACAAAGCGGATATAATAGATACAGCCCAGCATGGACCAAGACACATGCGATCTCACACACATACATATAGCCATGTGTTCAAACCGTGAGAACCAGAGATCGCATACCTATCAATAACTACCAGTACTAAGGACACTCCAATAAACATACATGAGGACCAAGAGAAAAAATATGAGTATACGTCCAAGATTTTTTGTAAACAGGTATCAAATACAAATTTTATTACATCAAATATATATACAAACACATCACATAAAATGACAAGTAATAAATTGTTACAGTGAGGGAAACTAAGGAACAACACTGAAAAAAGCTGGGGGCAACCTTTGGAAATGTCCGTATTTTAAAGTAAGGTGCTACTAGTGCATGTCACAGAAAAGGTAAGCAGTAGACTACAAGGAAAATGTCAATATTAGGCACTATAACATATGTCCCAAATTAGAAAACACCTTCCAGTACGGTGCCAACTATCCTTGTCAAAGTCTTACCCATTCTACGGACCACCAGGAGTTACCACCGGAGCCCCTTACTTTAAAATACGGACATTTCCAGAGGTTGCCCCTGGCTTTTTTCAGTGTTGTTCCTTAGTTTCCCTCACTGTAACAATTTATTACTTGTCATTTTAGGTGATGTGTTTGTATATATATTTGATGTAATAAAATTTGTATTTGATACCTGTTTACAAAAAATCTTGGACGAATACTCCTATTTTTTCTCTTGGTCCTCATGAGATACAGAGCGGCAGCAGTAATACCGCAAAGTGCAAGAATACGTAGAGAAGAGTTGGTCCCAGGCAAGACACAGACAGGAAAAGAGCTACAACCAAAAAGCTCTGGCTACTCCTTTGGAGCCAGGAGAACAGGTACTCAAAAGAAAAAGGAGGATGCACAAACTAGATGATCAGTGGGAGGCTGAACCATACACTGTCATGCCTTCAAACTTTGATAATACCTCATATGCCTTGTCAATAAAGATGGAGGAGAAATCTCTGCAGCAGTATCAAGGGATCATCTGAAAGTATGCCCTGACCAACTGAAAAACAAAGAGGAAGACCAAGATGCCCCTCAACCCATAGAGGAGGTGGACGAGAAGATCCATATCATTCTCGGAGACTTTCCCCAGTACCTGTCCTGATTTTTCCCCAGCGTACTGCACCTGAATCAGCAGAGACTCTATACCCATCGGCTCCAGTAACAGATGCCACATCTGCAGTGGACCGTGACCCCCTGCTAGAGGTGAATCTGTCAGACCCATGGTGAGTCTAAAAAGCAGCAGACGGTTGCCCAGTTTACCAGTGAAATGCAGGCCTACCAGTAGCACAGATACTAGTGGGTTTACAACACCAACAACAAACACACTAGACCAATTTAGGTCACTAGAGGTACCAGTACTACATCATAAATCCACTCGTAGTACCAGAGGTCAGGTCCCAGCCCAGTATAGGGACTAAAATATCAATGTTTTGATAATGTAAATAAGTTAATAATGTGTGTAATTGCAAACAATAAGCATAAGAGCCTACAGAGACTTACTGTATGAACTTTTTAAATATTCATAATAACCTGTTGAAGGACAATTGGGCCACAGGACTATGTGTGACCAAGACCTTACTTGTATACAGTTACAAACTTGGCTCTGGAATGACCAATGCAATGGACAATGACACATGGACTAATCATCTCCAGGACTATTTTTGAGCTTTGGTTTTTGTTATATTCATTTTTGAAATCTTGTAAATAGTTGTAATTATTCACCTGTTAATATGTTTGTTTTCTCAGCTCGTTAGTGCTGAATTTCACTAGAGGGAAATGTGGCACCCCAGAAGTCCGGTTGCCACAGGTGCATTGTCTCCCTCACAGGGGTAATGTCATGCCTGGAAGCAAGGAGGGGTCCCCTTACCAGGTAGCAGCAGCATTCAACGCATTCCTGACTCCAGGTCAGAAGGGGAGCTCGAACACCCGGTTTCAGGGTAGCTTCCCTTTAAGTTCTGGCCTGGAGGCAGTCTGAGTCTGAGAGGAGAGGAGAGAAGTCGAGGAGAACCTGTGGAGTGGAGCTGTAACCAAGCTCACCCCAGAGCTGAGCACTAGAAACCGGACACCAGAGTCCGTTGTTGCTTAGGTACTGAAGTCCCAGCAGCTAAATTCGGAGGGCAGGAGATTGCAGGTCTCCTGGCCCAACTAACACCCAGCGGCACAGCAGCATCCCAGAGCCCGGAGCCGCCACGAAGGAGTGACACCTGTAATAGGCTCAAGCGGCCTGCCATGCGGGTACTGTTTTATTATGTTCATTAGGAACTTGAGCAGAGCTTATAGCAGCAAGGACCTAACAGGACAGCGCAGTAGGAAGACCTCCAAACCCACCTGGCTAGGTGGATCCCAAATTGCTTCTAGGCTGCCCAGATCTCCTTTACCTTCTGTTACTTGTACCGTGGACTGTACCTTCAGCTACCAAGTAAAGGTAAAGAAAACTACCGCCTTTGTGTCCTCCAGTCATTTCTCGCACCCTCAGTCCTGAACCCCAATGTCCACGATCCCTTACAACAGTACCGGTAGCCCTGGGCCCCCCCTTCACATGTGGGGAGCAGAACCATCCCAACTATGCCACCATCAGCCCCAGCGGTCCCCTTAAGCAGCGTTGGCCACTCGTTCGGCATCAGGTTAAATCCCCTATAAATTTTCCTTCATTATTTTATTGCGCGCCCAGGGCCATGGACAGGGTCACTGCTGCCGTGACAACCCCCTGAAGAACTGCCTGACCAGGACCGAGTACCCCACGGCCCTAGTAGGCATCGCATAACCATGGAGTCATCCGGTGTCTCCATATGTGACCGGATGGTATCAGATGAGGTCACGCTCTGAGGAGAAGCGAAGCTGAGAGCATCCTTATTTGAAGGAGCTCATTTACAGGGCTCATTTGTACCATTTCCCTCCAATGGATTGTGACACGAATGGTTATACCTGAGACACTGGTCTCCTGCCACTGCAGAGTCCATGCATACACTCTATTCCCACTAATAATTCTCCATTTTTTCTCCCCGATGAATCCCCTCCATTGGGGAGGAAACGCATAGGGAGACTAACTTAGTGAAATGAATGGTGGGTAACTTGTAGCAGCCTGCACTTGGGAACTGTCTTTGTGAGGACAGGACCAATACAGAAGCACGACAGGGAATAAGTGAGAAAAATCCCACCCCATATACACATTCATTGCTCCTGTGGACCTGCTACAAACAACGTTCTTCATATGGGTGAGACCAAACCGTTTTTTAATGAGCACTAGTTGAGCACTAGCACTGTATGTATGTGTTTATTGCAATATGTGTCACTTATTTACATGTTCCGTCTGGAGTAATAATTTTAAGACAGATCAATTAAAGGTTATGTTTTATTTCCAAGGGAGACTCTCCTAGCTATAGTCCTATCAGTTCTGAGGGTATATTATAATGAAGTTTGTAATTAACACACTATAGCTGTTTTTGATCTTCAGTGCTCACATTTTCCTATAACACACATCATTTTAATATACTGATCTTCATGTAGCAGAGTGTCTCTAACATTTCCTTTGGCAGACCCTTTATGAATGACGGTGACTGGCATCCGCTCTCTTCCCTTTTCATGAGGCTATCGGCATGGAGAGTTAGAATACGGTCAGCAGTGTGAGAATTATGATGTGATCTGTCTAGATTTCAAGCTTCACCAGGCAGGCATCATTACCCTGCACAGGGCGGAAGCAGAGCGGCGTGAGGTCTTCAGAACCTCATGTAACGGGGTCTACTGTGCTGTAGTACCTCTTTCAGCACCCCTCGTGTTTCAGGAGGTCCACTTTGCTTTTGCTGGATTCTGAATGAAGGACGCTGGCTGGAATTCCTTGATTACGTAAGAGCATATAAAAGCTGACTGCTACTCCACGTATTTCCAGTCTAAAAGAACACACACTATTCACAGCACACAGAATATATAACACAGATACACAGGGCAGGCCAATAGAAAAAGCAGGCCAGACATACATTACAATAGCCGCAGGGGCCGGAGCCTGCTGATATTTACTGTGGGAATTACAAAGGTGGGGGAGGTCAGAAGGAGAATATCTTGTCCCCTCTGACCAGGGGCGCAGCCTGTGGACTGATGCATTTCACATGGAACCTATCATACATAATATATACTGCATAACATATTCTTGGTGCTGGGGGTTCTGTAACACGGCTCCCCTTTTCAGCGACGCGATCGGCATACACAGTCTGATCCTTAACGGATCGGTTTGGGGATGACCGAAGTTTATGGGGTTGGTACAAGTTCCGTTTGTCGACTTAGTCCATCGGCATTACCGTTTTGTTTGCCGGGTCTGTAGTGGATGGTGAAGTCCAGAGGTTGTAGCACTAAACTCCACCGCAGTAATCTGGCGTTGTCTCCGGAGACCCGATTAAGCCAGACTAGGGGATTATGGTCTGTTAGGAGGGAAAACTGTCGTCCATACAAATATGGTTGTAACTTTTTGAGTGCCCATACTATTGCCAGGTACTCCATTTCGATGGCCGCATAGCTCTATTCACGGGGCAGTAGTTTTCGACTCAGGTAAGCTACTGGGTGTTCTTGGCCGTCCGGCCCGACTTGGCTTAGTACTGCCCCCAATCCAAACATAGAAGCGTCTGTGTGAACAAGGAAACGTTTAGTTGGATCGGGTGCGGCCAATACAGGGGTATTGGTGAGGGCGTCCTTTAGCTGGCAGAAGGCTTCCTCACACTCTGGGGTCCAGGTTACCTGACGGGGTTGGTTCTTACGGGTCAGATCAGTGAGGGGCTTGGCCACGCTGCTGTAATTGGGAACGAATTTCCTGTAATACCCCGCTGTCCCTAGAAACGCCATGACCTGGGTTTTAGTGCATGGGGTGGGCCATTTGGCTATGGCCTCAATCTTGGCTGGTTCTGGTCTCTGTTTCCCACTTCCCACCCAATGCCCTAAATACTGAACCTCTGCTTTGCCCATGTGACACTTGTTGGGTTCAGGGTGATTCCGGCCTTGTGGATCCTGTCTAATACTGTCTCTAGGTGATTTAGATGCTCTTCCCATGTCGCGCTGTAGATGGCGATGTCATCCAGGTAGGCACACGCATAGTCCTGGAGACCATCCAGAAGCCGGTCAGCCAGCCTTTGGAAGGTCGCAGGGGCAGTCTTCATCCCGAATGGCATAACTCGAACCTGGAATAAGCCAAACAGGGTGACAAATGCCGACTTGGGAATAGCATCAGGACTAAGGGGAATCTGCCAGTAGCCTTTGCATAGATCGATGGTGGTCAAATACTTTGCCCCTGCCAGCCGGTCTAACAAGTCATCCACACGCGGCATGGAATACGCATCCGTCACTGTTTTCTCATTGAGCTTACGATAGTCTACACAAAACCGTGTAGTCCCATCCTTCTTGGGCACTAACACTACGGGGGATGCCCAGGGACTATCTGACTTTTCAATGACCCCTAAATGCAACATCTCTTGTATCTCTTGTCGCATCGCTTCTCGTACAGACTCAGGGACGCGGAAGGGGGGTTGTCGCAGGGGGGTCTGATCCTGGGTCTCAACCTTCCGTTGTGCCAGGTGAGTGTGAGTGTACCCGGGTTTCCCCGAAAACATCCTCTGTCGCTGCCTCAACAACTCCTCCGCCTGCTGTCTCTCCCGGGGACCTAAGTCTTCACCCCAGTGTACCTGGTCCCATGTTTTAACCTGAGTCCTCTCCCCTAAGACATCAGGCAAGGGAAGTCTGGCTAAATCCTCTGCTTCAGGTGCACAGATGGCCACTACCTCTTCAGGGCGCTCCCGATAGGGCTTCAGCATATTTACATGGAACATGCGGATAACCCTGGGGTCGTCAAAATGGGCGACATTATAGGTGGTGTCGGCTATTTTCCCCACTACCTGGTAGGGCCCCTGCCATGCAGCTTGAAACTTGTAGTGGGCTCTAACACCAGGACCTTCTGCCCTATTTCCAAGGTGCGCTATCTGGCTCTCCGATCGTACCATACGCGCTGGCGCCGCTGGGCCACCTGCATCTTCCCACGTACAGCCTGGGTCAGCTCCTGTAGGCGGTCCTGGAATTCCAGCACATAGGGTACAATAGGTACCCCTTCTATGATACCCTCCCCTTCCCAGTGTTCTAGCACTAAGTCTAGGGGTCCCCTTACCCATCTCCCGTATACCAGTTCGAATGGGGAGAACCCCGTGGATTCTTGGGGCACCTCTCGATAGGCAAACAGGAGGTGAGGCAAGAATTTCTCCCAGTCCCTGTAGGTCCTGCTAAAAGTCCCAATGAGTTGTTTTAACATCCCGTTAAAGCGTTCACACAACCCATTGGTTTGCGGGTGGTACGGGGCACTTCTAATGGCATTTACGCCGCACAGCTTCCACAGTTGGTTGGTCACCTCTGCTGTAAACTGGGTACCCTGGTCTGAGATAATCTCCCGGGAAAATCCAACCCGTGAGAAAACCTGGAGCAGGGCAGCCGCCACTGTCTCTGCCAGTATGTTAGGTAACGCAACCGCCTCTGGATACCGTGTGGCATAATCTACCACTGTCAATATATACCTTTTCCCTGACGGACTGGGTTTGGCTAACGGTCTATCAGATCGACCACTACTCGGCTAAATGGTTCCTCCACAATGGGGCTCTTAAATTCATCTGGGGTGGCCCAAGAAATGTGTCTGGCTATGGGAATACGTGTAGGGCTGGGATGTCTTACCTGGGCCTCCTCTGAGTGTGATTCCGCCTCCGCAGCTCGAGTTTATCTCCGGGTGGTCACAGGATATGTCTCAGCCAGAGGGGCAACCAAGAAGACAGACAACATGGGCCCCAAGTCATTTCCCAGCAAAACGTCTGCAGGCAAATCCTCTATCAAGCCGACCTCAACAAGGCCATCCCCAACTCCCCAGTTCAGGTGAATCCTGGCAGTGGGTAGTCGATGTATGGCTCCCCCTGCTACACGGACTGCCACTGTCCGATCCGTCAGATGAGGCTTCACAAGGGTAAAGTTGCTCCGGAATCTCTTAGTCCCTGCATGCGTTTCCCATTAACCCACACAACCTGTCGATGCTGTTGTCGATTATCTGCCCGAACTGCCTGCACGGGGTTTACTTCATGCAGCACTTCCTCCATGTCTTCCACCCCTTGTAGTTGTAGCCCCCAATGCCGGGTCAGCTTCGCCTTGGTAGCAGTGTACAGCGGCCCGGCGGAAGGTAGCTGTTCCCGCCTTTGGCCACTGGGTATGCTGAGTCCGGTTGGGACATTGTCTTTGTAGGTGGCCCAGCTGACGGCAGGTGTGGCATCGCGCCCCAGGGGAACTGTGGTAGGCCGGGTTTCTAGCTGGTCCCCCTACAATCTTCGGTGGTTTGGGGCCCTCCAGGTCCATGGGCGGACCCCTAGTGACCATCTTTGATCCGGACAACTGAGGCCTCCTGGCGTCATGATGTTCATCGGCCAGACGAGCGGCTTCCTCAAGGGTCATTGGCCGCCTGTCCCGAAGCCATTCCTGTGTCTCGGGGTTTAGTCCATTAAAGAATCGTTCTAACAAGAAGAGCGGGAGGATGTCCTCCTTAGTGGTTGCTTGGCTCCCTTGTACCCACTGTAGCAGTGACCGCCGTAATTTACAGGCCCATTCAGCGTGGGTATCGGTTACTCATTTTATAAGTCCGCGGAACTTTTGGCGGTATGCCTCTGGTGTCAGCGCATACCGGGCCAAGATCACTTCTTTGATCCGCTCATAGTCCATACAGTCCTCATCAGGTACCGTGCGATAGGCGTTCGCTGCCCTGCCTGTCAGCTTGCTGGCCAGAATCTGAACCCGTTCCTCCGGCTTCACTTGATGAAGGGCACACTGCCGCTTAAAGTCCTGCAGAAAGCCATCAATGTCTTCCTCTGCCTCCCCCAACTGTCGGAAGGCATTATACTGGATCTCTTTGTGGCTTACTGTTGAAGGTACCTGGGCGGAGGCCAGAGCTCCCCTTGCTCGCTGACTCTCCTCTCTCCGCTCTGCCATCTCCATCTTGGCCAGCTCCACTTTGGTCCGCTCTGCCATCTCCATCTTGGTTAGCTCTATCCTGGTCCGCTCGGCCATCTCTTCCTTCAGATCAGTACGCACATCAGCCATCACCTCTCGTATGATCTCTACTGCAGGGTTTGGGCCATAGAACGCCAGTCTGTTCTTTACCTCCCTCTGGAGTTCAGTCTCCTCCACGTTCACATTGGGGGGCGCTGCACTGTCGTGTTCCATGATGGCTGCTATCAAATCCGCTTTTGTTTTGTTGCTGGCGATTAACCCTCGGGCTTCCACCAGATCTTTTAATGTAGTCCTCTTTAACTTCTGGTAGTTGTCTTCCATTCACTCCTTTCCTCCTGTAGAAGGGGTATCACATCCCGCTGTCTGCCACCAGTGTAACGGGGTCTACTGTGCTGTAGTACCTCCTTCAACACCCCCCATGTTTCAGGAGGTCCACTCTGCTTTTGCTGGATTCTGAATGAAGGACGCTGGCTGGAATTCCGTGAGTATGTGAGAGCATATAAAAGCTGACTGCTACTCCACGTATTTCCAGTCTAAAAGAACACACTTTATTCACAGCACACAGAATATATAACACAGATACACAGGGCAGGCCAATAGAAAAAGCAGGCCAGACATACATTACAATAGCCGCAGGGGCCGGAGCCTGCTGATATTTACTGTGGGAATTACAAAGGTGGGGGAGGTCAGAATGAGAATATCTTGTCCCCTCTGACCAGGGGCGCAGCCTGTGGACTGATGCATTTCACATGGAACCTATTATACATAATATATACTGCATAACATATTCTTGGTGCTGCGGGTTCTGTAACACCTCATATTTCTATGACATTGAAACATGACACATGATGATAGTGCAGACAAAAGATACAGACCGTCATCCAAGTGCATAGAGGTGGAGATGTATTACTTTTATCATCAAGAAGATCTCTGCAGAATGACAGCCGAAATGTTGTACATATGTATGATGTGTATTACAGCGACGTATGATGTCTATGAAAGAGATGGATGATGTGTGATGGATGAATTGTGTGATTTGTATGTCTTATACACTGCTGCAAAAAAATAAAGGGAACACTAAAATCCCACATCCTAGATATCACTGAATGTAATATTCTAGTTGTAAATCTAAAAATGATCAACGTAAATCACAACTAATATCTCACGGAGATCTGGAGTTCGAATGATGCTCAAAATCAAAGAGGAAAATGAAGTTACAGGCTGATCCAACTTCAGTGGACAGTGTTTCTCAACTCCAGTCCTTAAGACCCCACAACATGCCATGTTTTCAGGATTTCCTTAGTACTGCACAGGTGATAATTTATGCTCAAGCATTAATTCCATCGCCTATGCAATACTAAGGAAATCCTGAAAACATGACCTGTTGTTGGGTATTGAGGACTGGAGTTGAGAAACACTGCCTTAAGACAAGGAAATGATTCTCAGTAGTGTGTGTGGCCTCCACGTGCATGTATGACCTCCCTACAACACCTTGGCATGCTACTGATAAGGTGATGGATGGTTTCCTGAGGGATCTCCTCCCAGACCTGGACTAAAGCATCCGCCAACTCCTGGACAGTCTGTGGTGCAATGTGACGTTGGTGGATGGTACGAGACATGATGTCCCAGATGTGTTCAATCGGATTCAGGTGTGGGGAACGGGTGGGCCAGTCCATAGCTTCAATGCCTTCATCTTGCAGGAACTGCTGACACACTGCAGCCACATGAGGTCTGGCATTGTCCTGCAATAGGAGGAACCCAGGGCGAACCACACCAGCATATGGTCTCACAAGGGGTCTGAGGATCTCATCTTGGTACCTAATGACCGTCTGGCTTCCTCTGGCGAGCACATGGAGGGCTGTGCGGCCCTCCAAAGAAATGCCCCTGCACACTATTACTGACCCACTGTCAAACCGGTCATGCTGAAGGATGTTGCAGGCAGCAGTTCGCTCTCTGTTGCATCTCCAGTCTCTGTCACGTTTGTCACATGTGCTCAGTGTGAACCTGTTTTCATCTGTGAAGAGCACAGGACGCCAGTGGCGAATTTGCTAATCCTGGTGTTCTTTGGCAAATGCCACGCATCCTGCACGGTGTTGGGCTGCGAGCACAACCCACATCTGTGGACGTCGGGCACTCTGACCATCCTCATTGAGTTGGTTTCTAACCATTTGTGCAGACACATGCACATTTGTGGCATGCTGGAGGTCATTTTGCAGGGCTCTGGCAGTGCTCCTCCTGTTCCTCCTTGTACAAAGGCTGAGGTAGCGGTCCTACTGCTGGGTTGTTGCTCTCCTACGGCCCCCTCCATGTCTCCTGGTGTACTGGCCTGTCTCCTGGTAGCGCCTCCAGCCTCTGGACACTATGCTGACAGACACAGCAAACCTTCTTGCCACAGCTCACATTGATGTGCCATCCTGGATGAGCTGCACTTCCTGAGCCACTTGTGTGGGTTGCAGAGTCTGTCTCATGGTACCACGAGTGTGAAAGCACAACCAACATTCAAAAGTGACCAAAACATCAGTGAGAAAGCATTGGTACTAAGATGTGGTCTGCGGTCCCCACCTGCAGAACCACTCCTTTATTGAGTGTGTCTTGATAATTGCCAATAATTTACATGTGCTGTTTATTCCATTTGCACAACAGCATGTAAAATTGATTGTGAAACAGTGTTGCTTCCTAAGTGGACAGTTTTATTTCACAGAAGTTTGATCTACTTGGAGGTATATTCTGTTGTTTAAGTGTTCTCTTTATTTTTTTGAGCAGTGTATAATTGCTCCATATATGGATGAGTCTCCAAATACTGAGATCTCAGTACATTTCCTGGTGGTGAGGAGGTGATGATGTTAACTTTAGCCCAGGAGAGAAGACGTGCTTCCTTCTGTGTCCATGAGAATATTCCCCTGTGAATTTTACCCCCTTTGTTTGTATGGGACACACAAAGAGATGTCCCTGTGTAAGGGCAAGAAACCAATTAGGCATGTCTCCTCAGTAACTGGTCCGGAACAGTCGGGGCTGTCACCTAAATTACAGGGGGAAAAGCTTAAAGTGCAGGACCGCATCCTGTACTCGAGAAAAGGGGGCGAGGTCAAGCTGAGAGAATGTTCACGGGCGAGGATTCAAACAGTTTGGGCATGAACGTCGAGCACGCGAGCCGTCTGTGAGGTAAAATCAGCTGTGAAGCGACTGGGTAGAGTAGAGCAGAGCCTGGGATGGAAAAGTGCTTGTACAAGAGACTACCGACTGAGTACCTCTCAGACTCCGTTGTCCCCACTGACATCACTGCCCTCGCTAAGACCGCTGCCACAGCTGCCCCCGCTGACAGCACTGACCGTGAGAGACAAGGTCTGTGAATGGGACTTAGGAATGCAAAAATACGACATAGCGAACCGGACTGCCCGCTGTAAACTGTGTTTGGGCAGTGCTGCAGGTCTCTGTAGTGTTGGGACACTACCCACTGAGGATAAGGATGTTTCCCCCTTCATCGGCTCATCTACTGGACCCAAGACCCGCATCAGGATCCCGAGAAGTTGCCGCCATCTTCAGGACCACGAGAGGACACCACCAACATCAGGAGGTATTATCCCATCTTCCTCAGGACTGTGACAAACGCCCACTGCGACGCAATCTAAGCAGCCCTAGTTACAGACAGGAGTTCGACCGTGACTGGCATCTGAGTGATAAGTTATGATTAATTGACTTGTCTGTTTTATTTGTCCTTGTTTCTTTTATTTAACCCCATTAGCCATTTACCGTATTAGGGAATATTGTCCATCCGTTTTCTCCCTGCGTGGAGTTTCTGCTGTTTAATAAATCCCCACCACCCTTGGTCTGTGTACAGTCCGTTACTGCATCCTCCGTACCTGCTATCTCACACTTGCACCTCACAACAGAAAGTCCTTGATGAACCACTTTGGATTAGAGGCGGCAGGGGCTCTTAAGTATATGGGTATGTAGGACCAGTCTGAAGGCCATCACGTGTCCTGTGCTCATCGAGGATATTATCTCTTGGGCTTTTCCAGATATTATAAAATTTGTGCCGTTGGTATTTTCCCGGCCTCACTCAGCAGTCCAAAACTAGATTAGTTTATCGAGAAAGGATAATGCAAATGATGGAGGACATGGTGGTCCTTTACCATCAATTCATCAGGGCTTCACTCCATGAAAATCCAGTACTTGTGATGTGGGGTCATGGAAGAGCCGTAATCTTGTAAATCATATGACTGGATCCATGTAGAATACAGATGGAAATAAATGCTGCCTTGTGTCCTCCCCATGGCTGACCATTTGGGATGTGGATGCTCCTATTTTGGATCTAGTTGTTTATCTAATCAAATTTGCCCTTGAAGCCTATGAGTCGCCCGCAAGGGCTGTGGGGTACTCGGTACCTGGTCCGGTATTTAAAGGGGATGTTATGGAGGCTGCGACTCGGTCCGTGGCCCTGGGCGCCCAAGTAAAGGGAAAGCCTTTAAAGGCGTTTTGAGAATAAAGTTTGTTTGTGATGCCACCTGTTATATTCGGTCAGTGGGGACCGACGCTGCTTAAAAGGATCCTCTGGGGTGATGTTATGACAGCTAAGATGGTATAACTTCCCACAGGTGAAGTAGATCCCAATGGCTCCCTGTACTGTATGTAGTTGAAGATGGTGAGTGGTGCAGTAGAGAACGGAAGACACAGGGTTTGCTGTCTCTTTACCTGGTTTACTGAAGACGTTGGGCAGTCACAGTCCAGGGCACCAGATCCCAGGTACAGGCAGGGTCTGGCCGGCTTGGAAGCAAATTCAGAGTCCTCTTTACCAGGTGGAGTTAAAAGCCTTCCTATTAGCGCAGTGGTGTAGTCCCTTACTGCCTATGGCTTCTAGCAAGGTCCTCACAGTTCTCTCTGTCCTCCATGAAGGTGGGACACAAACCCGTATGACAGGTGGCTCGAGACTTTTTACAGGGTCTCTATCACGACACGGTCTCTATGCGCCACTGTGCCTCCTGAGTATTAGGGCGGATAGGTAACGTATAGTCCAGCTCTCCTGCCGGTTTCTGCTGTGCCTCCTAGAGTCCGACACAACCTTGGTCTTCCGTCTACTGGTATCGGCGCCATGCCAGGGGAGGTAGTCCATTCGCAGCTGTACTCCCCAAAGGTCACTCTCCTGTGCTTCGCTCTCCTGCACGCTCACTAAACGCTGTTCTTCCTTCAGTATATCACTATCCTGGAGCTGCAGCATCTCTGGGGCTGCACAGCCCCTCACTCTGGTCTCTGCCTTAGACTGCTCCAGTCTGCTGTCTGGCACTCAATGTCTCCTCTCACCAACTGCCAATCCCTCCAGACCAGAATATATTTATAGGGAAGTTCCCCCTAAACCAGGTTTAGAGCTCTCCCTTCTGGCCTGGAGTGTGAACATGTTGTGGGCTTTGTGATTACCTGATAAGAAAATCATCCTTCGCTTCCAAGCGTGACATCACTCTCCCCATGAAAAAAGCAATGTCACTGTGACAACTAGGACCCTGGGGTGTCACACCTACATCTGAGAAACCCATAGAGGGCATCATAAACAGTGTCAGCCCGTAGCTCGTGGCTATCTAGGCCTTACATATCCATTCCTCACTATAATCTACATTGTTCCTGGCAGATGAGGATGCACCATCTTCCCCGGCAGAGATGCTGACTCTCTTACCATCGCGGTGCTGCATCTCCCTCTCCTTCTCTGCTGCTTCTGCTATGGCATCAGCGTCTCTGCACTCTGCCTCCCTCCCCCAGTAGAGTTGCCAAGACACTCACTGCTGCATTCCTGTGCTTGTTCATTCTCCTGCGGCTGCCCAGGGTCTGAGCACAGCTCGCAGATCCCCGGGCACAGTGCTTAGGGCACGAGCGAAGTCCCATCTTCTTAAAGTGCCTGCCTGTCTATCAGCTGTGCCTGCCTGTTTATCAGTCCCATCTTCTTAAAGTGCCTTCCTGCCTATCAGCCATGCCACCTGCCTGTCTTTCAGCCATGCCCGCCTGCCTGCCAATCAGCCGTGCTTGCCTGCCTGTCATTCAGCTGTACCTGCCTGTCTGCCTGTCCACCATTCCAGGTCATTTCTGCCTCCTGTTCCTTTGGGGTTCAGCTGCCATCCAACCGAGGTCAGTCCTGGTGTAACAACTGATACCACTTCCCTTGTCCCTCCTCGGATCACGGTATCATCTGCCATTGTGCACCCAAGGTCAGACTTAATAAGCCTCATATTCATACTCCTCTAGGCTTTCCTCCGATCCAGGCACAGTGGTTATATGAGCCAGCTCATAAAGAGCATCTGCCTGGGATTCTGAACAGTCGAGCCCTTATATATGTGCTGGATAATCCACATCCACAGCCATAAATACCTCATTTTGTAGAGAGCTTCAGCCTATAGATCCATGCCATTGAGGCCTTATGTATCTACAGCATAATCCACATGTTTCAGGGCACCCAATGATGCCTCACCTCATAGAGAGCATCAGTCCATAGCGAACATCAGTGTCAGTTCATGGATTTGGGCCGTTGAGGCCTTACGTATTTCCAGTTTAATCCACTTTGTTGCCAGGTTGTCAAAGATGTTTCAGCCTGTAGATAGTGTCAGTTCATGGCTGTTGAGGCCTTACCTATCTGTAGTTTTACTCACATTGTTCTCGTGCAACTAAGGATGCATCATGCTCATGCATCAATCCGCAAAGAGAGTTAGCCCATAGAGAGCATTAGTTCATGGATAAAGGCCTGATGAATCCGTGGTTATCCACCTTGTTCCTGGCAACCAAGGATGCATCAGCCCATGGATCCAAGCCATCATGATCACATTATTTTATTTAATGGCCTTCAGCTCAGTCTTGAGATATGGCGATGTGATTGATGAGCACACTCTAGGAAGGTCTGACCTTGTACAGCCTAGATAGGTCCAACAGGGATAGCATCAAGTCTGGTCTTCCTCCTTGCCTTGTTCCTCCCTTCTTTCAATCATGATGTCCTTCTCCAGTGATTGCTCTCTTCGTATGATATGTCCAAAGTAAGCAAGTTGTAGCTTGGCGATCTTTACGTTGAGTGACATGTCTGGCTTGATTTGTTTGTTATTCTTGCCAACCATGATGTTGATAACATTTCAAAGACATCAATTTTTCTTCTTTCTTGTTTCTTTACTGTTCATGGCCTTACATATCTGCAATATATTCCACATGTTTCTGGGCACCCGAAGATGTGTAACACTCCAGGAAGCCAGTTGTTACAGTGGTATTGCCTTCCTCACGGGGAGGGTGATGCCATGAATGGAAGCGAGGAAGGATCCCTTTAACAGGTAACATGTACACACAACACTGTTCTCACTCCAGGCCAGAAGGGGGAACTCTAGACCCGGTTTCAGGGGAGCTTCCCTATATATATTCTGGCTGGGGGAGGAGTTAGGTAGTCTGTCTGAGAAAGGAGTGAGGAGTGGAGGAAGAGAGTCTGTGAGGAGAGCTGGAGCCATGCAGACTGGATTGTGTGAAGCCTTAGATAGCAAGGGACCACAGCGCAGTAAACAAGGCTTCCAACCCCACCTGGCTAGGGGGATTCTCAATTGGTTCCAGGCTGGCTGGACCTCACCTGTTATGACCTGGTGGTAAGGACAATAATGGACCTGGTGGTTAAGAGCACACGGAATGACCTGATAGTTACTAATAATATATGACGAGCTCTGAGACGTGGGAACTCTGCTGACCGCAATCCCTGATCCTATCACACACACTAGAAATAGCCGTGGATTGCTCCTAACGCTCCCTATGCAACTCGACACAGCCTAAGAAACTAGCTAGCCCTGGAGATAGAAAAATAAAGCCTACCTTGCCTCAGAGAAATTCCCCAAAGGAAAAGGCAGCCCCCCACATATGACTGAGTAAAGATGAAAATTACAAACACAGAGATTAGATAGATTTAGCAAAGTGAGGCCCGACTTACTGAACAGACAGAGGATAGGAAAGGTAACTTTGCGGTCAGCACAAAAAACTACAAAAAGACCACGCAGAGGGCGCAAAAAAGACCCTCCACACTGACTCACGGTGCGGAGGCGCTCCCTCTGCGTCCCAGAGCTTCCAGCAAGCAAGACAAAAATCAAAATAGCAAGCTGGACAGAAAAATAGCAAACCAGAGAAAAACAAGTGGAACTTAGCTTCTGCTGGGAAGACAGGTCACAAGAACGACCCAGGAGAGAACTAGACCAATGCTGGAACATTGACAGGTGGTATGGAGCAATGATCTAAGTGGAGTTAAATAGAGCAGCCAGCCAACGAATTAACCTCGTCACCTGTGGAAGGAAACTCAGAAGCCGCAGCTCCACTCACAACCACCAGAGGAAGCCCATGGACAGAACCAGTCGAAGTACCATTCATGACCACAGGAGGGAGCTCGACAACAGAATTCACAACACTCACCATCACCTGTTGCCGGTACTCTGGACTGTGGCTGCATACTACTAGTAAAGGTAAAGAGATTGCAACCTTGTGTCCTCTAATTCTTTCTGGCACTACACCATCTGTCATCTTTGCCCACTACACTGGGAGCCCTGGGGATCAAGCTTCGCCTGTGGGAAGCCATGCCATCCCAGCTGCAGTACCAGCATCCCTAATGGACCCCTTTAAGCACCATCGGTCATTCCTGACCGAATACCACAGGTGGCATCACAAACATTCTTTATTCAAAGCAACCCCTTTAAAGACCTTTCCTTTAACTTGGATGCTCAAGGCCACGGACCAGGTCACGACCACCGTGATCCAGCTTTAACGACCACCGGACCCAGCCCAAGTACCCCAAGGTCCTAGCGGGTGCTCCAGATGCCTTAGCATGTATAGAGCATCGACCGGTGGATCAAATATTTCAAGGTCTTACATATTTGCAATATAATACAAGTTTCTGGGCAGCCGAGGATGCCTCTGCTCATAGATAACTTCAATCCTGGATCTGAGCTGTCGAGGTCTGACAAATCTATAGTATAGCCACATTGTTCCCAGAAGCTGTTGTTGATCATTGTTCGCTGTTTTCTGTGGAGTCATCTAATTAATGAGTAGAATAGCGGCTCCTGGTGATGTGGTGCAATAATGATGCCACCCATTCTATAAAAACAATGTGCATTATATAGGGGGCTTAACCCCTACTTGTCCACATGGTGCTGTAAGTGAACTGCAGATTGTGACTGCCTTGGGATGTGCAGCTCTGGCAGTGAATGGGTGCAACACCACCTACTCTCTGCCGCAGCTCTCGCACAGATAAATCACTATTTTCCATCTGGTTTGCTAACAATATTATAGACACCATTAACTTATCCATTAATGCTGTGGATGGATGACACAGCTCCAGCCGTAAAACAGAGCCTCTTCCCAGTACATAAAACTTATGAGAGGAAGGAGCTTGATGCTCCAGCTGCCTCCCTCTTCTTTGGATTGACGCAGTTTTTGGTGTGATGGGTAAACCTCATCTGCCAATGACAGCAGCTTTCACCCAAGCTCAATACTTCACATAAATAGTCTGCCCGTCCTCGGAGGAACAGCAGAGCGTGTGATTGACTGGTGTCATCATTTACTGATGTTGTAGCCAGGTCTTCCCACCTGACCGTGAACTTCGAGGAAGAAATAAGTGAAGGATTGTTGAGATGCTGGAGATTGTGCAAGTGGCGACCTTGACCTGCACTCTGCCCTCATATATTCCTACATATTCCACCTGTATTCTGCACTGAATGATCCAGCCTCATCTGTTCACTGTCACAACAAAGTCCCAACATTATTAAAATGTCCTGTAGCAGTACAGTGTCATTGAAAGAGAATTCCACCCAAAAATTGTCCCCAAAGGTACAATAAACGGTAAGGCTGGAGAGACGATAAGCACAAATGGGGTATAATCTGATAGCCAAGTGGTATAAGATATTATAGGTGCGCTCACCTGATAGGCTGCAGCAGGACTACCAAGAAGATACAATGCAATGAATGAGGAATATGGTGGTTCAAAGTCTGCGATGTCCAAGATTCTAAAAATGCGAACACACACAGAGGTGAAACATGAATGTGGATTATTTGTCAATGTGTTTTGAGGTTTCCAAACCTCTTCATCAGGACCAAACCACAGCAACCATGTGTGATCACATTTTTGGAAACTTGGGCAGTGTGGACTTTGAACTACCGTATTCCTCATTGCACCAAAGGTACTTACACATGGGCAAATGAACAGCTGGTAACCATTTTAGAGTAATAATATGTGAAGCTGATTGCCCCATTTTCTTCTTCTTACAGGGTGCAATAATCATGGAGATTTTGTACCTTCTACAATATTATAGGCAACACATTCAGATACAATTCATGACAACTGAGTGAAATATCTCTGATAGTTAACTCTCGTGCCATATTTACACTGGACAGTGATTGGGAGCGATCATTCGTACAATCATTTCGGCGATCATCTCCCAGAGTTCAAGGCCTTTAAAAGTACTCTGTCAGCAGAACTTCTCACCACAAACTATTTATATGCACATGTAGCTATTTCAAAGACAAGTCCAGCAATACCTTTACATGGCCAGTCTGCTCCTCATTTGGTGAGAAATCAAGGTTTGAATTGATGTGCAATTGGTATGGTAGATCTGAAGTCTCTGTGCCTCCTGTTCTATTGCTCTCACAGCACCACCTCACCCTATTTCAGTGAAAGTGTCAATGTTGTGTGACTTCAGGCAGAGGAGCTGTCTGTCAAGAAAGACAAGTAGTCACTGAGCGAGGAATAGAGTTAAGGTACCTTCACACATAACGATATCGTTAACGATATCGTTGCTTTTTGTGACGTAGCAATGATATCGTTAAGGAATCGTTATGTGTGACAGCGACCAACGATCAGGCCCCTGATGGGAGATCGTTGGTCGCTGAACAAAGTCCAGAACTTTATTTCGTCGCTGGATCTCCCGTGGACATCGCTGGATCGGCGTGTGTGACACCGATCCAGCGATGTCTTCACTGGTAACCAGGGTAAACATCAGGTAACTAAGCGCAGGGCCGCGCTTAGTAACCCGATGTTTACCCTGGTTACCAGCATAAAAGTAAAAAAAAACAAACAGTACATACTTACCTACCGCTGTCTGTCCCCGGCGCTGTGCTCTGCACTCCTCCTGTACTGGCTGTGAGCGTCGGTCAGCTGGAAAGCAGAGCGGTGACGTCACTGCTCTGCTTTCCGCCCGCTGTGCTCACAGCCAGTGCAGGAGGAGTGCAGAGAAGCTGAGCGCCGGGGACAGACAGCGGTAGGTAAGTATGTACTGTTTTTTTTTTTTTTACTTTTACGCTGGTAACCAGGGTAAACATCGGGTTACTAAGCGCGGCCCTGCGCTTAGTTACCCGATGTTTACCCTTGTTACCGGGGACCTCGGGATCGTTGGTCGCTGGAGAGCTCTCTGTGTGACAGCTCTCCAGCGACCAAACAGTGACACTGCAGCAATCCGGATCGTTGTCGGTATCGCTGCAGCGTCGCTTAATGTGAAGGGGCCTTTAGAGTGACAGAGGCTTCAGATCTACCATATTTATTTGCATATCAATTTGAACACTGATTTCTCAGGAAAAAAAGGAATGTGTTACACACCTCTCTGAGATCCATGCTTAGCTTCCCTCACTCCGGTCCGCTCACTGAGACACATACCTGTGTCTTAGTATTAAGACTTCAGGGTTGTTAAGACTCAGTCCACCTATGCACCTTGACCTGCTCTGCTTCCCGTCTGCAGTCTCCTGGATGTTTCCCATCTGCCTGCAATTTCCAGTATCCGCCTGTCTGCTGTCCCTAGGATGTTTCCCACCTGTCTGCAGTTTCTAGCATCCCAACTGCTTGTCTACAGTCTCCTGGACATCTCTCAGCTGGCTGCGGTTTCCAGCATCCCAGTTGCCTATCTGCAGTCTTCTGGATGTCTCCTGCCTGCCTGCAGCTTCCAGCATCCTGTTATGCAAGCGTGGTAGTAAACAAGGGGGAAAAGGATCTAATTATGAAAAAGCTGCACAAACCCCACCCTGTTCCTTTAGGCTACGTTCACATTAGCGTCGCGTCGCTGTTGCGTCGGCGACGCAGCGGCGACGCAGCGGCGACGCGCCCCTATGTTTAACATAGGGGACGCGTGCGTCTTTTTGCACGCGTTTTCCGACACGTGCGTCGTTTTAGACGCTAGCATCGGACGCAAGAAAACGCTACAAGTTGCATTTTTCTTGCGTCCGATTTCGTCAAAAAACGACGCACGCGTTGCAAAACGCGCGCGTTTTTGCGCGCGTTTGCGCGCGTTTTTCCGTGCGTCGCGCGTTGCGTCGCCGACGCAGGGCGGCGCAACGCTAGTGTGAACGTAGCCTTACAGACTATAGTATCCAGTTACTTGGGCCCTAGCAGCTTCCGCACAACCTTGATAAACCTTCAAACTCCTGATCCACCTCTAAATCCATCTCAATAGTGTTGCAAGGACTAAGCATCCCCTCAAACCATTTAAGCAGAGAGGAATTAAAGGAATTATTGATCCTTCACATCACCACAAGCTACAGTTTGTCGTCACAGGATTAAGGATTTTAATTACCGGTTCCTTAAACGGACCAACAAACTTCAGGGCAAATATTCTAGATGGTACTTTGGGACATACATTTTTTGAGGATAACCACACAAATTCTCCTACCCTAAAAATAGAAGCACTCCTAAGTTTATGGTTAGCAGTTCTCTTGACCTGGTCACAAGTCACTAGAAGACCCTTTTCAACCTCCTTCCTGGTACAGAGGACTGCAACCTAAAGGATTCCAAAAAAAACAGGTTGAAAACCTCTGCAACAAAAAAAATGAGGTATCGGTAGCTGTATAAGTGCGATTATTAAGTGCAAACTCAGCAAGAGGTAGAAATTCAACCCAATCCAGATCAGATGAAACAAAACATCTTAAAGGGACACTGTCACCTGAATTAGGAGGGAACAATCTTCAGCCATGGAGGCGGGGTTTTGGGGTTTTTGATTCACCCTTTCCTTACCCGCTGGCTGCATGCTGGCTGCAATATTGGATTGAAGTTCATTCTCTGTCCTCCATAGTACACACCTGTGCAAGGCAAGATTACCTTGTGCAGGCATGTACTACGGAGGACAGAGAATGAACTTCAATCCAATATTGCGGCCAGCATGCAGCCAGCGGGTAAGGAAAGGGTGAATCAAAAACCCCAAAACCCCACCTCCATGGCTGAAGATTGTTGCCTCCAAATTCAGGTGACAGTGTCCCTTTAAGTATTGTTTAGCCTCTTGATTTTTTCCCTTGGCCTGACCATTAGTCTCGGGGTGGTAACCTGAGGAGAATGAAAGCTTAATACCTAATCTGGAGCAAAAACTACACCAAAAGCTGGTGAAACACTAAACTCATCTGTCAGAAATAATGTTCTTAGGTGTCATGATCCTGACCGGGTTTTGAGTCCTCTCTGATCATGTCAGGGGTAAACTTTTCTCAGCCTCAGTCTGGTCTCAGGTTTGCTATTTATCTCCGCTGCATTCTGCAGTCAGTGTCAGTAGTAGCTTTTGCCTACGGCGTGAGTAGCTGAATCTGATTTGTCCTGCTGCGTTTCCTGACTGTTCCCGTGTCTGTTCATTCCCTTCCCCATTTCAATTCAGTGTTTTCTCTTCGTGTTTGGACTCTCTGGTACTTGACTCGGCTGTGACTCTGACCTGACTCTGTCTTTTGCTCCTGGTACTTAGGCTTCCATCTGGTTTTGACCCTCTGGCGTGTCTCTGACTCTGAGTTGATTTCCCACTTTGTACTACGTTACTCTCCTGGTTTTGACGTGGCTTGTTAGACTAACCTATTGCCACCTGGTGGTGGCTTGGCTGCAGCGCTGCAGGCTTGCTATGGCAAGTGTTGTAGTCTTCTCTCAACTCTACTGCCATCTAGTGGAGCATGCATCGACCTGCATAGCTGCGGCATGACATTAGGAACACCACGTAATTTAACGATGGGCAAGATGACCAAAGCAGCTATTCCTCTAATGCTCTCTTAGCTGCCATGAGTTCATGGTCCCCAGTATCATAGATAGATTTCGGTTGTGCAAATTTCTGAGAAATTTAGAACAAGGATGTTTCAGTCTCCAAACCACCTCTCTTTTGCGAGAGAACGGAACCCATCCCCAAAGAAGCGGTGCCTACCCCTAAAATATAGAACAAGTCAACTTCGCATTGACTGAGGACAGGGCCTTTGAGAAGGCTGTATTCAGAGCAACAAAAGCATTCACAGCCTCATTAGACCAGTAGAAGAAGTCAGTACCCTTTTTGGTCATATCGGTAAGGGCTTTAACTAAGACTGATAAATTCTTAATGATTTTTCGGTAGTAGTTAGAAAATCCTAAAAACCTCTGCAATGCTTTTAGATTGGTTGCACCCAATCCAGAGGAGCCTGAAATCCTGATGCCAAAACCAAATAACTCAAAAAATTATTTTGTTGCACCTCAAACCGGCATTTCTCCAGTTTGTCAAATAAATGACTGCCACAAAGAATTTGCAGAACCAGTTGAACATGCTCCTGATGCTCTTCATGAGAATGCAAGTAAATTGATATGTCATCCAAGTAAATAACTACAAATCTACCCACTAGAGGGAAAAAAATGTCATTCACAAAGTTCTGAAAAATTCCCGGGACATTCGTCAACCCGAACGCATCACCAAATTCTCAAAGTGACCCAATGGTGTATTGACGGCGGTTTTCTACTCATTACAATGCTGAACGCATATGAGGTTATATGCTTCCCTCATATCAAGATTAGAAAACCATTTAGCCCCCTTCTAATTGACTAAAACGGTCAGTTATAGGAAGAAAAGGATAAGGAGTACGTATTGTGATCTTATTAATCTACTTAAATTCCAGGCAAGGATGTAAACGTCCATCTTTTTTATTGGACAAATAAAAAATGTCACAGCGACTGGAGAGTTGGATGGATGAACATGACACTTGGCCAGACCCTTTTAAATATACCGTACTCTTTCAATGCATCGTTTTCGAGAAGACTGAGGTTAAACAGGCGAGACTTAGGCATTTTGGCACCTGGTATTAATTCAATCAAGAAATCACATGGTCTATGTGAAGGAAGAACTTCACACTCGGTCTCAGAAGACACATCTTCAAAATCACGAACGACTCTGGAAGTTGAAATCTCACAAATGCCAAGGACTTCAATAGACAAGTATACAAGCAAAAACTTCCCAAGACCTAATCTTATGAGTCACCCAATCAATGGAAGGATTGAGTTTACCATCAGGGCAAAACTAAAACTAGTTTAGTTGGTAATGAAGTAGACCATTAATGAAATTAATTCTTTGTGTAGTACTCCCATTCTCATACAAATTTTCTCGACATGATATGTAACATGACTTTGAGCGAGGGGAGAGTTGTCAATTGCTGATACTTGAATGGAATAACCAAGTATAGAAATAGAGTAACTAACCACATTCAACAGTGAAATCAAAGTCAATGAGATCTGTGACAACACAGTATTTTATCTTATTTATCCAGAAGTCAATTTCCAGTAGGCCAAGAGACATAGCCACTATTATATGAGCCTTTAACGTTGACTCTTGAGTTGACGTTTGTTGCAGCATATTATGTTATTATCTTGGAATGCAGGGTAATTGAACAAATAATGCTTGTTAATATGTTGATTACACATTGTCCGGGGCAGTTAGATTATTGACCTACAAAACAGAGAAGGATGAACTATGCAGTTTGATGAAATACTCAAAAAATAAGAGTTAAACTCATCGCACGTCCACGCTGACTTGTGGATGATGATCTGAGACACAAATGTGGGTATATAAATGGATTACTATCCAATTAGAAGAAAACAGAAAAGGCAGCACTCACCGATGCTTCACGAGAGGTAACTTTATTATCTTACATAAAACTCTTCACGGCTGGGTTTGCAGATGTACAGAGTGCGGCAAGCCTGACAACAGCCGTTTCGCGCCCTCCTGGCGCTTCCACAGGTCAGTGAGTGAGTGTTCAGGGTGACGGAGGAAGTAGGTGCACGGAGGTAAAGCCCCTCCCCCCACCAAACCTACCCCGCCACACCTGACGCAAACCTCATATACAAAATACATTAAAACAACTTTAAAAACAACAATAACTTTGTGCACAAATCACTTTAACAAGTAATACTCTGGACAATAAACACTAAATATCGAAAATATTACAAAACCACCAATTGGCGCTAATCTCCCTATTCCCATCAATACTAGTCTCATTTTGACTAAGCATAAAGCGAACGGGCCGCTAACCTCTCAGAACTACTCCTTCTTACCGATGGTCTACATCAGGAAAAACTTTTTCACAGTTATATCTACTTACTCTAAATAACTCCCATTTTTCGGAATTAATAGAATGGGGAGCTTACAAGTGATCTAGGGTTCCTACCTCCTCCTCCAGGCCCTGGATCCAAAATGGCCACGGGGGGGCCTTCCAGGTCTTGCAGGGAGCTGGCTTGCAAGCACCTGATCAGTGCAGGCGCCTGCAAGCCTGCAACACTGCCTGTCAGAATGCAGATCTGACACAGTGCTGTGCAAAGTGTCAGATCAGCGATCTGACACTATAACATGATGTCCCCCCTGGGGCAATGTTATAAAGTTAAAAAATATATATTTACATATGTAAAAAAAATAATAAAAAATAAATAAATAAATACATATATATTGTTCCACTAAATACATTTCTTTATCTAAATTAATAAAAAACAATAAAAGTACACCGACCTATAAAACTGTCTCACTAGTTAACCCCTTCAGTTATCACCATGAAAAAAAAAACGAGGCAAAAAACAACGCTCTATTATCATACCGCCAAACAAAAAGTGGAATAACACGCAATCAAAAAGACGGATATAAATAAACATGGTACCGCTGAAAACGTCATCTTGTTCCGCAGCATCATCAGCAAAAAAATAAAAAAGTTATAGTCCTCAGAATAAAGCAATGCAAAAATAATTATTTTTTTATATAAAATAGATTTTATCGTATAAAAGCGCCAAAACATAAAAAAATGATATAAATGAGGTATCGCTGTAATCGTACTGACCCGAAGAATAAATCTGCTTTATTAATTTTATCAAACGTGTAATGGTATAAACGCCCCCCCAAAAGAAATTCACGTATTGCTGGTTTTTGTTCATTCTGCCTCACAAAAATCGGAATAAAAAGCAATAAAAAATGTCATGTGCCCGAAAATAGTACCAATAAAAACGTCAACTCGTCCCACAAAAAAAGACATCACATGACTACCATTTGGCGGTATTACCTGAGCATAAACCTGAGCCTATGCAGTGCGATAGGACTTTGACCAGAGCTGAACGGCAAGAACACAGACGTCAGAATGGGCTGTGTTTTTACTGTGGTGATTCCACTCATGCTATCTCCGATTGTCCTAAGCGCAATAAGCGGTTCGCTAGGTCTGCCACCATTGGTACGGTACAGTCGAAATTTCTTTTGTCCGTTACTTTGATCTGCTCTTTGTCGTCCTATTCTGTCATGGCATTTGTGGATTCAGGTGCTGCCCTGAATTTGATGGACTTGGAGTATGCTAGGCGCTGTGGGTTTTTCTTGGAGCCCTTGCAGTATCCTATTCCATTGAGAGGAATTGATGCTACACCTTTGGCCAAGAATAAGCCTCAGTACTGGACCCAGCTGACCATGTGCATGGCTCCTGCGCATCAGGAGGATATTCATTTTTTGGTGTTGCATAATCTGCATGATGTGGTCGTGTTGGGGTTGCCATGGCTACAGGTCCATAACCCAGTATTGGATTGGAAATCTATGTCTGTGTCCAGCTGGGGTTGTCAGGGGGTACATGGTGATGTTCCATTTCTGTCTATTTCATCATCCACCCCTTCTGAGGTCCCAGAGTTCTTGTCGGATTACTGGGATGTATTTGATGAGCCCAAGTCCAGTGCCCTACCTCCGCATAGGGATTGTGATTGTGCTATCGATTTGATTCCTGGTAGTAAGTTTCCTAAAGGTCGACTGTTTAATTTGTCTGTGCCTGAGCACGCCGCTATGCGGAGTTACGTAAAAGAATCCTTGGAGAAGGGTCATATTCGCCCGTCGTCGTCGCCATTGGGAGCAGGGTTCTTTTTTGTGGCCAAGAAGGATGGTTCGCTGAGACCTTGTATTGATTACCGCCTTCTAAATAAAATCACGGTCAAATTTCAGTACCCCTTGCCGCTGCTGTCTGATTTGTTTGCTCGGATTAAGGGGGCTAGTTGGTTCACCAAGATAGATCTTCGTGGTGCGTATAATCTTGTGCGTATTAAACAGGGCGATGAATGGAAAACAGCATTTAATGCGCCCGAGGGCCATTTTGAGTACCTGGTTATGCCATTCGGGCTTTCTAATGCTCCATCGGTGTTTCAGTCCTTTATGCATGACATCTTCCGAGAGTACCTGGATAAATTCCTGATTGTATACTTGGATGATATTTTGGTCTTCTCGGATGATTGGGAGTCTCACGTGAAGCAGGTCAGAATGGTGTTCCAGGTCCTGCGTGCGAATTCTTTGTTTGTGAAGGGGTCAAAGTGTCTCTTTGGTGTTCAGAAGGTTTCGTTTTTGGGTTTCATTTTTTCCCCTTCTACTATCGAGATGGACCCTGTTAAAGTTCAGGCCATTTATGATTGGACTCAGCCGACATCTCTGAAGAGTCTGCAAAAGTTCCTGGGCTTTGCTAATTTTTATCGTCGCTTCATCAATAATTTTTCTAGTATTGCTAAACCGTTGACTGATTTAACCAAAAAGGGTGCTGATGTGGTCAATTGGTCTTCTGCTGCTGTGGAAGCTTATCAAGAGTTGAAGCGTCGTTTTTCTTCTGCCCCTGTGTTGTGCCAACCAGATGTTTCGCTCCCGTTCCAGGTCGAGGTTGATGCTTCTGAGATTGGAGCAGGGGCTGTTTTGTCGCAAAGAAGTTCTGATGGCTCGGTGATGAAACCATGCGCCTTCTTTTCCAGGAAGTTTTCGCCTGCTGAGCGTAATTATGATGTTGGCAATTGAGAGTTGCTGGCCATGAAGTGGGCATTCGAGGAGTGGCGTCATTGGCTTGAAGGAGCTAAGCATGGCGTGGTGGTCTTGACTGATCACAAGAACTTGACTTATCTTGAGTATGCCAAACGGTTGAATCCTAGACAGGCTCGTTGGTCGCTGTTTTTCTCCCGTTTTGACTTTGTGGTTTCGTACCTTCCGGGCTCTAAAAGTGTGAAGGCGGATGCCCTGTCTAGGAGTTTTGTGCCCGACTCTCCGGGTTTGTCTGAGCCGGCGGGTATTCTCAAAGAGGGGGTAATTTTGTCTGCCATCTCCCCTGATTTGCGGCGGGGGCTGCAAAAATTTCAGGCTAATAGACCTGACCGTTGCCCAGCGGAGAAACTGTTTGTCCCTGATAAATGGACGAGTAGAGTTATCTCTGAGGTTCATTGTTCGGTGTTGGCTGGTCATCCTGGAATCTTTGGTACCAGAGATTTGGTGGCTAGATCCTTTTGGTGGCCGTCTCTGTCACGGGATGTGCGTTGTTTGTGCAGTCCTGTGGGATTTGTGCTCGGGCTAAGCCCTGCTGTTCTCGTGCCAGTGGGTTGCTTTTGCCCTTGCCAGTCCCGAAGAGGCCATGGACACATATCTCTATGGATTTTTTTTCGGATCTCCCCGTCTCTCAAAAAATGTCGGTCATTTGGGTTGTTTGTGATCGCTTCTCTAAGATGGTCCATTTGGTACCCTAGTCTAAATTGCCTTCCTCCTCTGATTTGGTGCCATTGTTCTTCCAGCATGTGGTTCGTTTACATGGCATTCCGGAGAACATCGTTTCTGACAGAGGTTCCCAGTTTGTTTCGAGGTTTTGGCGAGCCTTTTGTGCTAGGATGGGCATTGATTTGTCTTTTTCCTCGGCTTTCCATCCTCAGACAAATGGCCAGACTGAACGAACCAATCAGACCTTGGAAACATATCTGAGATGTTTTGTTTCTGCCGATCAGGATGATTGGGTGTCCTTTTTGCCTTTGGCTGAGTTCGCCCTTAATAATCGGGCCAGCTCGGCTACTTTGGTTTCGCCGTTTTTCTGCAATTCTGGTTTCCATCCTCGTTTCTCTTCAGGGCAGGTTGAGTCTTCTGACTGTCCTGGTGTGGATACTGTGGTGGATAGGTTGCAGCAGATTTGGACTCATGTGGTGGACAATTTGACATTGTCTCAGGAGAAGGCTCAACGTTTCGCTAACCGCAGGCGCTGTGTGGGTCCCCGACTTCGTGTTGGGGATTTGGTTTGGTTGTCATCTCGTTATATTCCTATGAAAGTTTCCTCTCCTAAGTTTAAGCCTCGTTTCATTGGTCCGTATAGGATTTCTGAGGTTCTTAATCCTGTGTCTTTTCGTTTGACCCTTCCAGCTTTTTTTTTCCATCCATAACGTATTCCATAGGTCATTGTTGCGGAGATACGTGGCACCTGTGGTTCCATCCGTTGATCCTCCTGCCCCGGTTTTGGTTGAGGGGGAGTTGGAGTATGTAGTGGAGAAGATTTTGGATTTTCGTATTTCGAGACGGAAACTCCAGTACCTGGTTAAGTGGAAGGGTTATGGTCAGGAAGATAATTCCTGGGTCTTTGCCTCTGATGTTCATGCGGCCGATCTGGTTCGTGCCTTTCATTTGGCTCATCCTGGTCGGCCTGGGGGCTCTGATGAGGGTTCGGTGACCCCTCCTCAAGGGGGGGGGTACTTTTGTGAATTCTGTGGTCAAGTTCCCTCCTGTGGTCATGAGTGGTACTTCGGCTGGTTCTGTCTATGAGCTTCCTCTGGTGGATGTGAGTGGGGCTGCGGCCTCTGAGTTTCCTTCCTCAGGTGACGAGGTTAAGTCGTTAGGTGCTGCTCTATTTAACTCCACCTAGTTCTTTGTTCCTGGCCTCCAGTCAATGTTCCAGTATTGGTCTTGCTTTCTCCTGGATCGTTCTTGTGGCCTGTCTGCCCTGCATAAGCTAAGTTCTGCTTGTGTTACTTTTGTTTGCTATTTTTTCTGTCCAGCTTGCTATATTGGTTTTTCTTGCTTGCTGGAAGCTCTGAGACGCAGAGGGAGCACCTCCGTACCGTTAGTCGGTGCGGAGGGTCTTTTTCCCCCTCTGCGTGGTTGTTTGTAGGTTTTTGTGCTGACCGCAAAGCTATCTTTCCTATCCTCGGTCTATTCAGTAAGTCGGGCCTCACTTTGCTAAAATCTATTTCATCCCTGTGTTTGTATTTTCATCTTACTCACAGTCATTATATATGGGGGGCTGCCTTTTCCTTTGGGGAATTTCTCTGAGGCAAGGTAGGCTTATTTTTCTATCTTCAGGGCTAGCTAGTTTCTCAGGCTGTGCCGAGGCGTCTAGGTCTGGTCAGGAACGCTCCACGGCTACCTTTAGTGTGGTATGATAGGATTAGGAATTGTGGTCAGCAGAGTTCCCACGTCTCAGAGCTTGTCCTATGTGATTAGTAACTATCAGGTCATTTTCTGTGCTCATAACCACCAGGTCCATTGTGGTTCTGAATCACCTGTTCATAACAGTTTCCACTGTTTAGGTACATCAGAGTCTCTCCAAATGCGACATGGCATCCGATCTCAATTCCAACCAATTCTGCACTGAAAAAGTAAAACAGTGCTCCTTCCCTTCCGAGCTCTCCTGTCCGCCAAAACAGGGGTTTACCCCAACATATGGGGTATCAGCGTACTCAGGAAAAATTGGACAACAAGGTTTGGGGTCCAATTTCTCTGGTTACCCTTGGGAAACTAAAAATGTTGGGGGCTAAAAAATAATTTTTGTGGGAAAAAATGATTTTTTATTTTCAATGCTCTGCATTATGAACTGTAGTGAAACATTTGGGTTTTCAAAGTTCTCACAACACATCTAGATAAGTTCCTTGGGGGGTCTAGTTTCCAATATGGGGTCACTTGTGGGGGATTTCTACTATTTAGATACATCAGGGGCTCTGCAAACGCAATGTGACGCCTGCAGACCATTCCATCTAAGTCTGCATTCCAAACGGCGCTCCTTCCCTTTCAAGCTCTGCCATGCACCTAAACACTGGTTCCCCCCACATATGGGGTATCAGCGTACTCAGGACAAATTGGACAACGACTTTTGGGGTCCAATTTCCTGTTACTCATAGGAAAATAAAAAATTGGGGGCGAAAAAATAATTTTTGTGAAAAAATATGATTTTTTATTTTTACAGCTCTACATTATAAACTTCTGTGAAGCACTTGGTGGGTCAAAGTGCTCACCACACATCTAGATAAGTTCCTTAGGGGGTCTACTTTCCAAAATGGTGTCATTTGTGGGGGATTTCAATGTGTAGGCACATTAGGGGCTCTCCAAACGCGACATGGCGTCCCATCTCAATTCCAGTCAATTTTGCATTGAAAAGTCAAGTGGCGCTCCTTCCCTTCTGAACTCTGCCATGCGCCCAAACTGTGGTTTACCCCCATATATGGGGTATCAGCATACTCAGAATAAACTGTACAACAACTTTTGGGGTCCAATTTCTCCTGTTACCCTTGGTAAAATAAAAAAAATTGGAGCTAAATTACATTTTTTGTGAAAAAAAGTTAAATGTTCATTTTTTTTAAACATTCCAAAAATTTCTATGAAATACCAGAAGGGTTAATAAACTTATTGAATGTGGTTTTGAGCACCTTGGGATATGCAGTTTTTAGAATGGTGTCACACTTGGGTATTTTCTATCATATAGACTGTTATGATACGGTGGTCTAGGAGCAACATGGAACGAGCTCTGAAGGAAGTGGTAACTGTACTGACCGCAGTCCCTAAGCTCAACACAACACTAGAAGTAGCTGTGGAATGCTCCTAACTCTCCCTAGGCATCTCGTCATAGCCTAAGAGCTAACTACCCCTAAAGAAAGAAGCAGGAAAGCTATCTTGCCTCAGAGAAAATCCCCAAAGGATAGATTAGCCCCCCACAAATAATGACTGTGAGTGGAGAGGGAAAAGACATACACAGAATGAAACCAGGATGAGCACAGGAGGCCAGTCTAGCTAAATAGATAGGACAGGATGGAATACTGTGCGGTCAGTATAAAACACTACAAAAATCCACGCAGAGTTTACAAAAAATCTCCACACCTGACTAAATGTGTGGAGGGCAAATCTGCCTCCCAGATCTTCCAGCAAACAGAATTAATTCACACTGATAAGCTGGACAAACATAGAAAGCACAGAATGGATAAAGGTACTGTCACACTAGACGATATCGCTAGCGATCCGTGACGTTGCAGCGTCCTCGCTAGCGATATCGTCCAGTGTGACAGGCAGCAGCGATCAGGCCCCTGCTGGGAGATCGCTGGTCGGGGAAGAAAGTCCAGAACTTTATTTCGTCGCTGGACTCCCCGTAGACATCGCTGAATCGGCGTGTGTGACACCGATTCAGCGATGTCTTCACTGGTAACCAGGGTAAACATCGGGTAACTAAGCGCAGGGCCGCGCTTAGTAACCCGCTGTTTACCCTGGTTTCCAGCGTAAAAAAACAAACAGTACATACTTACATTCAGCTGTCTGTCCCTTGCTGTCTGGTTCCTGCCTTGACTGCTGGCCGTAGTGAAAGCAGAGCACAGCCACAGCAGTGAGTCACCGCTGTGTGACTCACCGCTGTGCTGTGCTTTCACTTTCACTTTGCGGCCAGCAGTCAGTGCAGGGACCAGACGGCAAGGGACAGACAGCTGAATGTAAGTATGTACTGTTTGTTTTTTTACGCTGGTAACCAGGGTAAACATCGGGTTACTAAGCGCGGCCCTGCGCTTAGTTACCCGATGTTTACCCTGGTTACTGGGGACCTCGGGATCGTTGGTCGCTGGAGAGCGGTCTGTGTGACAGCTCTCCAGCGACCAAACAGCGACGCTGCAGCGATCCGGATCGTTGTCGGTATCGCTGCAGCGTCGCTAAGTGTGACGGTACCTTAAGTCCACAATCTATGGACAGAAAAGAGCAAGCAAAAACTTAGCTTTGCTGAACTGGTCAGGATAACAGGGAACTCCAAAGAGATGTGAATCCAACCAGGAACCATTTACAAGTGGCACTGGCTGAAGAAAGAGCCAGGCCTAAATAGGCGAGCAGAAGAGACGATAAGTGGAGGCAGCTGATGACAGCTAACTCCAAGGAGCAGCCATACCACTAGAAACCACAAGAGGGAGCCCAAGAGCAGAACTCACAAAAGTGCCACTTACAACCACTGGAGGGAGCCCAAGAGCGGAATTCACAACAGTACCCCCCCTCCCTTGAGGAGGGGTCACCGAACCCTCACCAGAGCACCCAGGCCGATCAGGACGAGCCAAGTGAAAAGCACGAACCAAATCGGTGGCATGGACATCGGAGGCAACAACCCAAGAATTATCTTCCTGGCCATAACCCTTTCACTTGACAAGATACTGAAGCCTCCGCCTCAAAAAACGAGAATCCAAAATGTTCTCAACCTCATATTCCAACTCTCCCTCAACCAACACCGGGGCAGGAGGGTCAACCGAGGGAACAACGGGCACCACATATCTCCGCAACAAAGATCTATGGAAAACCAAATTTACAAAAGAAAGGTGAAACCAAAGTAGCCGAACTAGCCCGATTATTTAGGGCAAACTCGGCCAACGGCAAGAAAGACACCCAATCATCCTGATCAGCAGACACAAAGCATCTCAAATAGGTCTCCAAGGTCTGATTAGTTCGCTCAGTTTGGCCATTAGTCTGAGGATGAAACACCGAAGAAAAAGACAAATCAATGCCCATCCTAGCACAAACTGAGAACCTCTGTCAGACACAATATTCTCCGGAATGCCATGCAAACGAACCACATGCTGAAAAAATAATTGAACCAGATCTGAGGAGGAAGGCAACTTAGGCAAAGGTACCAAATGGACCACTTTAGAGAACCGGTCACAAACAACCCAGATAACAGACATCTTCTGGGAAACAGGAAGATGCAAAATAAAATCCATGGAAATATGCGTCCAGGGCCTCTCAGGGATCGACAAAGGCAAAAGCAACCCACTAGCACGGGAAGAGCAAGGCTTGGCCTGGGCACAAGTCCCACAGGACTGCACAAAAGCACGCACATCGCGCGACAAGGAAGGCCACCAAAAGGACATAGCAACCAAATCTCTGGTACCAAAAATCCCAGGATGACCAGCCAACACTGAACAATGAACCTCAGAAATTACCTTACTTGTCCATCTATCAGGAACAAACAGCTTCCCAACTGGACAGCGGTCAGGCCTATCAGCCTGAAATTCCTGAAGCACCCGCCGCAAATCAGGGGAGATAGCAAAAAGAATCACCCCCTCCTTAAGAATGCCAACCGGCTCAAGGACTCCAGGAGAATCAGGCGAAAAACTCCTAGAGAGGGCATCAGCCTTAACATTCTTAGATCCCGGAAGATACGAGACCACAAAATCAAAACGGGAGAAAAACAGGGACCATTGAGCCTGTCTAGGATTCAGCCGCTTGGCCGACTCGAGGTAAATCAGATTCTTATGATCGGTCAGGACCACAACACGGTCTTTAGCTCCCTCAAGCCAATGTCGCCACTCCTCAAACGCCCATTTCATAGCCAACAACTCCCGATTTGCCGACATCATAATTGCGTTCTGCAGGCGAAAACTTTCTGGAAAAAAAAACACACGGTTTCATCAAAGAGCCATCAGACTCCCTCTGAGACAAAACGGCCCCTGCCCCAATCTCAGAAGCGTCGACCTCAACCTGAAAAGGAAGAGAAACATCCGGCTGACGCAACACAAGGGCAGAAGTAAATCGGCGTTTAAGCTCCTGAAAGGCCTCAACAACCTCAGAGGACCAATTCGTCACATCAGCGCCTTTCTTCGTCAAATCAGTAAGGGGCTCAACCACACTGGAAAAGTTGGCAATGAAACGGCGATAGAAATTAGCAAAGCCCAAAAATTTTTCAAGACCCTTCACAGATGTGGGTTGGATCCAGTCATGAATAGCTTGGACCTTAACAGGATCCATTTCTATAGACGAGGGAGAAAAAATAAAACCCAAAAAAGAGACCTTCTGAACTCCGAATAGGCACTTAGACCCCTTCACAAATAAAGCATTATCACGAAGGATCTGGAACACCATCCTGACCTGCTTCACATGAGACTCCCAATCATCGGAAAAAATCTAAATATCATCCAAATATACGACCATGAATTTATCAAGATAATTGCGGAAAATATCATGCATGAAAGACTGGAACACAGATGGAGCATTAGAGAGCCCAAATGGCAACACAAGGCATTCAAAATGGCCTTCGGGCGTATTAAATGCAGTTTTCCATTCGTCACCCTGTTTAATACGAACAAGATTATATGCCCCTTGGAGGTCAATCTTAGTAAACCAACTAGCCCCCTTAATCTGAGCAAACAAATCAGTAAGCAAAGGCAAGGGGTATTGAAATTTGACCGTGATCTTATTAAGAAGACGATAATCAATACAGGGTCTCAAGGAGCCATCCTTCTTAGCAACAAAAAAGAAACCCGCTCCCAATGGTGACGAAGAGGGCCAAATATGCCCCTTCTCCAAAGACTCCTTAACATAACTCCGCATGGCGGCATGCTTTGGCACAGACAGATTGAAAAGTCGGCCCTTAGGGAACTTGCAACCAGGAATCAAGTTAATAGCACAATCACAGTCCCTGTGCGGAGGAAGGGAACTGGACTTGGGCTCATCAAATACATCCTGGAAATCCGACAAAAACTCAGGGACCTCAGAAGAGGGGGAAGAGGAAATTGACATCAAAGGAACGTTACTATGTACTCCTCGACAACCCCAACTAGTCACCAACATAGTTTTCCAATCCAGCACCGGATTATGTTCCTGTAACCATGGAAATCCCAGTACAACAACATCATGCAGGTTATGCAACACCAGAAAACAGCAATCTTCCTGATGTGCAGGAGCCATGTACATAGTCATCTGTGTCCAGTACTGAGGTTTATCCTTGGCCAAGGGTGTAGCATCAATACCCCTCAAAGGAATATGGCTCTGCAAAGGCTGCAAGGAAAAACCACAGCGCCTGGCGAATTCTAAGTCCATTAAGTTCAGGGCAGCGCCTGAATCTACAAATGCCATGACAGAAAAGGACGACAATGAGCAAATCAGGGTCACAGATAAGAGAAATTTAGGCTGTATAGTACTAATGGTAACAGACCTAGCGACTCTCTTAGTACGCTTAGGGCAATCAGAGATAACATGAGCCAAATCACCACAGTAAAAACACAGCCTATTCTGACGTCTGAATTCCTGCCGTTCTATTCTAGTCAAAATCCTATCACATTGCATAGGTTCAGGACTTTGCTCAGAGGATACTGCCATATGGTGCACAGCTTTGCGCTCGCGCAGACGCCGATCAATCTGAATGGCTAGAGACATAGATTCGCTCAAACCGGCAGGCGTAGGAAAGCCCACCATAACATCTTTAAGGGTTTCAGAAAAACCTTTTCTGAAAATAGCAGCCAGAGCCTCTTCATTCCATTTAGTGAGCACAGACCATTTTCTAAATTTCTGGCAGTATAACTCTGCCGCTTCCTGACCTTGACACAAGGCCAACAGGGTTTTTTCTGCATGATCCACAGAATTAGGTTCGTCATACAATAATCCGAGCGTTGAAAAAATGCATCTACATTCAATAATGCCGGATCCCCTGTTTCAAGAGAAAAAGCCCAGTCTTGAGGGTCACCACGCAGCAAGGATATGATGATTTTTACTTGCTGAATGGGATCACCAGAAGAACGGGGTTTCAAAGCAAAAAACAATTTGCAGTTATTTTTAAAGTTCAAAAACTTGGATCTGTCCCCAAAAAACAAATCAGGAGTAGGAATTCTAGGCTCTAAAGCTGGAGTCTGGACAACATAGTCATGGATACTCTGTACTCTTGCAGCAAGTTGATCCACACGAGAAAACAAACCCTGAACATCCATGCCAAAGCATATATCCTGAACCACCCAGATATCAAGAGGAAAAAAAAGACAAACCAGAGCACAGAAAAAAAAATGGTTCAGAACTTTCTTTTCCTTCTTTTGAGATGCATTTAATTCATTTTTGGCCACTTGTACTGTTATGATACGGTGGTCTAGGAGCAACATGGAACGAGCTCTGAAGGAAGTGGTAACTGTAGTGACTGCAGTCCCTAAGCTCAACACAACACTAGAAGTAGCCGTGGAATGCTCCTAACTCTCCCTAGGCATCTCGTCACAGCCTAAGAGCTAACTACCCCTAAAGAAAGAAGCAGGAAAGCTATTGTGGCACCCCTAGAGGTATTTGCCACAAATATAGTTACTGACACTGAATACAAATACTAAAATAGCAAGACTGCACTACCTCCTCCGGCCAGAAGGGGGAGCTCCAGAGACTCCCCTTGATCCATTCTGGTCTGAGAGAAGAACTGGCAGTTGGGCAGTTGGGCTAAGGAGCTGAAAGTGAGAGGTCATACAGCTGAATTTCTAACAGCCCTATTACGGTTTCCAGGCCCAAATCACCGGCCTGAGGAGAAGAGGGATAGAGAAAAAGGACATTGTGAGAACCGGGTAGCATTAATCACTACCCAGAACAGGCGCAAAGACGGATACCGGATCCGTGGCTGTATTCATTACATATAATACAGCAACCGGAAAAACGTGAGGTGATATCAGCTTCACTAGGGTCGGACGCAGCAACAGACACAGAGTTCAGCGGTACTCCCGGAGGGGGTAAGCCGATAAAAGGACTCGGGTTGCCCGTCGAACCAGGACCCGGAGGGGACAGATTGGGCCGGCAGCCAGTTCACATACAGCAGCAGGGCCACACAGATATTGCGTACAATAAGAGGCGAAGACCCCGGCAGGGTCAAAGTAACTCAGAGTTCCCATACAGACTCCGGTGACAGGACTGGTTGTAAATCCTTTTTTGTTAAAGTAAACTGGTTAAACGTTTCAGTGCCTCAGTCTTTCATTTGGACAATAGCCATCTATCCAGGATTGGGATCATCACCGCTGGGAGAACCTGCTGCTGATCAAGTAAGTGCCTGTTCCCTCACGATACCCTTTACACTGTGCATTGCCTGAGGCCACAGCACCGGGTCAAGCCACCCGTGACATCCCCCTCAAGAGACAGACCCCATTGGTCCAGTGCTGGGTACCCCGGTCTCTCGGGCATCACAATTGGCGTCACGAACAGGATAGAGCCAGCCCATATACCGGGTATTGTGTGCCGTGATTGGAGCCCAAAACTTTGAAAACTTGGATGAAAAATCGTGAAAATTGACTTTATTAAAGAAAATTCCATTTCCCATTAAAAACTATTGAAAGTGACTTTTCCCCATTGGTTATAATGGAGTAAAGATGGCCGCCATCTCCTGAGGTAATCACCTCATAACCGTTAGGCGCGAGACTGTTAATTTAGCTACGCCATTACCTGAGCCCCAGTCTAACTGAAAAACTTCAGAATCCGCCATTACAGAGCGCGCGGCGGGCGGGAGCAGCAGGGGGCGTGTCATTGTGGGCGGCACCAAGCTGAGCGCTCTGACGTCAGAGCAAGGGGAAAACAAATCCTGCTGCACAGCAGAACGAATCTACACTATCCCGACGGAAGCGGAGGACCGGAAGGGTCCGGATTAACTAAGGGGGCACAGTATGTCGCAGCACGGAGACGCCGCAGCACCCGGCGGCGCTAATGCAGCTGAAAGACAGAGTGTCGATAGAGCGTCTGGTAGCACAGCGGTGCAAGGAGTGGCGCCCATCATGCCGGTGCTGATGCCATATACCCCAGGTGGCCCGTGGCTTCCAATGTATGAAGGTGAGCCTAATACTCTTGACGATTTCAGAGAAAAGATGCTTGCCCATTTTAACATGTTCCCCGTGGGTGAAGTTCAGCGTGTTAGTCTCCTGATGATGCAGTTAAGTGGCCATGCTAAGCGAGAAGTCACAGCATGGGCAGCTGATCTAAAAGGCACTGTTGTACGCATATTTGCTGGATTAAAAGCTACATTTGAAACCACTGCCAGCAGCAAAGCTAAAATACAATTCTTTAATTGCAAACAAAAAGTTAATGAGGGCGTGAGAGACTTTGCCTTAAACCTGCAGGAAGCCCTTAAATCACTTACACTGGCTGAACCCATTTTTAACACCGGAGCGGATAAACTGCTAAGAGATCAATTTATGGAGGGACTCTACACCCCTTCTCACCGGGGGCATGTGAGCATGCTTGTTTTTAAGAACCCTGAATTGACATTTGCTCAATTAAAGGAGAGCGCTATACGTCTCCAGCTGGCAGAGGCACCTCGGGATCAGGATCCTGCGCAACCTATGGCAGAGGCACCTCAACAACAGGGAGTGCCAGTGACATCAGCTATGTCCGGGGCCATTGCTAAGCCCCTGGTGCCCAGTACTAATGAGGCTCTTCAACAAAAGCTTGATTCTTTAACTGATGTTTTTGCTTCAATGGCTAAAACCATGCAGGAGATGAGAGGACCCAAGATAGAGTTCGCAAACCGTAGAGAGGATGTTCTATGGATGAGACCCCGGAGATACCCGACATGGAGAGGACGACCCCGCGACCGCTACCAACCGGATGGACAGCCCAATTGCCGCCGTTGCCAGCAGCCAGGCCACTTTGCACGAGATTGTGATTTAAACGGGAATCCCCTGTGAATGCGGGCCGCTTCGCAGGAATGAACTTTCAAGGCCCAACACCCTGGCACGACAGGTACATCGGAGGACGACCCATTATCCCTATCGTGCTGGACGGAATTCCCCTCAACGCTTTGCTGGACACAGGTTCCCAGATTTCATCTATACCGTATATCCTTTATAAGAGGTACTGGGCTGATGCAGATATTGATAAAGGGCCCTCTGATGTTGAACTAGATATATGGGCCAGTAATGGTAAGTTGGTACCGAAACTAGGATTCAGGGAGATGACCATAAAGATTGGTAAAGTAGAATTGAAGAAACAGGGTATAATTGTTGTTGATGTTGACCGGCGGAACTGTGAACCAACTGTATTGATAGGAATGAATGTGTTAGAGAACTGCTTTTCCGAAGTTATTTCTGTCTTACAGCAAATTGCTGAAACTGCCCAATCCTGCCAGCAGAGAGTTCTCCAAAGGGAAATAAAAGTATTGATGTTAAGGCAACAGGTAGAAGTTGCAGGTGGAGAAATCGGCAGTGTGAGGGTAAGTGATCGAACATCTATTGTAATCCCACCAAAAACAGAAATGCTGGTATGGTGTAGAGCAGCCATTGGTACTAAGGGACGAGATTATCAAGCCTTAATAGAACCAGTGTACACCGACAGCAGGCCCACTATACTCACAGCACGAGGGGTAGTTGAGGTACACCGGGGACGAGTGCCGGTACGACTTTTGAACTGTGGAGAGGAAGAGGTCACTTTGCCAAGGTATGCTACAGTGGCAAAGCTATATACTGTTGACAACAATGCCATCACAACCATTGAGCCCTTAGAACCAACCTGTCAGGTGGAAGGCAACGGCTCAGACGGAGAATTGGAGGATTGGTGTCAACAGCTACACGTGGGCATAAATTCAACACCTACCCATCAAAAACAAGGGGTGTATAGGCTAGTGACGGAATATGAACAAGTCTTCAGTAAACACCCATTGGACTTCGGACGGATAGAAGGGGTAGAACACACAATCCCCACCAGTGACCATCCCCCAATAAAAGAAAGATATAGACCCATACCGCCCGCTCACTATCAATGTGCAAAAGATATGCTGAGGGAGATGAAACAGGCCGGGGTAATAAGAGACAGCTGTAGCCCCTGGGCGGCCCCTCTAGTGCTTGTCAAAAAAAAGGACGGAACCATGAGAATGTGCGTAGACTACCGGCGGATTAATAACATCACCCATAAAGACGCCTACCCCTTGCCAAGGATAGAAGAGTCCTTGACTGCTTTGAAATCTGCTAATTATTTTTCCACCTTAGACTTAACAAGCGGATATTGGCAAGTCCCTGTGGCTGAGAGAGATAAGGAAAAGACGGCATTCACCACACCAATGGGTCTATGTGAATTTAATCGCATGCCATTCGGACTCTGCAACGCATCCGGTACCTTCCAGCGGCTGATGGAATGCTGCCTCGGACACAAGAACTTCGAGACCGTCCTCCTGTACCTAGATGATGTGATCGTCTACTCAAAGACTTACGAACAACACTTAATAGACCTGGCAGAAGTGTTCGAAGCCTTATCCAGGTATGGCATGAAAATCAAGCCATCCAAATGTCACCTTCTCAAGCCAAAGGTACAGTACCTGGGACACATTGTGAGTTCGGAGGGAGTAGCACCGGATCCCGAGAAAATAAGCGCCATAAGGGATTGGCCAAGACCTACCAACGCAAAAGAAGTGAGGCAATTCCTGGGATTGGTGGGTTACTATCGCAGATTTATAAAAGGATTTACCAAATTGGCAGCACCCTTGCAAGACACCTTGGTAGGGCAGACGAAGAAACCTTCAAACCGAAACCCTCCTTTTCAGTGGAACGATGAAAGGGAAGACTCCTTTGAACAACTAAAGAAGGCACTAACCGGAGAAGAGGTTCTGGCATACCCAGATTACCATCAACCTTTCATCCTGTACACCGATGCCAGTAATGTGGGACTAGGAGCGGTGCTGTCACAAAAGCAAGAAGGTCGGGAGAAAGTCATCGCCTTTGCAAGTAGAAAGCTCCGGCCTACTGAAAGAAATCCAGAAAATTATAGCTCCTTCAAATTGGAACTACTGGCAGTAGTTTGGGCTGTGACTGAACGTTTCAAACACTATCTGGCTGCTGCAGAATTTATTGTCTATACTGACAACAATCCGTTGACCCACCTGGACACAGCCAAATTAGGTGCGTTAGAACAGCGATGGATAGCCCGGTTATCTAATTACAACTTCAAGATCAAGTATCGAGCAGGTCGCAAGAATGGAAATGCCGATGCCCTATCCCGGATGCCACACTTGAGAGATGTAGAAGAAGAAACGGGGGAGCTTGAAGAAATTGAACTACCAGCCTTCCATCATCCCAAGGCAAAACATCATCAGTCAAGTACCTATCAGAAACAACAAGAGGTGAATTTTAATCCGTTAGCACACCATAAATGGCCTGACACCCAAGACAGTAATCCGGCTGTGAAGTTGGTGAAGGAACTGTTATCTGAGCAAAGTGCATATCCCGATGAGGATGCCCCAGAAGAGACGCATCAACTCTGGAAAGAGAGAGGCAAAATGTTCCTGTATCAAGGGAAGCTCTGTAGAAGGTACACCAATCCGAAAACACATGAATTGGTTTGGCAGATTATCGTGCCTAAACAAGATGTCAAGATGGTCCTCGAAGCTTACCATAATGGTGCTGGTCACTTCGGTTGGAAAAAGTTAGAAGTACTTCTAAGAGAAAGATTTTATTGGGTCGGGATGAGAAAATCAATCGAACAGTGGTGCAGAAATTGTGGCCCGTGCAACCTCAGAAGAAACGATCAAAAGAACCAAAGAGCACCACTGCAGCCCATAATCACCAAACAACCACTTGAACTTGTAGCCATGGACCACGTGAAGTTGACACCAAGCCGGTCCGGCTATGTCTATGCCTTGACCATCGTGGACCATTATTCACGCTTCTTGGTAGTAGTACCCGTAAAAGATCTGACAGCAAAAACAGCAGCCAAAGCGTTCCAAACGTACTTTTGTAGACCCCATGGATATCCGGAACAGGTTCTCACTGACCAAGGCACAGCCTTTGAATCAGAGATCTTCAGAGAATTCTGTAATATGTATGGTTGCAAAAAGATCCGGACGGCGGCCTATCATCCACAAACAAACGGCTTATGCGAGAAGATGAACCATATTGTAACAGAACTACTAAAGACTTTACCTGAGGCAGAAATGAATCAATGGCCAGAGAAATTGCCTGACTTGGTGGATCTGTATAATCATGTCCCGGTGAGTTCCACCAATTGCACCCCAGCTTACCTTATGCGTGCAAGACCCGGCTAATTACCAATCGATCTAGAAATGGGAATTCTGAAACCAGACGCAGAAGTCCAAGACTCCAATTGGGATATCATACGGCAAAAGCAGTATCGCCAAGTGCAAGAGAGTGTGGAAAGAAGCCTTCAGCAAACTAGAGAAAGACAAGAGCGAACTTTCAACCAGAATGCTCTAGCGACCCCATTAAGACCGGGTGACCAAGTGCTCAAGAGAAATCGTCGAACCAATAAACTAGACAATCAGTGGGAAGCCGTACCCTACACAGTTTTACCAACAAGAATGGATAATCCTAAAATGTGTCTCATTAGCAAAAACGGGGGCTTATCATCTGTACTAGTGTCCAGAGACAATCTTAAATTATGTCCGGAAGCATTGAAAGAGACAGAAGTTGTCCAGCCAGAACCAGAAGTTATTCAACCCATGCAGGTCCAACCAGTAAAGGAAAAAGAAGAGGAAATGTATCACACCTGTATAGGGGACTTTCCCAAAACCCTACTAACATACCATGGTGCAGTAGTGGTTCCCATGGTGGCCTTTTACCCAACACCGAACCCAATACCAGAAGTCCCAAGACAGGAAGAGGCTGACCCCGTACTACAGGAGATTCCAGGCCAGGAAGAACAGATTCCTGATCAGAGTAATCCCATTCACGGTGGACTTGCCAACTCCATAGTCATTGAATTATCTTTAGCAGAGCGGGCAGATACTACATCCGCAGTAGACAGTAGTACACCACATGAAGAGACACCGCTATTACGTAGATCACAGCGTAGTACCCAGGGTCAATTACCGGCCAGGTATGCGGATTACCAACTATAAAACTATAGTCATTGTTATCATTCTGCAACGTTTAAGCCCAGTACCTACAGAGACTTGTCTGTATGACCTTATTGCATATTCTTGAACTTTTTATCAGCCCGGAGGCACTAAATCAAAGCTCCGGAAAGACTGTTTTTTGAACTTTGCTTTTTGCTCTTTTTGAACTTTCTTTAGACGTTATATTGATAACTCCGTTGGAAAAATGGAACTAAATTCTTGGACACAAAGTGCAGTGCCTTTCCTAGTACCTTCAAGGATAGAACTGTATTAATGGACGCTATTTGAAGTGACTTTTTACAGAACTCTATTTTTGTTTCCTTGAGTGGTTTTTGTAACTTTTCATTTTTAAGACTCTGTACATATTAATTGTTATTTCAAAATGTTATCGTCCCACAGTCCCGGAGTACTGTTCTTAACTAAGGGGGAATGTGGCACCCGTAGAGGTATTTGCCACAAATATAGTTACTGAGACTGAATACAAATACTAAAATAGCAAGACTGCACTACCTCCTCCGGCCAGAAGGGGGAGCTCCAGAGACTCCCCTTGATCCATTCTGGTCTGAGAGAAGAACTGGCAGTTGGGCAGTTGGGCTAAGGAGCTGAAAGTGAGAGGTCATACAGCTGAATTTCTAACAGCCCTATGACGGTTTCCAGGCCCAAATCACCGGCCTGAGGAGAAGAGGGATAGAGAAAAAGGACATTGTGAGAACCGGGTAGCATTAATCACTACCCAGAACAGGCGCAAAGACGGATACCGGATCCGTGGCTGTATTCATTACATATAATACAGCAACCGGAAAAACGTGAGGTGATATCAGCTTCACTAGGGTCGGACGCAGCAACAGACACAGAGTTCAGCGGTACTCCCGGAGGGGGTAAGCCGATAAAAGGACTCGGGTTGCCCGTCGAACCAGGACCCGGAGGGGACAGATTGGGCCGGCAGCCAGTTCACATACAGCAGCAGGGCCACACAGATATTGCGTACAATAAGAGGCGAAGACCCCGGCAGGGTCAAAGTAACTCAGAGTTCCCATACAGACTCCGGTGACAGGACTGGTTGTAAATCCTTTTTTGTTAAAGTAAACTGGTTAAACGTTTCAGTGCCTCAGTCTTTCATTTGGACAATAGCCATCTATCCAGGATTGGGATCATCACCGCTGGGAGAACCTGCTGCTGATCAAGTAAGTGCCTGTTCCCTCACTATACCCTTTACACTGTGCATTGCCTGAGGCCACAGCACCGGGTCAAGCCACCCGTGACATCCCCCTCAAGAGACAGACCCCATTGGTCCAGTGCTGGGTACCCCGGTCTCTCGGGCGTCACAATATCTTGCCTCAGAGAAAATCCCCAAAGGATAGATTAGCCCCCCACAAATAATGACTGTGAGTGGAGAGGGAAAAGACATACACAGAATGAAACCAGGATGAGCACAGGAGGCCAGTCTAGCTAAATAGATAGGACAGGATGGAATACTGTGCGGTCAGTATAAAACACTACAAAAATCCACGCAGAGTTTACAAAAAATCTCCACACCTGACTAAAGGTGTGGAGGGCAAATCTGCCTCCCAGAGCTTCCAGCAAGACAGAATTAATTCACACTGATAAGCTGGACAAACATAGAAAGCACAGAATGGATAAGTCCACAATCTATGGACAGAAAAGAGCAAGCAAAAACTTAGCTTTGCTGAACTGGTCAGGATAACAGGGAACTCCAAAGAGATGTGAATCCAACCAGGAACCATTTACAAGTGGCACTGGCTGAAGAAAGAGCCAGGCCTAAATAGCCGAGCAGAAGAGATGATAAGTGGAGGCAGCTGATGACAGCTAACTCCAAGGAGCAGCCATACCACTAGAAACCACAAGAGGGAGCCCAAGAGCAGAACTCACAAAAGTGCCACTTACAACCACCGGAGGGAGCCCAAGAGCGGAATTCACAACAATAGACCCCTCAAAGTGACTTCAAATGTGATGTAGTCCCTAAAAAAATGGTGTTGTAAAAATGAGAAATTGCTGGTCAACTTTTAACCCTTATAACTCCCTAACAGAAAAAAAAATTGGTTCCAAAATTGTGCTGATGTAAAGTAGACATGTGGGAAATGTTACTTATTAAGTATTTTGTGTGTTAGGTGTCGAGTTCTCGCCTCTGCACAGGGGGAATCTCGAACCATCTCCACTGCGGTCTCCCATTCTTCTCCAGCTGCAGTGGAGTCTGCTCAGCTGAGATGTCGGTCCCAGCGTCTAGCTCAGGCTAATACTGGACGACTGGTTACTACTGCCCTTCCAGGCTCTGTTCTTGTAGCCAGCAATGCTCAGCAGTGAGCAGGTCTTTCTGGGACTAAGTCCAGATTTTCCCTTTCTGAGCATGCCCACGGGATGACCTCCCATTCGAGGTCGGGGGTCACATGCTTAGATACTGCAGCTAATCCCATTGGTCCTCTAGGAAGGTCCTTAAGGTGTTCTTCTTCTGTGGCAGACTCCCATTGGTCCTTCTCGGAAGGTCTTGTACTTGCTGCAGCTATAAAAGGTTTGCATGGCCGAACGGCCATGCGCTAGTATACAATTGTTATCGTGTGTGTGTTGATGAGTGCAAGTCATTCCTTAAAAAACCCATCCCTTGTGTATGACTGTTTGCGTAAGGTTTATTGCTGCAATCTAGCGCCCGGCTGAACTCAAAGCTTTAGCACATGAAACAGCGTCTAACTGCTGTGACCGCCAGTGCAGCGCCATGCGCTATTATAGCGCTTACGTTACCCAAGTCTGGGTGGTTAGTGGCGTCCGCTAGTGTGGCACAGCATGCACTTCTGTGCATATTAGTTACCTCTGATACCCCAATTGTGGTGTCGATCGCAAGAGGTCTACACTAACTTTAATCCTGTGTCCTGGGATAGAGTTCTGTGGTTCCTTGCTTGCGCTCTCCGTGCGGTACAGCGACCCTGTGACTTAACAGGGATCGCTTTCTTCATACAGGGTGAAGTTAACCCATGTGTGTATCCTCATTGTACCGCCATATAGTCCGTCATTACTTAGCAGCAGGTTCCATCTCTGCACGGTGGACCTTGTGCTGCGAACACACCTTATTATATCTATTTAATTATTTGGTGCGTTCCGCTAGCTCTAACATTGTGTGACATAACTCTGTGATGTAAGGGCATAAAAATTCAAAGTTGTAAAATTGCAAAATTTCCAAAATTTCACCAAATTTCCGTTTTTTTTCACAAATAAACGCAGGTAATATCAAAGAAATTTTACCACTATCATGAAGTACAATATGTCACAAGAAAACAGTGTCAGAATCACTGAGATCCATTGAAGTGTTTCAGAGTTATAACCTCATAAAGGGACAGTGGTCAGAATTGTAAAAATTGGCCGCGTCATTAACCTGCAAACCATCCTTGGGGGTAAAGGGGTTAAAGACCTTTTTTCTTGCAGAAGTGTGGGACCGCCATGGGAGCGCCGTGTGTGCCATCGTATGCAAAATTATTTTGTGGTTTTTGGGAGCGAACTATCTTCCCCAATGACTCACACTCCACTCCCCAGATCTTAGGTTGATATCGCTTCATTGACGATATTCTGTTTATATGGCAAGGGTCTGTTTATGAGTTGGATCTGTTTATGTCCAATCTGAACTGCCACAACTCCAACATTAGATTAACGTATTTGTGCCATTCTCAAGAAATTTCAATTTTGGATATCAAATTACAGGTGCAGGCGGACGGATCGATCCATACTGATGTGTATAGGAAGGACACCTCGGTTAATGCACTATTACATGCATCATCTGCACATGTTGGATCGACGGTCCGAGCTGTACCTGTTGGCCAATTCCTTCGGATGAGAAGGATCTGTACATCCAATGAGGCATTTGAAAGGCAATCCCTGGACCTTGGGGACAGGGTTAGTGAGCGTGGTTATAATAGGATATGTATTAAGGAAGGATATAGGAGAGCAAAATCTGTGACGAGGGAATCCCTTCTATCTCGTGATCCACTTCATCATGTATCTAATAGACATATCAAAGCAAAACCTTTCTCACAATACGGTGCTATTCGATTTGTATCTACATTAGTGTTGAGTGATACCTTCCGATATCCAGAAGTATCGGTATCGGATTGGATCGGCCGATATTCCAAAAATATCGGATATCGCCGATACCAATACCAAAGCAAGTCAATGGGACAAAAATATCAGAATTAAAATAAACTCTTTCTTTCCTTGTAGGTTAATTCTACATGAAGGAAAACAACTAAGAATAATGTAGGTTGTATTGGGGGAGGTGGAGGAATAGGCATAAAGGCATAGAGGTTGTGAGGATAATGTATAATATAAGTGCAGCGCCCCAGAGAGCTGGTCGTTGCAGTATGGTGCTCTGCCGCTATGGCGAGCAGCGGTACGTCTGATGGCACTAAGGAGTTCTCCTGACCAGGTATCACCAGAACACATTACACTTCACACTCCGGCCACTAGGGGGAGAAAAAGGCTTTATTTATTGGGCCACTCCTCACACTGGTAAAACTAGGGGCTGGGGAGGAAGTTAGTCAGAAGCTGACTGGGTTGGAACCAGGCAACATCCCGTGGCAGGGGGTGTTGCAGGGAGAAGGCACAGGGGGGCCCCTGTCAGGCATGGGAACCTGGCAGGTGCCTAGCGAACAGAACAGAATGTGACGGAACCGCGCCTGCACACCCTGCGGCGGTATCCTAAGAAAGAGACACGAAGGGAAGGATATTGTGGAACCGTGTAAACGAGATCAAGCACAAAGGAGAGCCAGTAAGAGTCGTGCCGAGAGAGAGAAAGGCAACATCTTACTGAGGCGCGTAGTCGGTGGCCGGAACACCGTAGGAGTAACTGACTTCAGGCCTTACTTCAAACTCCGCTGGACAGTCAGTCATAGGTTGGCTGTCTACCTTCTACACCTACGAAGACATAGGGGGCAACATTGGGAGAGGGGCATCTCTAGGGTCCCGGAAGACCTCCAAGCCTTCCCGTCATACGGGTGGCGTCCTAGCCATAACATACCTGGGGGACGTTAGAAACTAGTAACATCTGGAACCAAAGAACGAGAGAGAGCTGTAGAGAACGAACGAACGAGAACAGCAGTTGTGAGGACTATTCCGAATGCTCAGCAGGATAGGACTACAACACACAGGCGCTAGTGGTAGGCAACGATTTCCATCTGTGAAGGAAACTCTGGATGTGCCCATCGGACCGGCCGGTCTCTGAAAGCCATGTTAAACGTACTCTGGATAGAGGATCCTGAAGCCTTCAGTAAAGAGGTAAAGAGACTGCAACCTTGTGTCTTCATTATTGACTGCACCTCACACCATCGCCACCTACACCACTGGGAAGCCCTGGGGACATACTTCACCTGTGGGAAGGTATACCATCCAGCTGCCATTCCATCACCCCAGTGGACCCCATAGCAGCGTCGGTCACCCTTACCGAACACCACAGGTGGCGTCACGAACCCCTGACAGACTGCAATACTACTTTCATTGGACGCCCCTTAGCAGGGTCGCGGACCAGGTCTAGCCACCGTGACAGCCTCAGAACCGAACCAGAGAGGCCCGGTACCGAAACGCGTGGCCCTGTGTCTGGGGGCGCTCCATAAGTTTTAGTTTCTCTTGCCAGCACATATAGGGTGGGCGTTGACCCCCCTTCACTCTGTGTTTTGCTTGCTGGAATGTGTGTGTAGAAGAATTTTTATTGCGCTTGGAACTGTAAGCCGATCTCCCTACACTGCTCACTTTCCCTCCTCCCACCTAAAGAACTTATACGACCGCTGTAGTTGCAATGGACAGTTGTGCCAGCTAGAACTGGTCTGATATCCCTCTCAAGACATGCGGTTCTTTGTCCTGTTATAGTGAGATATTGGGCCACCGATTTGGGCTAGGAAAATAATAAGTCCATTTTGCGAATCTCCATCGGCGGATCTATCAGCCACTGTAAGCACGAGCCTCTAATTCCAACAGGTAAAAAAGAACGGATTTCCCCAGAACTGTGTGTCCCAACTAGCCCGAACTTGGTACCAATAGAAAGTCAATTGTAAAATATGAAGAATGAGGGGTGTGCTAGGATTCTGACATGTTCTGGAGCGGAGATACGAGCATTATAAAACTTTGTGTTAAATTTGGAAAGTTTGAGGAGATCGGAGGGTCCGAGGAAACCAACCCTTTCAGTGATGTCACCAGGCTGAGCTATAAGTTTCATGCAAGGCACCCAGCAGTGAGTCTTACCTGAGGAACTCTTACTGCCAGCCCTGATGCATTGGGATATTTGGGAACTCTGCCCACTAGCCTGGTTTTGCCTGCAATGTCCTGAACACATGGAAGTGTTAATTTCTCATTTAACCCGTTATTTTTATAATTACCTAGTACATATTTTCAATTGTCTCTTTTGTAACATCCTTGTAATATTTTGATAAAACACTGCCTAATCTTTCGTGGTAAAATATTCAAATGACTAGTTTTCGTTCTTTCTGCTCTAAAACGTACCCTAAGATGTCTGAAGGGAATTACGCTACTGTTTTGGGTTAGCTTCAGACCCGTTTATTCAAAGCTGGTGGCAGCATACCTTGTACTGTGCCTTTGGGAGTCATTGTAGCGATGGCGGCATTGATAATTATTGTTCCTGCCTGAGTGGGAGTAGTTATATCGCCTCGCTGCAGCATGCCCAATAGCCAGTACATAGCAGGCAGCCTTTCTGGCGACTAATTACCCTAGGTGCAGTACCTAATCTGACCAGAGGGTAAGAGGGGCGCCAGAGAGCTGCAGGTTTTCAAGTGGAACTGTAAAGCGGGATATACATTAATCCCCGTAGTTCGTGGTATATTGCAGAGCAGTGGGATAACTAAAATAAGCCCCTGCTGTAAATCGATAGGTCAATAGCCTTGTGTGTGTCTTCATCGCATTGTAGCAGTGGAGGGATAACTAAGATAAGCCCCCCCTGCATATGTGATTGTCGTCTGTTGGCCTAAAGTCACTCCGATCTGTGACGTAGGGGTGACGGTCACGGTGTGAATCGTGACAGAGGTTTAGCCCAATCAAATGGAATAGCAGGAATTATTTTTTTTTTAAGATGTTAGGAGTTACAAAGCTATTGACTATGTTACAATTTTTTTATATTTAGTCAGATATTTATGTTTCACTACTTCCATGCTGTTCACCTTCTTTTTAACTTCTTCCACACTTTCTTCTTCATCATCTTCAACAGCTACATCTTTTTCATCAACTTCTCCTTCACCTTATTCATCTTCTTCTTCACCTTCTTCGTATTATTCTTTTTTTTACATTCTTCATATTCTTTTTATTCAACTATTATTCTTCATAATCAACTTCTTCATCTTCTTCATATTCTTCTTCTTCATCATATTTTTATTTGTGACAGCCAGGATTTCCTGTAGTTGTTATCTATAAAAGTTTGAAGATTACACCTTCTGTTCTGCCTGTCACAAAAGATTTACAAAAGGATTTGTCCGCATTCAGTTTGGCCTGCAGCAGCAGGTTTTTTCCAGGGGCACCACGAGGAGGAACGGACTCACCCCCAAACACTGCTTAGTCTTCTTCTGCTTATAATTTAGATAATATTTTTTGCGCTGATTTTTAGTCTTATGCTTAATGTTCTTCTAATTTTTGTTCTGCGGCTTCTTGTTCTTCTGCTTCTCGGTCTTCAGGGTCGTCGTCTCCAGGGTCATCGTCTCCGGGGTTGTCATCTTCTTCGGGGTTGCCTTCAGGGTTGTCGACTCAGGGGTCGTCGTCTCCGGGGTCGTCGTCGTCATCATCGGAATGGTCTTCAGGGTCGTCTTTACTTGGAACTTGGAAATGTAGCAGAAGGTACAAGAAGGCTGAGACACTGCCGAGAACCAGATGACGGTACTGGGACCCGGATGGCTAGCCGAAGGTACAAGAGCAAACGGAACTACCGAGGACTAGCTGACGTTACTGGAACCGGGTTACTAAGCAGGAGGTACCCGTGCCGGAAAGCACTACCAAGGACCACCTGACGTTGGAGAAACTCAGATACCCAGAAGGAGGCACCTAAGCCAAAGGCTCAGCCCAGAACCAGCTGAGGTACTGGAACCAAGATGAGGAGCAGAAGGTACAAGAGCAAAAGACACTGCCGAGAACCAGCTGATGGTACTGGAACCCAGATGGCTAGCTGAAGGTACAAGAGCCAATGGAACTACCGAGGACCAACTGACGTTACTGGAAACCGGTTACTAAGCAGGAGGTACCAGTGCCAGAAAGCACTACCAAGGACCACCTGACGTTGGTGGAACTCGGATACCCAGAAGGGGGCACCTAAGCCAAAGGCTTTGCCCAGAACCAGCTGACGGTACTGGAACCAGGATGGGGAGCAGAAGGTACAAGAACAAAAGACACTGCCGAGAACCAGCTGACGGTACTGGAACCCAGATGGCTAGCCGAAGGTACAAGAGCCAATGGAACTACCAAGGACCAGCTGACGTTACTGGAACCCGGTTACTAAGCAGGAGGTACCCGTGCCAGAAAGCACTACCAAGGACCACCTGATGTTGGTGGAACTCGGATACCCAGAAGGAGGCACCTAAGCCAAAGGCTTTGCCCGGAACCAGCTGACGGTACTGGAACCAGGATGGGGAGCAGAAGGTACAAGAGCAAAAGACACTGCCGAGAACCAGCTGACGGTACTGGACCCCAGATGGCTAGCCAAACGTACAAGAGCCAATGGAACTACCAAGGACCAGCTGACGTTACTGGAACCCGGTTACTAAGCAGGAGGTACCAGTGCCAGAAAGCACTACCAAGGACCACCTGATGTTGGTGGAACTCGGATATCCAGAAGGAGGCACCTAAGCCAAAGGCTCTGCCTGGAACCAACTGACGGTACTGGAACCAGGATGGGGAGCAGAAGGTACAAGAGCAAAAAGACACGGCTGAGAACCAGCTGATGGTACTGGAACCAGGATGGCTAGCCGAAGGTACAAGAGCCAATGGAACTACCGAGGACTAGCTGACGTTACTGGAACCCGGTTACTAAGCAGGAGGTACCAGTGCCAGAAAGCACTACCAAGGACCACCTGACGTTGGTGGAACTCAGATACCAGAAGGAGGCACCTAAGCCAAAGGCACTGCCCGGAACCAGCTGATGGTACTGGAACCAGGATGGGGAGCAGAAGGTACAAGAGCAAAAGTCACTGCCGAGAACCAGCTGACAGTACTGGACCCCAGATGGCTAGCCGAAGGTACAAGAGCCAATGGAACTACCGAGGACCAGCTGACGTTACTGGAACCCGGTTACTAAGCAGGAGGTACCCGTGCCAGAAAGCACTACCAAGGACCACCTGTGTTGTGAGTTCTGTTTTTGGGCTCCCTCTGGTGGTTACTGATGGTACTGGGTGACTTGTCTTTCCTGGGTTTCTGGGTTCCACCTGTTCCATCAGCATATGGGAGTTTCCTATTTAACCTGGCTTTGCTGGCATTTCCTCGCCGGTTATCAATGTATCCAGTGTGTCTTGTTACCTCTGCTCCCTGCTCCTAGAACCTTCTGGTCAAGCTAAGTTTGGATTTTCCTGTTTTGGTGTTTTGCTTTATTTGGTTTTTAGTCCAGCCTGCAGATATGTGATTCTTGCTGCTGGTTGCTCTAGTGGGCTGAAATTGCTCCTCATGTACCATGAGTTGGCACATGAGTTCAAGTAATTTCAGGATGGTTTTTTGAAGGGTTTTTCACTGACCGCGCAGTTCACTTTTGTATCCTCTGCTATCTAGCTTTAGCGGGCCTCATTTTGCTGAAACTGTTTTCATACTGCGTATGTGCTTTCCTCTCATTTCACCGTCATTATATGTGGGGGGCTGCTATTTCTGTGGGGGATTTCTCTGGAGGCAAGAGAGGTCTGTGTTTCTTCTAATAGGGGAAGTTAGATCTTCGGCTGGAGCGAGACGTCTAGGATCATCATAGGCACGTTCCCCGGCTACTTTTATTTGTGTGTTAGGTTCAGGGTCGCGGTCAGCTCAGGTTCCATCGCCCTAGAGCTTGTTTGTATCTGTGCTTGTCCTTTAGTGATCCCCTGCCATTGGGATCATGACACACCTGACGTTGGTGGAACTCGGATACCCAGAAGGAGGCACCTAAGCCAAAGGCTCTGCCCAATACTAGTTGACTGTATTGGAACCAGGATGGGGAGCAGAAGGTATAAGAGCAAAAGACACTGCCAAGAACCAGCTGACGGTACTGGAACCCGGATTGCTAGCTGAAGGTACAAGAGCCAATGGAACTACCGAGGACCAGCTGACGTTACTGGAACCCGGTTACTAAGCAGGAGGTACCCGTGCCAGAAAGCACTACCAAGGACCACCTGACGTTGGTGGAACTCGGATACCCAGAAGGAGGCACCTAAGCCAAAGGCTCTGCCCAGAACTAGTTGACTGTATTGGAACCAGGATGGGGAGCAGAAGGTACAAGAGCAAAAGACACTGCCGAGAAAGAGCTGATGGTACTGGAACCCGAATGGTTAGCCGAAGGTACAAGAGCCAATAGAACTACCGAGGACCAGCTGACGTTACTGGAACCTGGTTACTAAGGAGGAGGTACCCAGGCCAGAAAGCACTACCAAGGACCACCTGACGTTGGTGGAACTCGGATACCCAGAAGGAGGCACCTAAGCCAAAGGCTCTGCCCGGAACCAGCTGACGGTACTGGAACCAGGGGGGCCTATTCAAGCTTGTGTTCCTAAGAACCAGCTAATGGTGCTGGAACTCAGATAGGCAGCAGAAGGTCCACAGGATGAAAAAAAATTGCTAGACTGCGAGCCGCCGTAGTTACCGAAAACCCACAGTCCTATAGGGGGAGATTGTCCTATTGGCACCATGGAACCAGCCTTCATTGCCAGTTCCCGTAGCCCACATAGGAAGCACCTAAACTGCAGGCACCATAGAGTCGGCTAACCAGACTGCAACACAACAGGACAACGTATTGGAGGCAAAGTGACCTTGACACTACCCGGACACAGCTGGCGTGCTGGAACCGGGCTGGGCGGGAGGGAGTACCCATGCCAAAGACACTTCTGAGCAGCAAGTGGCGATGTTGGAGCCCAGGGAATGCAGGAGAGGCAGAGTATAGGCTGAGGCCTAATTGGAGCAAGTTGAAAGGGAACCTTTAACCCCCCCAGGTGTTTGTAACTAAAAGAGCCACCTTGTGCAGCACTAATGCTGCACAAAGAAAAGGTGGCTCTTTTAGTTATGCTCCTTGCACACGCTGAAGTTAACACTTATAAAATCTGTCCCCTCATACCCTGAAACCGTCCCGGAAGTGGGACTTTCCTTCTTAATGAGCCATCATTCACACCCCCTTGGTGCCGTGCACCGCCTCCTCAGCATTGTTTGAATCTGTCCCGGAGCCTGCGCTGTTATGTTATCCCTTGGCCATGCGCAGTTAGCTCTGCCGGTCTTCAGACATCAATTGTTATCAGGCTGGCTGAGCATGTGCGGCCGCCCTGCCAGAGATCCCGCCTTGCAGTGTCTTCTGATTTATTCACATTGCGGGCCTGGGATTCATGGGCATGCGCAGTGCATATATTCACCTCTCACTCATCTCCTTCCACCTTCTTCAGACTGTGCCACGTCAGCTGATCCCAAATCGCATGCCACGGCTGTGACGCAGCACAATCTGAAGAAGGCGGAAGGTGGTGAGTGAGAGGCCAAGATATGCACTGCACATGCCCATGAATCCCAGGCCCGTAGTGCCTTCTGATTTATTCACACTGCGGGCCTGGGATTCATGGGCATGCGCAGTGCATATCTTCGCCTCTCACCCCTCTCCTTCCACCTTCTTCAGACTGTGCCGCGTCAGCTGATCCCAAATCGCATGCCACGGCCGTGACGCGGCACAGTCTGAAGAAGGCAGAAGGAGATGAGTGAGAGGCCAAGATATGCACTATGCATGCCCATGAATCCCAAGCCCGCAGTGTCTTCTGATTTATTCACACTGCGGGCCTGGGATTCATGGGCATGCGCAGTGCATATATTCGCCTCTCACTCATCTCCTTCCACCTTCTTCAGACTGTGCCGCGTCAGCTGATTCCAAATCGCATGCCACGGCCGTGACGCTGCACAGTCTGAAGAAGGCAGAAGGAGATGAGTGAGAGGCCAAGATATGCAATGTGCATGCCCATGAATCCCAGGCCCGCAGCGTGAATAAATAAGACACTGCGGGGCGTGATCTCGGGAAGGACGGCCGCACAGGCGCAGCCAGCCTGACAACAAATGATGTCAGAAGGCAGGCAGCGCTAACTGCGCATGGTCAAGGGATAACATAACAGCGCAGGCTCTGGGACAGATTCAAACAACGCTGAGGAGGCGGCGCCCGGCGCCAAGGGGGTATGAATGACGGCTGTGCTGCGTCTCATTAAGTATGAAAGTCCCACCTCCGGGATGGTTTGAAGTTATGAGGGGACACATTTTATAAGTGTTTAGTTCAGCGCGTGCAAGGAGAATAACTAAAAGAGCCATCTTGTCCAAATGCATTATTAGTGCTGCACAAGGTGGCTCTTTAAGGTACAAACGCCTGGGGGGGAAAGGTTCCATTTAATTTCTGTTTTAGTGTTAGCGTGAAGGTCGCAGGACACTGTTGTGAATTCCGCTCCCTCCGGTGGTTGTAAGTGGCACTTTTGTGAGTTCTGCTCTTGGGCTCCCTCTTGTGGTTTCTAGTGGTATGGCTGCTCCTTGGAGTTAGCTGTCATCAGCTGCCTCCACTTATCGTCTCTTCTGCTCGGCTATTTAGGCCTGGCTCTTTCTTCAGCCAGTGCCACTTGTAAATGGTTCCTGGTTGGATTCACATCTCTTTGGAGTTCCCTGTTATCCTGACCAGTTCAGCTAAGCTAAGTTTTTGCTTGCTCTTTTCTGTCCATAGATTGTGAACTTGTCCATTCTGTGCTTCTATGTTTGTCCATCTTATCAGTGTGAATTTATTCTGTCTTGCTGGAAGCTCTGGGAGGCAGATTTGCCCTCCACACCTTTAGTCAGGTGTGGAGATTTTTTGTAAACTCTGCGTGGATTTTTGTAGTGTTTTATACTGACCGCACAGTATTCCATCCTGTCCTATCTATTTAGCTAGACTGGCCTCCTGTGCTCATCCTGGTTTCATTCTGTGTATGTCTTTTCCCTCTCCACTCACAGTCATTATTTGTGGGGGGCTAATCTATCCTTTGGGGATTTTCTCTGAGGCAAGATAGCTTTCCTGCTTCTTTCTTTAGGGGTAGTTAGCTCTTACGCTGTGATGAGATGCCTAGGGAGAGTTAGGAGCATTCCACGGCTACTTCTAGTGTTGTGTTGAGCTTAGGGACTGCGGTCAGTACAGTTACCACTTCCTTCAGAGCTCGTTCCATGTTGCTCCTAGACCACCGTATCATAACAGGACATATTGTCGGATACACAGCAGGGGAGCAGCTGACGTTACTGAACCCCAATAACACGGCAGCAAGTGTTGACTGTGCAAACAGCACTTCTGGGCAGCAAATGGTTCAGCGTGTGCAAGGAACAAAACTAAAAGAGCCACCTTTTATTGGTGCAGCATTTGTGCTGCACAAAGTGGCTCTTTCAGTTACAAATGTCGGGGGGGGGGACAGGTTCCCTTTAATTTTTGTAGTAGTGTGAGTGTGGAGTAAGCAGGAGCAATTGCCGGATACACAGCAGGGGATCAGCTGACATTACTGAAACCCAATAACACTGGGTCATGTGTTGACTGTGCAGACGGCACTTCTGAGCAGCAACTGGCGGTGTTGGAGCCCAGGGATTACAGTTAAGGTGGTAGAAACATGAACACAACAGGAGACCTGGATACTGTTGCCAACCAAGTATTTAATCTGGAAGAGGAGTGGCAAATTCCTGTGAGATCCAGGCCTTGTTCATTTTCAGAAAAGTAAGCCGGTCAACGTTATCGGAGGATAGTGACATGCGACGGTCTGTTAGTACACCACCTGTGGCACTAAAAACGCGTTCCGATAATACACTAGCAGCCGGGCAAGCCAGCACCTCCAATGCATACTGGCTAAGCTCTGGCCATGTATCCAGCTTAGAGACCCAAAACATGAAGGGGGAAGAGCCGTCTGGGAGTACACTGAGAGGGTAAGACAGTCTGTCACCATCTGACGTAAACGTTGCCTCCTGCTGACGGGAGCCATCTGTGATGGTGTAGACATTTGTGATGGGCACACAAAATTTTGCCACAGTTGGGCCATACTTTTCTTGCCCTGTGCTGAGGCACTGCTTCTGCTCCCTGTTTGTGCTGAGCTTTCTCCACAGCCTCGACACACTGAGCTGCTTTGTAAAGCACTAGCAGCACTGCTCTCAGTTGGACTGGAGAAGATGATGGAATGCACCAGTGGGTCTTGGTACTCCCGCATTTTACGCTCCCGGTTCAAGTGTGTTATGAGGCTTTGTACGTTGTCCCAGTAGCGCAGATCTAGGAGGGTGTACACCCAATAATCAGCCGTGTTCAGAATGTGGGCGATGTGGCGGTCGTTTCTCAGGCACTGCAGCATGATATCAACCATGTGCTGCAGACTGCCAACTTGCCAAGAATCGCTGTCCCCTGCTTAAGGCGTGATCTCTGCCTGCTCTGCATCACCCCACCTCGCTCTACATACTGACTACTGGAGCATTGTGTAACTCCCTCCTCTGTAAAGATGTCTTCCTCCTCCATTGACTCCTCCTCATCCTCCTAACAAAGTGTCCCCTGCCTAGGCCTTTGTGAGGAACCACGTCGCGCAGACTGTCCAGAAGCAGATGGCATTTGTGACTCCTCATCCTCCACCTCTTCCACAACCTCATCCCTTAGCGCTTGCAGTGTTCTTTCAAGCAGGCAGATAAGGGGGACAGTCATGCTGACTAGTGCATCATCTGCACTTGCCATCCGCGTGGAATCATCGAAGGCATGCAAAACCTGGCAGATGTCCTTCACAGTGGCCCACTCAGTGGTTGTGAATTGTGAACGGCGCGCAGTTCGACTTGTTTGCGCCTGATGCAGCTGGTACTCCATTATTGCTGGCTGCTGCTCACACAACTGCTCCAACATATGTAACATTGAATTCCATCTGGTGGGTAGGTCACATATGATGTGATGTTCTGGAAGGCGGAATCGGTGCTGCAGAGCTGCAAGGCGCGATCTTGCCATGCTGGAACGCCGCAAGTGAGCACACTCTAGGCGGACCTTGTGCAGCAGTGCATCAAGATCCGGATAGTCCCTCAAAAAACTCTACACAACCAAGTTGAGCACATCCGCCCGACATGGGATGTGAGTGAGGTTGCCTAGGGCCAGAGCTGCCACCAGATTTCAGACATTATCACACACTACCATGCCTGGCTGGAGATTCGCTGGCACAAACCACACGTCGCTCTCCTGCTTGATGGCATTCCAGAGCTCCTGCGCTGTGTGGCTTCGATTCCCCAAAGAAATTAATTTCAGTACGGCCTGTTGACGTTTGGCCATGGCTGTGCTCATATAGGTCATGGGTCAAGGTGGAGGTAGACTGTGACGGCTCCTGCAGTGATGATTCAGTGGAACTGGAGTATGAGGAGGAGGCAATGTGTACAGACAGGATTACTGCAATCCTTGGAGTTGGCAGAACACGTACAGCGCCACTCACAAGATCTGTACCCAGCTCCACAACATTGACCCAATGGGCAGTGAGGGAAAGGTATCGTCCTTGTCCATGGTGACTCGTCCATGCATCGGTGGTGAGGTGGACCTTGCTACTGACGGCGTTTAGTAGCGCATGTTTAATGTTTCCCTCCACGTGCTTTTGCAGGGCAGGGACGGCTTGCCTGCTGAAATAAAAGCGGGTGGGCACGTTGTATTGTGGGACTGCCTATGCCATTAAGTTACAGAAGGTGTCAGTCTCCACCAGCCTGAATGAGCATTTCAGGGGACAGTAGTTTTGCATTGCCAGCATTCAGAGCCTGTGCTCGGGGGTGGTTTGCCGAGAATGGCTGCCTTTTCTCCCATGCCTGTGCTACCGATGGCTGTAGACTGGGCTGGGAGTGTGAGGATGACTGGGAACGTGGTGCTGTGGGTGGAATTACACTGGGTCTCTGGACAACAGTGCCAGAGGTTCTTCCATGGCGATCCTGTGAGGAAGCCGAACCAGCTGTGTGTGAGCTGGAGGAAGAGGCTACAACACAAGCTGAAGAGGTGGTAGGTGCCGCTGTTGGTTGGCCTAGGTCTTCAATGTATTTTTGTAACTCCACCACGTGCTTGGTCTGCACATGTTTCCACATATTTGTGGTATTGAGGTTGCTGACACTTTTCCCTCTTTTGATTTTCTGATGACACAGCTTGCATTTGACAAAGCAAATGTCATCTGTAACTGTGTCAAAAGAGGACCAGGCACTGCAAGTCTTGGGAGCACACGTTTTGGCTTTTGGAAGAGGCATTTGGATTGCCCCCATGTAAGGGCAATGGAGTACTCGGTACCGAGTCCTTCAGTTGCCTCAGCTGGGATGTCATGGTGGCCCGACCCGGACCGTGGCCCTATGAGGGGCGTCCAATAAAAGGGGTAGAGTTTGTAGATAACGGTAGTGTTCACGACGCCACCTGTGGTATTCGGTCAGAGTGACCGACGCTGCTTAGGAGTCCGCTGGGGTGATGGAATGGCAGCTAGATGGTATACCTTCCCACAGGTGAAGTATATCCCCAGGACTTCCCAGAAGTGTAGATGGTGATGGTGGATGGTGCAAGGCGCGGTGAATAACGAGGACACAATGGGTGCAGTCTTTTTACCTTTACTGAAGGATTCAGCATCCGCAGACCACAGTCTAGGGTGCCGGATGACAGGGTAGACAGAGTCCGGCCGGTCTGATGGCAATTCCAGAGTCCCCCTATCCAGGTGGAAATCAGTAGCCTTCCCCTTGTGCACAGTAACGTAGTAGGTCCCTACGTGCATTAGCTCCCATAGGGTCCTCACTCTTGTTACTCTTCTCTCTGTCCCCCAGATGGATAGGACAAACTTGTATGATGGTGGTGGTCTGAGGCTATTTTATAGGTACCCTAGTGTCGCCCCTCCTCGGCGTTGCCACCTTGTCTGCTTAGGTTCTTAGGTCGGGCAGCCAACTTGGAATCGACTGTCCTGCCGGTCTCTGAAGTAAAGCATAGAGTCTATTACTCCCTCGGTGTTCCGGCTACCGGATCTGCGCTCAGTGGGAGGCAGCCTGGTCCTAGCTGGTCTCCCACTGGTGTTTTACTCCTGTTGCTACGACTTCTGTGCTCACTCACTACGGCACACTTCCTTTCTTGTCCTTTCTTAGGAGGCTGCCGCATGGGTTGCAGGCGCAGCTCCGTGTCCTTCTTTCCCTTCCTGGGCCGAGCCCAGTCTGCTCCTCTCCTCCTCCTGGCTCCAACTCTCAACTCCTACTCTCCCACTTCCTAACCAAACCCCCAGTTTTACCCAAGTGTGAGGAGTGGTCTAATAGATAGAACCTTTTGCTCCCCCTGGTGGCCGGCGTGTGAAGTGTGTGTGTGGCTGTGATACCTGGCAGGGTGAACTCCTTTGGTGCAATCAGACGTAACATCGCTCCCCCTGGTGGAAGAACGACATTACTGCAATCACCAGGACTCTGGGGCGCTGCACATGCTCCTAATGAGTGCCGAAGTGAAGGGGCCGTTCGAGGAATCTCTTCCTCAGAGCTGCTCCCACATATTTGTGGTATTGAGGTTGCTAACACTTTTCCCTCTTTTGACTTTCTGATGACACACCTTGCATTTGACTAAGCAAATGTCATCTGCAACTGTGTCAAAAACGGACCAGGCACTGCAAGTCTTGGGAGCGCCCGTTTTTGGCTTTTGGAAGAGGCATGCTCCTAATGGGTGCCGAAGTGTAGGCTACAGGCACCGCAGTCTTCCCCCTCCCTCTCCCTCTTTGGGCTGTTTGGGGAATCTCTTCTTCAGAGCTGCTCCCACCACCTTCCTGTACCTCACGCCATGATAGGTCAAGGTCCTCATCATCTACACTACCCTCTTCCACCAACTGCTTCTCCTGGGTAGTCTCGGCAGCACAGTACGCACAGGAAAGTGGCACCTGAGTCTCATCATCAGATGCGTACTGAGGTGTAGTGACTGGAGGCACTGGCCCACCCGCCTCTTCAGATTCAGAGAGACAAAGCAGTTGGGCATCACTGCATACTGCCTCTTCTTCCATTTCTCCAATGCTGCTTGGCTGGCTCCCTCTTTCCAAGCCAAGAGATTCAGAGAACAGAAGTAGAGATGGCTCCTGTCCTCGGCTCTCTGACTGCCTGGGCAATTTGGCAGGTGGTGAAGAGACAGATGGGTCCTCTCCAGTGCTCTGTGCCTGAGAGGATGTGGCACTAATTGAAGTCGATGCGTTAGCTGCCATCCATCCGACAACGGCTTCAATTTGTTCCTCCCGCAGCAGCGGGGTACGGCGATCTCCTACAAAGCTGCGCATGAACGACTGCTCCCTGCTGAAACTGGGGGATGATGAGTCACCGGTTCCCGCAGCAGGCACAGAATCACCACGTCCTCTCCCTGATCCACGCCCACGACTACGTGCCTTACTCCCTGCCTTCTTCATCTTGGTAGACTGATAAAGATAGGCAGAAAAGGGCTTAGTGTGCTTATTCCTGAACAGCTCCTAACAGGTATAAGAAACACTACTTTTCTAAAGTGTGGAATAGACTTTAATATGAGCTAATGCGGCCTACACAACTATAAAGTGGAGTGTTTGGTGAACTTTATTAACTTTATGTTTTTTTCACAGAACAGACTACAGAGTGAGTTGCACTCACACACTGTCCGTGCAGACAGCCGTGAACGGTGCTGCAAGGCCAAAAAAAGCTCCTCTGTGTAATCCTATATAGTGTTTTTCCACAATCTAGCAGGATACGGATGGAAACCCACTAATAGGATAAATTTGAAAAAATGTGCAACAGGCAGCACTAATTGAAAAAAAGGACAATGAAACAGTATGAGGCAGTGATGCACCCTGAGTTGACTACAACCAGCTGTGGCAGCAGAACAGACTACAGAGTGAGCTGCAATCACACACAGACCATGCAGACAGCCGTGAACGGTGCTGTAAGGCCAAAAAAGCTCCTCTATGTAATCCTATATAGTGTTTTTCCACAATCTAGCAGGATACGGATGGAAACCCACTAATAGGAGAAAAACAGGCAAAATGTGCTGCAGGCAGCACTAATGCAAAAAATGACAATGGAACAGTATGAGGCAGTGACGCACCCTGAGCTGACTACAACCAGCGGTGGCTGTAGAACAGACAACAGCCTGAGCTGCACTCACACAGAGACTTTGCAGACAGCTGTGAACAGTGCTGCAAGGCAAAAACAAGGTTCTTACACAGCGGTTGCTAAATTAGCCTGGGTAAAGCACAATGAAGAAAATCGCTATCTCTAAACTGGCCCTCAGTCAGAACACAGCGCCTTGTCCCTAACTGAATTCACAGCAGAGTGAACCCAAAATGGCGGTGGCGACTTTTATAGTGCATCATGACTTCATTCCAGCAGCCAATCACAGCCATGACAGTACAGGTCCTTCTCAAAAAATTAGCATATAGTGTTAAATTTCATTATTTACCATAATGTAATGATTACAATTAAACTTTCATATATTATAGATTCATTATCCACCAACTGAAATTTGTCAGGTCTTTTATTGTTTTAATACTGATGATTTTGGCATACAACTCCTGATAACCCAAAAAACCTGTCTCAATAAATTAGCATATCAAGAAAAGGTTCTCTAAACGACCTATTACCCTAATCTTCTGAATCAACTAATTAACTCTAAACACATGCAAAAGATACCTGAGGCTTTTATAAACTCCCTGCCTGGTTCATTACTCAAAACCCCCATCATGGGTAAGACTAGCGACCTGACAGATGTCAAGAAGGCCATCATTGACACCCTCAAGCAAGAGGGTAAGACCCAGAAAGAAATTTCTCAACAAATAGGCTGTTCCCAGAGTGCTGTATCAAGGCACCTCAATGGTAAGTCTGTTGGAAGGAAACAATGTGGCAGAAAACGCTGTACAACGAGAAGAGGAGACCGGACCCTGAGGAAGATTGTGGAGAAGGACCGATTCCAGACCTTGGGGAACGTGAGGAAGCAGTGGACTGAGTCTGGTGTGGAAACAGGTGTGTGCAGGAAATGGGCTACAGGTGCCGCATTCCCCAGGTAAAGCCACTTTTGAACCATAAACAGCGGCAGAGGCGCCTGACCTGGGCTACAGAGAAGCAGCACTGGACTGTTGCTAAGTGGTCATTCGGAAATCAAGGTGCCAGAGTCTGGAGGAAGACTGGGGAGAAGGAAATGCCAAAATGCCTGAAGGCCAGTGTCAAGTACCCACAGTCAGTGATGG